>NC_068298.1:21302092-21616092 GCF_025860055.1 Xyrauchen texanus | reverse complement strand
CATTTTATTGCATGACATAAGTATTTGATACATCAGAAAAGCGGAACTTAATATTTGGTACAGAAACCTTTGTTTGCAATTACAGAGATCAAACGTTTCCTGTAGTTCTTGACCAGGTTTGCGCACACTGCAGCAGGGATTTTGGCCCACTCCTCCATACAGACCTTCTCCAGATCCTACAGGTTTCGGGGCTGTCGTTGTGCAATAGGGACTTTCAGCTCCCTCCAAAGATTTTCTATTGGGTTCAGGTCTGGAGACTGGCTAGGCCACTCCAGGACCTTGAGATGCTTCTTACGGAGCCACTCCTTAGTTGCCCTGGCTGTGTGTTTCGGGTCGTTGTCATGCTGGAAGACCCAGCCACGACCCATCTTCAATGCTCTTACTGAGGGAAGGAGGTTGTTGGACAAGATCTCACGATACATGGCCCCATCCATCCTCCCCTCAATACGGTGCAGTCGTCCTGTACCCTTTGCAGAAAAGCATCCCCAAAGAATTATGTTTCCACCTCCATGCTTCACGGTTGGGATGGTGTTCTTGGGGTTGTACTCATCCTTCTTTTTCCTCCAAACACGGCGAGTGGAGTTTACACCAAAAAGCTCTATTTTTGTCTCATCAGACCACATGATCTTATCCCATTCCTCCTCTGGATCATCCAGATGGTCATTGGCAAACTTCAGACGGGCATGGACATGTGCTGGCTTGAGCAGGGGGACCTTGCGTGCGCTGCAGGATTTTAATCCATGACAGCGTAGTGTGTTACTAATGGTTTTCTTTGAGACTGTGGTCCCAGCTCTCTTCAGGTCACTGACCAGGTCCTGCCGTGTAGTTCTGGGCTGATCCCTCACCTTCCTCATGATCATTGATGCCCCATGAGGTGAAATCTTGCATGGAGCCCCAGACTGAGGGAGATTGACCGTCATCTTGAACTTCTTCCATTTTCTAATAATTGCGCCAACAGTTGTTGCCTTCTCACCAAGCTGCTTGCCTATTGTCCTGTAGCCCATCACAGCCTTGTGCAGGTCTACAATTTTATCCCTGATGTCCTTACACAGCTCTCTGGTCTTGGCCATTGTGGAGAGGTTGGAGTCTGTTTGATTGAGTGTGTGGACAGGTGTCTTTTATACAGGTAACGAGTTCAAACAGGTGCAGTAAATACAGGTAATGAGTGGAGAACAGGAGGGCTTCTTAAAGTAAAACTAACAGGTCTGTGAGAGCCGGAATTCTTACTGGTTGGTAGGTGATCAAATATTTATGTCATGCAATAAAATGCAAATGAATTATTTAAAAATCATACAATGTGATTTTCTGGATTTTTGTTTTAGATTCCGATTCTCACAGTTGAAGTGCACCTATGATACAAATTACAGACCTCTACATGCTTTGTAAGTAGGAAAATCTGCAAAATCAGCAGTGTATCAAATACTTGTTCTCCCCACTATATATATATATATATATATATATATATATATATATATATATATATATATATATATATATTATGTTATGCTAATAGAGTGTCTTTTTGATTGTATTAAAGTGTGCATTCATAGTAACACTGTTTTGAACCCTATTATTCCAAGCTGAACAGGTACCCTAGGGGCCCAGAAGTCGATCACCTTGTAATATTGAAACATACACTCCCATTACATTGAATTACCACCTTCCTGAGGTCCTAACATCTATCACCTCGAGATCTTGAAGAGACCTCTTCCATAG
Organism: Xyrauchen texanus; assembly: GCF_025860055.1. Taxonomy (NCBI): domain Eukaryota; kingdom Metazoa; phylum Chordata; class Actinopteri; order Cypriniformes; family Catostomidae; genus Xyrauchen; species Xyrauchen texanus. The sequence continues at coordinate 21,614,376 of NC_068298.1, read as the reverse complement.
TCTTAATAACCCCACCCTTCTTGTTCAGATGTTCCTAACAGGTACAAATTAAGAATTTGACATTGAGTTTGGTTGCCCGTAATTTTGAGTGGAAGTACTGAACAGGTGCCCCAGGGGTCTGAAAGTCGATCACCCCGTGATATTGAAGCGGCCTCCCCATGAACTTTGATGATCTTGAAGCGACAAGTCTTTTTAGTCTTAAATAACCCCCCACCTTTATCGTTCAGATCTTTCTAACATATATTTAAATGAATACATTTAAAGGAAAAAATAATAAAGAAAAAAATGCTCAGTCAGTACATGCACAGCTAAACAAATGCACATATGACCTCTTCTGGAAACTGGTTCCAGCTGCAAATGGCAAAATAGCTAAACACTGTTTCAACTTGTTTTGAGTAAGCACTTGGAATTTCTAACTGACTTAATTCTAATGATCTGAGAGGTCTGTTATTTTTATATTTAAAAGCATTTCTACAACATACATTATTTAGGTCCTATGCCATAGAGTGATTTATAAACTAGTAATAGTACTTTAAAATCAATTCTGACAATTTTGACATGACTACTGACCAATATTCCTTACTTAATTTATTTTGTGTATTCAATAATGTCATCTTCAAAAGTGCTTGTCATATGCAGTTAATTATAATGCTATTAATGGCTTGTGAAATTGAGTAATGTCTACAACTACTCAGATGGACAATTCCTCTAAAATGAAAGACTGAATACTGGTTATGCAAAGGTTGACCACAGGAAAAAACACAACTTGGCATGAAATTTGGGTTGAATGGCGCCCCGGCACCTTTTATTTGTAAAAATATAACAATAAAGACATTTTGTTCTTTACCTCATTGCATTTAATGAATGCTCAAGTCCATTTTTTAATGTAGTCCATCCAACATGATCACACAGAAAGCCACATTATGCTGACCCACTGACAAGCACCATCTCCTAACAGACATTTTATCACCATCTTCATTGTGTTCACCTTACACTGTGGCGTGACCAGAAGCATGTTGTGTTAGCCTTCAGCAACATAGGAGACCGGTTCAGATCCCGTGTTAAAAACAGGCAGTAATCACGCTTGCATAACATTACATTTTTACTCCTCTAATAGTAAGGCTTAGTAGGGAGTCAAAAACAGACTAAAGATCATATGAAAACTTGCTCACTTTACACCTATGTGTGAAATTCCGAAGGATAGATCTGTCAACTCCTATTGGATGAAATGCACGACAGAACACGTCACCCAACCATGACATCATCGAGAGTATAAAACCCGGAAATTCCTTCGATGCTTTGCTTCCAGTGACAGTATGTGCCTCGTCTAGTTGTAGCCCTGCTGCTCCCAGGTGTAGCCTCGTTGTCCAAGGAAGTAATGTATGTACCTAAACTTTGGCCATCCAATCTCAAAGTTGCTGGATGAGCTGAGATTTCTCTTGTGTTCCACTGATCACACTAACAGATCCGATGGAGACCACTGAGCAATCTGCGTCTCACCCATTTGCCTGCAGAAGTGAAGATGATTTCTATTCCCTCTTCAACCGTGTTGACTTTGTAGTTTTCTCCACGACCTGCTGAGAATCAGCCATCGTACCGCCCGCCAACAGAGCGAACAAACGGCTTTCCCTCATCATCCGCGCTTCGAGGAACCGAGTCAGAATCAAAAGACGAACAAACACACATTCTAACCGCATACTCTCATGACTCAAGTAAGAGGTTTACGTCTGTGGTAGATTATTATAGTGTGTTATTCTTGAGTATAAAGGCTATTGATTGTACAGTTTACAGACGGCAGAGTCCACTCATTGCTGCTAATAATACTCAAGGTATTACTGTAAAATACTGTTGTTCAACCACTTTGGACTTTTTGTGCATTTCCGCCATCGCGGGTGAGACTGGCACACTGAGTTTATACATTAAAGAACCAAAAACAAAAACGCCGGACGAATTACGAGCCATTCACCACGTCTCATGTGATAAAATTAAGGGTTTCCTTCTCTCCAATGATCGCTAAAGCCAGCTTCGGCTCATCACCCTGTTCTCTGTAGTTGGAAGTCGGAAGTTTATCGACTGCATTGTATTGATTATTAATTGATTTTACTGCATCAATAAACTTTGTTATACTCCTAAAGAGAAGTGTTTTGGTATTGTTCTGCATGCATCTGTGTCAAGGGCTGGCAGGGGTTGTCAGTGCTCAGATTCAAGCCTTCATTGTTTACTTTTGAATGTTGATGTTCTCTGGATGTCGACATTCCTAAGAGAACGATCCTATATTGAGACTGCTATACTGTCTGATTATTAGTCCCTGATTCCAGGGTGGCCCCCTGGCAATATTAATAATTATTAATATTCTATTGATTTTGATAATTGATAGTTATCTTTGATGATTGTTGATTTGAAGAGATCAACAATTTAAATCAACAAGGCATTTAATGTACATTCTCATATAGGACACAGGCACAGAAAAACAAACAACAATGTGTTTTTAAACAGGTTAACTTTTGTCCAGTATGAACATAAATGCCTTTAGTATTTGAAAAGTAATGATGAGCAAGAACAAAGGCTAAACCAATTTTCATTCTACACCATTGTTTGATGTTATCATTAACCATCGTCTCCGCCACTGATTGGTATCATTTTTTAAACAAGTTTCCATTGTTTCCACTTGGTAAGAGATCTGACTTTACAGACACAAAGATGGTTTTACATTTTTAATGTTCCAGGCATTTGAGGAACTGAAAAAACAACTAACAAGTTAATAGGACAGCAGTGAAATGAAGTTCTGAACTTCTCAGCTCAATCACAACTGCTCCTTTTTTAGAGTTTCAGACAGAAAAATCTAATTAATGTCCCAAAATCAAGTTAATTCTTATAAGGACAATGCCATTGATTTTATTGAAAGGAACAGTCTCCCCTTCTTTTTGCTTAAGACAGAACAATATTGAACCGGCTCACCACAAATGCACATTGTACTTGATTGTGCATTACAGCATTGATTGCTTTGATGGCCACAGAGCTATCAAAGCAAGTGTAACTGGGCCAGAAGCTGTGATTGTTATTCTTCTTCTTCTTAACCTTTATTTAACTAGGAAAATCACATTGAGGTTAAAACCTCTTTTAAAAGTGGGACCTAGTCAAGACAGGGTCAGATAGCAGGATTAAACAGATAACAAGCAACAAGGAACCAAACGCAACATCATCATTAGACAACAGCAAACACAGAAAAACAAGTCACCACGACACAATGTTATACAACACCGAAACACAGCATAACAACACAAACATATAGGTATTTCATAATACCCTACATGGTACTGTTTGCATAAATAACTACATTTGATCATAGGTTTAGTAAGGAGTTAAGTGGTGATGGAATTAGCAAAGCAGCTGCAATTAGCAGTAACCACCTCCTTTATTCTATGTTTAAAATCATTTAGAGAGATGAGGGATTGTAGTTTGAGTTTAGTCTGTACATCATTCCAAGACCAAGGGCCGTAATGGAACAAGCTTAGCTTTCCAGCCTCTGTTCTAATAGCAGGCACTTTGTACTGTAGCCACTTCTGTGACCTGAGATTATGACAACTTCGATATAATAAAAATTTCCTATTTAAATAATTTGGAAGTTTTCCTAAAATGACCTTATAAATTAAAATATACCAGTGTTCAAGCCTTCGCAGATGAAGAGATGACCATCCTACCAAACTATCAAATTATCCATCCTTTCATACAGTACCTCCCTGAGGACAGACTTTTTTGGTGTTGGCTTTTAACACATCACAAAAGTCAACCCATCGAAATACTATCTGTTAGCCTTTCCTATCCTACATTGGGCTTGTCCAGCACACTGCCAGAGGCATACAAGACCCGAACTAAAAGCTTCCAATCTTGCCTATGGTTTCACATCTACTTTAGCTTTTATCCTGCTGAATCATTTTTCTTTTCTCTCACTCTTCTTCTTTTATCTTGTCTTTGTGTGGCCTTGTCAGGGTTCTGACAGATATTGTGTAATTTCCTGGCCAGATAATCTCAAAGAACCCAGTGTGGTATATGTGCATAGGTGCAGGTGTAAACTGTGCCCAATTTTACATAGAGGGATTCTTAATGGTGAATGTTTAAGATGGCCTATGACTCAAAAATGAGCCATTATTTTTGTGATGAGCAGAAAAATAAATGGTTTTGACCAGCAGGGCAATACTGGTTGTGGACCCTCATTGTACAGTGCAATAACTGATAAGGTTTCACAGAATAGCATAGTTACTACAGTAAACCCAGATCATTAATCTAGAAAATGGTCACTAAAGACAAGACTTAAAATAATGTCTCAGACAAATAGTTGTACTGTATACGACCATAAGATATATCTAATCATGTATAAATCAGCAATCATTGATTTATTTATTATAGACCATTCAGGCAACAACCTAAAGGCAACCACATGGACATGGACACATGCTTTGTGATAGCTGTTAAACACAGTTACATTTGTGAAAAATGACAAGAGGCTTATGTGTATATAAATGTGTATACTGTAATTTCATTAATCATTTGAACTTGACAACAAACAACAACACAGTTGTTGGTTTCTAGCAAGCATGAGAGAATTAAATGGGAATGCAAAATTAAATTAATTTAGTCTGAAAAAAATAACTGTGTATTTGTTTCTTGTTTTGTAACTACATAATGCAGCATTCCATGTACTTATTTGAATACCATCTGTTTTTTGTTTTGTTTTTTCATGTTCTTTAACTTATGACAGTATTGCAGTTATTAAATATTTGCTTGATCAGTTGAATATGTTTTAGATAATTAGACATGATGTTATGGTGCAATGGAAGGCTGTCTGCAACCAGTTTTCTCACAAGGTACCTTCATACACAAAATGCTGCCTGTGAAGACTTTGACTGACCCAGCAGTGAGGTACCCAGGCTTAGCTTTTGGACAAAGCAATGCAAAGACTCAAAACAGTGTAGTTAAACAACTTTCACCTTCCAGTGAGAGACAGTTCAGTGTATTGATCTACAGAATACCTCTGCTGAGCGGTTTTATTTGAAAAGGTTTTTGGCTAATGTATGACATCCCAGCTGGATGACCCCACTAAGCTTTGATTGTTTTTGTCAGACTTGACCATTTGTCTTTTGGATTAAATGGGGCCAATCAACACAGATTAATTTTGCACCATCGCACACAGATCACAGAGCTCACTGCAGTTTGTGTGCCAGGAGACAATATAAGGAACCGAGAGAGATCAAGTGAGCGAGGAAAGAGAGGGAGACAGAGACGCACTTGGAACTGAAGTAGAGCCATCAGCCCTATCTAAACACCATGGTAACCATGAGCAAGCTGCAATGTCTGTATACATGGAGTGTATAAGCAGGCTAAAAAAAGGACTTCAACAGCTTCATGGCTTCACTTTGCTCTCTTCACGTCAGACTGAAAAGAATAAAGGATTACAGATCTATATACAGGAAACCATTAAATTAATTTCTAAACAAAAGTTTGAGAGGAGCCTGAACATTCATTCCTGGCAATCAAACAATTAAAAAAACACTTACTACTCATCTGGCCCCACCCTAAGCCGAGAACCATGTCTCCTCCAGTAGAGTTAGAGCTCTTCACATTTGTTGAAAAACTCTCTCACCCTCCAGACAGCCACCCTCAGATGGCAACAACAGATCCAGGACCATCTAACACAAGATCATCTTCTGACCAAAGACTGGGACAGAGGTCGCCAAGCCCGGCATGCCCCTTTGGATTCCCAGAGGTGCCGCTCCAGAAAGTGCTTCTCTCCTCGACCATCAAGGCTTCTCAGCTCCGAAGTTACTCAGAGGACTTCACCCACCGCTCCCAAATACTATCAGATTCAGATGTGGATCTTGCCTTCCTACTGTCATCTATCCCACATATAACCCACCTCTATAACAGAGTCTTCTTGTGATGTCAAAATATGATCTCCTTTCTGGTCTAAAGCAAGTTTTTGATTCCAGTTTACAAAGTTTACCAGATTTTAACCTAGTCTGTAATAACGTGCAGTCCGCCTCATCAGAATCCAATGCTGTTGATGCTCTCCTGAAAAAAATAAGTAGAATCCTAATTTAGGATCTGCCCCTTCGATTCACCAGCTTTCGAAGTGTTCCGCATTAATCCAATCAAAACTGCCACTAGAAAATTCTCCTCGATGACTTCCTCACAGCCTCCCGAAGTGACTCTCCACTGGCAGCACATCTATCCACCATTCAAAATGTTTTTTCAAACTTGGAAGTTCCCATTTCTCTTGAAAAAGTATTGGGACCCTCCACCTCCCTCGAATTCCTGGACATTCATCTCGATATGGTCAAATTACAAGCGTTCCAACCAAAAGAAAAAAATGAAATGAAAATGTCAATATCAGACAATCTCTTAGTCACCCCGCAATATTCTAAATGCAATCTCTTTTCAGTGCTTGGACATTTAAATTTTGCCAAGCAGATCGTGCCCCAAGGCCGTCCGTTTATTTCCCACCTGCTTTCTTTAGCCTCAAGCCCTAAACATCCTTGTATCACAAAATTCCCCCTGCTAAACGGACATAAATCATTGGCTTTCATTCCTCAGAAAATGGAACGGACTCACCTTCAACCTCATTTATTCACTGACGCATCCCCCTCTGTGGGTTTCCGTGGACACTATCAAGGTCGCTGGTTCGCATCTACCTTGGCTCTGGAGCTTACTAATTCAGAGCTTTCATCGTCATCCTCCGTGCTCCATGAATTGTATACAATCGTCATGGCCGCTTCCCTATGGGGAAAAGAGTGGTCATTTAAATGCATGCTAATTCACTGTGACATCACGGCTGCAGTTTATGGCATTTAAAAAGGCCAGTAAAATTCTCCCTAATTAATGCCATTTCTAAGACGTCTAATTTGGATCTCTTCAGGCAACCAGTTCATTGTTAAAGCTTGAACACATTCCAGGATTCAATAATCAATTTGCTGACTCACTTTCCCATTTTCTTTTCAGAAATTCAGGACATAGGCTCCACATGGAGACCTGTATCCCACACCTGTCTCACCATTTTTGGAGATGTCATTCTAGTAAATTATCTGCTTAATCACCTTCGTAGTTTATCAGTAGATTTAATTATATATGCAGCATCTCTCCAGAACACTCCAGTCTTATTTCACAGCATGGAAAAGCTTCAAAATATTTCCTCTCAATCCATAAGCTCCCCATCCCTGATATTTCCCTATTATCAGTCTCCTCTTTTGCAACCTACCTACATCAAATAAAACACAGTCAAGCTGGGACCTTCAAAGCTTCTATAAATTAATTTTTGGCCAGCCATGTCCCATCATAAATAATCCAAAAATCTCTCTCTTGATCAAAGTTATTCAGAAATCCCAACCCTTTTAATCAGATTCCAGATCACCACTTACCTTGGATCTGTGAAGTAGATGCTCAATCACTCTCCACTCAGGGTAAAACTCAGGAAACCCAGCCAGAACTCTCGATGCCTTATTTATCCTGGCTTTTTTTGGGTTTCTCAGATGTGCAGAATTCACATGTAATTCTAAATTCGACCCAAACATACACCCCACTTCGACAGAGACAACAAGTCAAACCTGTTTACCCTTAAAGCTTAAAGTTACGTTTCGTTTTATAGAGTGACCAAACGTCCTCTTTGAGCACAGAATCCTCATGTGGACAAACACATATGGTCACCCTACCTTCAGTTGCTGGATGGGCAGGTGAACTCATGAGATTATGGTTAGGTTCTCTTTGTGCGGTGAAGATAAATACTGAGATAATTCAGATAAATGCTCTTTTGCTCAGTTCAGTATATAGAATCGTGCAGCTCTTCGGATGATAGTAACTGGTTTTTAATAAGGCTGAATAACAAAAACAGAAATGTTTTAATAGTCTTAAATATATAGTCTTAATGGTAGAGAGTCTAGTTTCCACTGAAAAGCTCATTAGTCCCTTAGCCAGTATTTTTTTCCAAACAATCCTAATCTCCAACACAAAATTGATAAATTGATTACCTTAAATGTAACATGTAATTTGTAAATGTAACTAACCCTCCCATTTAACATTTTTAAAATATGGATAGTTGGAGAGACATAGTTTTCACTGTCCCAACATAAAAAGCATATATACTGTTGTGGCAGGGCGGAGGGTGGGGCTGGGTCGTGATTGTGCACACCCGGCCCCTAATCAGGCTAATCAAGCCTCAGAGAGGGATAAAGGCCGACTGGAAACTGCAGTGAGAGAGAGAGAGAGATTTACGGACAGCTGTCCGACACCTTTGTGTGTTTGTCTTTTTGGTTAAGTTTATCATTAAAATGTTATTTATATTGTCAACCGGTTCTCACCTCCTCCTTTCCCTTTAACCCCTTTATAACTGTATATATGGGCCACAACAGTAGAAGACCAAGTCTGGTTTCTCTTCTGTCAGACAAGTACAAAAAGCTGAGGCTGCAGTGGGCACAGGCTCACCAAATCTGGACATTCTGGACAGTCAAAACTGGACTGACATGAAAAACATAGCCCTATTAATCTGGATTTCACAAATGTAGTCCCACCTCAGCTTTCTGTTCTTGGCTGACAGAAGTGGAACCTGATGTGGTCTTCTACTATTGTGCTCATTTGCCTCAAGGTTCAATGTGTTGTGCATTCTGAGATGCTATTCAGCTCACTACAATTGTACAGAGTGGTCATCTGAGTTACCGTAGCCTTTCAGTCAGCTTGAACCTGTCTGGCGATTTTCTGTTAACCCCTCTCATCAACAAGGCATTTTCATCTGTAGAACTGCCACTTACTGGATGTTTTATGTTTTAGCACCATTCTAAGTAAACTCTGGAGACTGTTGTTCATGAAAATCCCAAGAGATCAACAGTTACAGAAATACTCAAACCAGCCTGTCTGGCATTAAAAATCATGCGACGGTCGAAATCACTAAGATTGCATTTTTTCCCATTCTGATGGTTGATGTGAACATTAACTGAAGCTCCAGACCCATATCTACATGATTTTATAATCATATGACTAAGAAGATGTACAGGTGTACCTGATAAAGTGGTCATTAAGTGTATATACATGTATATTATACTGTAGCTGGAAATGATGAACAATAATTTGATTTCTGTTATTAATTACCAATTTTGTCTATGACTGAGAGTGGCATAATACATAATATAAAGATATGGCACAAGTAGTAAGAGCAGTATAGATAGTAGTATGCCATTTCGAACTCCGCTATTATGTCTCAGTTTCATCATGCCATTTTGAGTGAAATATGGAATTATAGCCTTCCCAAGTGTCCCAATACCCATTCCCAAGCGTCAAATAAGAATTATTTACTAAATAGCTTTTTTTGTTAAAATTCAAATATTTTAAATAAATGTCATGATATCTTAGAAGTTGTCTAAAATGATGGCACTCATCTTAATATTATTCATAGACCAAGTTTGGTAGCTTTTTTATAGTTGTTACTAAAGATTCCTTGAGTAGAATGTAACAACAGCTGCTATTATATATGTCCTATGTTTAGTCTTTCATATTTTCAGGTAGCTTCACAAGAATACACTCAATAGCTCCTCTCTTCGGTGTGGTTGCCTAGTAAGGCTTCCTGTCAGGATGGTTTCTTTCATTTGTGCTGCAGTAAAAGACCTGTGTCTTTACTGTGTGTTAGATTTTATGCATTTAGAAAGGTCAATTGAATGTCTCTAACTTCATAACATTATGCATTTAAGTATAACTGCTTATTTTAGGAATGTTGGTGGCATAGCCTGGCCTTAATATGTTTTCAGGTCAAAGTATTAGCCTAATAGTTTTCAGTTGCCTGCTACTTTAAAATTTGACCTTGGATGCATATTAGTCATCTGGTATAAGCAACATTTTGGTAAACCTTTTTTTTCACATATTGTTTTCTTTTTATTATTATTATTACAATTTTATGCAAAGCATACTTGGAACAATAGAATGGCCAATAAAGCAGTGGGCTAAATCCAGAATAGATTACAGTAGGAAAGAGAGGTCATAAATCTCTAATATTAAACAACAAATTTGTCTCCATTGTGGAACCTATAACATTTCTAATGTCCAATCCAACCCAAGTGCTGGTAAATTATAAAAGTACTTAAGGTTGACATGTTTACATTCTGTACATCCAACTCGTCACCAAAGTACCACAATAAAAAGTTTACAGCTCTTATACGCACAGTCAATACATCAAACGCGATCATCCCATGCACACATCTACTTATTAGGTACAGATTTACAAAAACAACAACGAATACTTGTATACTCACAGATGCTGATCAGCGCAATTATCCATGCATGCAGCCAAGTCTGTTTACAGCTTGTCACACACACACAGTGCAACTATCCATATGAGGACTCTCCACAGACATAATGATTTTTATATTGTACGAACTATATATTCTATCCCCTAACTCTGCCCCTAAACCTAACCCTCACAAAAAACTTTCTGCATTTTTCATTTTCAAAAAAACATAGTTTAGTATGTTTAAGCTATTTTAATTATAGGGACACTAGAAATGTCCTCATAAACCACATTAATAGCATAATACCCTCGTAATTACAAGTTTGTAACCTTACAAATGTCCTTGTAAACCACCCAACCCCCCCACACACACGCAATGCCTGAGATGTCAAACAGTGCATAGGTAAACCAGACTGCTGATATTATTTGTTCATTTGTTTTTTACAGGTATAAAAACTAAATAAATCAAACTAAAACAGTACAGCAGACAACACGTTTACCCATATTATATAAAGTTTTTTTATGACAAGAAATAAAACATTTCAATAAAATAATAAATTAAAAACATACTCGTCTACACTCTGTCCCCCTCTTTTTGTAGTGTCATGTGCAAAAATAACATGTGCACTGCAGAGGAATTTAGACACTACTCATGAAAAGGTTAAATCACTCAAAGAGACTTTTTGTATCAGTGTATATTTTATGGGGTGCCAGGGTGAAAATACTAATAAAAATAGACTAATGCAGTGAATGTAGAAATACATTTTATGATGTAATTTTTCATGTGATGCATTTAGAATTAGTATTACCCATTTACAATTTGGCAAACACAGAGCAGAATGTTTTGTGTGTTACAAAGTTCACTGTTTTAATTATTGTTCTTTGGATCACTTTTTGAAACTTCTTGAACAGAAAGAGAAAAAATAAGTGGGTGTAAAAGAACAAAAAACAACAAAGTTATTGTTGTCTAACTTTAAGCTTTAAAAGGTTGTTCATCCTCCAACTTTCTCTCTCTCTCTCTCTCTCTCTCTCTCCATTAGGGCAAGTCTGAATAGGTCCTATTAATTACTTCTGACACCTCCTTGTTGTGAATTGCTGGCTTGACACATAAATAGGAAAACAAGCATTGTAGGGACCATGCCCAGGAAGATCAGCAAAAAAGAGAAGATGTATCTGGAAATTAATCATGCTCCAAATTGTAAGTGGTGAAAAGAGAAAAAAGATGGGCTTCTATTCATGTCTCCCATAATTTACGGCACATCTGAACAAACACATTAACAAAATGCATAACACTAGAGAGGCAGCAAGGGACAGTTCATCAAAATGCATTTCACAGGAAGGAAATGGATTAAAAGAAAAAAACAAATCATTCTCTACTTTTCTTCAGTTTACCTATGAAAAGATACATTATGGACACATTTCCTCCCATGATGATTGGGCCTTTCACTGGGAATAATGGCCACTTGGTGTGTGACATGTACCATAAATCAAATAGGCTTGTGTTGTGTACCCTTTAGAGATAGGTTGAGGCTTGCAGAAACAGTATCTGCATAGTCCAGCTGTTTCCTTTTTTCTGCTCCTGCTGCTTATCACAGCATTCAAACCTTTCAGCCATTGTCTACTTGAGTTTTGCCAAACTTCACCCCTGCTATGTCACTCCTACATTAGATTGCTTCCCTCTATGCTGATCACTGTTTGAAGATAGTAAAATCAGACCTTTTCTGTTCTGTGAAGTTGCCAACAAGTTCCATGTGGGTAAAGTTAAACACCTAAATATTGCTTTGATGACACTTTGGAATAAATGGATGATTGGCAGCAACTTCTGAAAAGACGTTTCTTGTGATCCAGGAAATATGCTGCTCATTGTAAAAGTCTATTGAAGGCACTTCAACTGCAATAAGCTACAGTACAGAAAGACAAAACCAAATGCATTGTGTTTCATCTTTCTATTCAGCCCCTCCTTCCACCACAAAGACCTTATATGTATGGGGGTATGGGTAGGTGAGTGGGTGCTCTTGGAGGATAGCTCAAAGTCCTTCAGGTCCTAAAAAAGAGCTCCTCTGTTCTGTGGACTGCCTTTTTTTCCACAGCACCAGCTCCAGAGGTATAGGCTAATTGGTAGATCCACCGGGGAGCCCTTGACTGAGCACTCCCACTGAGGAGCCCATCTGTAAGCATGAGGTCCGTTCACTAGCCTGCCACTCAGTGGCAAGGGGAAAAGAGATCAGAGGATGGGTGGTGGATTGGGACTGAAAAAATGTCTGAGCTAACCTACTAGGAATGTGCCTGAAGCCGAATAATTCAAATGACTGATTATTCAACAACATGCACAGGAGTAGAGTGATATTTTAAATAAACACATACAATGCAATAATGAGTCTGTGAACTTAATTTGACTAAAGTGCAAACTTTATGATTGAAAATACATACGGTGTGATCTTAAGTTTAATTCAGATGGCCGCGTTGCAGTCTCCATTTATTGTGCAAGTCTCAGAAAGTTATTACATTATGCAAATTATCCAATTTTTATATTGTTAATGTTTAAAACCTTTAAAGTGAGACATACAAGAATATGTACAGTATCTGTTTCTCACTTACTCCTCAAGCAGGCACGGCTAACAGGTAGTGTTTGAGGTGAGGGAGTGGTGAAGTGATTACTTTCTAAGTGTGGTGAAGGAGGGTACAAGGAATTCACACTCCAAGGTTAAACTAACGACTACGCCACCCAGGGACTTCCGCCTTGGGAATTCTCACTGCGAAGACCAATAATCAGGACATGTATGTCTCAGTTCCATTAACAGGGCAGGAGACGCAGGTGTAAAAAATTTTTTATTTATTACACAAGAGTCTAAAACATCTATTGCCCTATGCAAGGGGCACAACACACAAGTAGTAAATAGTAAAATAGTGATGCAGCACTGAGACAATAAATTATTAAAATGTCCAGGTGTCACAACATCTTCAGTATCGTGTTGCCAGACAAACAAAAGAAAAAGAAAAACACCATTATGAGACCTAGGCTTGCCAGCAGGGAGTAGGCTGATTAAAGGTGTTATCTGCAACCAAAAATTTAAACAAAATAAAATCCCACTCACACACGTGCACGAACACCAAATCAATGGTGATTCAAAGCACAGCACAAAAGGGAAAAGGAAACACCGCCACCAGCATTCCAACCCCCTGCTCTCCAGGCTTCAGCTCCTATAACAAATCATAATACAGACACAAAATGAATAAAGTTCCCTACACAATTAACAAAGAAAATAAATCCTAAAGAAAAGTATTAAACAAGATAACATAAAGAATGCAATATTCCTCAATAAGCATTACAGACATACATATCCACACAAAATAGTAAAGAAATAAAAAAAAAAAAAACGAATTCAAGCCGGTTGGGCTGAAACCGCAACTTAGCTCAGAGGAGCCAAAAAGGATACTGTGACTTCCAACAAGTCCAAAGCAGGTCACAAAGCTGGCATTTAGTTCACACACCGGCTACAATAACTGAAAGTCCAGAAATCCTTAAACTTTCAGAGAAACACTGGCATTAGGTGGCAAGCGGCAGCTCCATTTGCGGTCAAAATGTGTTCCAAATTAAAACAAGTTAATAAAACAACACAAAATTAAACAGTAAAGCAAAACAGCAGCGTCTTTAAAGACAGCGAGTCCCCCGCAACGGGACCCTCTTAGAGAAGAGGACGTACTCGGGTCGTCAGGAGCGTGAGGAAATGTCAAACACAGATCAACAATGAACAAGTCCGAAATATTCACTGTGGATGTGCGATCAAATCAGCCAATCGACAGAAAATAAAGTCTCTTCAAACTCCACTCTCTTACAATGATGTGTAACAGAGGAAAAAGGGGTGGTAACTCAATGACAATGCCTGGTGGAAGAACGCAATCTACTCTTTCCCCAACCTAATAAGTAATTGGGAGATCAAACAATTCTGCCAGACTGATTAATTATCAGGAAGTGGAGGTGGAGGTGCCACTTACCTCGCCAAATAAGGGTGCTTTTACACTCGGTTCAATTGTTTGGTCCGACCCTGTGTTTGTTTCAGCCCCCTGCGAAGATCAAGCATAGACTGCAGGGCTGTGTAGGATTGTAATATCATTGCAATGATTTCACTGGCGATATAAAATGAAGTAATATTGTGATTAATACGCTTTTCACATATATATTTCATGATCCTTCAGAGCTGGACAATTAACCAAGATAACATCAAAATCATGATATAGTTGCATGCAATTATTAAACCACAAAAAGCTGTGATTAAATATTACTTGTTTATAAATCACTCAATAGCCTAGGACCAAAATACATTTCAGAAATGCTTGTTGAATATCAACCTAACAGACCTCTCAGATCATCAGAATCAAGTCAGTTTGATATACTCAAAAGTTCACTCAAAACAAGGTGAGACAGCATTTAGCTGTTATGCCACCCGCAGCTGGAACCAGCTTTCAGAAGAGGTTAGATGTGGCCCAACAGTAGCTACATTTAAATCCAGACTGAAAACACATCTGTTTAGCTGTGCATTTTATGACTGAGCATTGTGCTGCACTTATTGATTTATCTGAATCAGTTTGCTTTTGTCTTTCTTTCATTTTAATTATTCTATTTTAGTCTTTTTATTTTATTTTTATATAACTTTTTTTGTTTACAATTTTTGGTTATACTCTGTTTAATCAAGGAAGGTTAACAACAGGTATGGATGGTGTTAACAATTTAATATTCTTTTTCTTCATATTCATTTATTCTAATTTATTTCATGTTCTTAATTGTTTAAAATTTTTTTATGAATCTCTTCATATGAATTTTCTTTAAAATGTATATGTAAAGCATTGTGAATTGCCATTGTGTATAAAATGTGCTATATAAATAAACTTGCCTTGCCTAAATAAAGTTAATAGCCTACATGGTTTATGTGTGCTTCAGAGTGAACAATATCCCAGATAGCAATGAGTCGGCGGGCCGCTGGCGGTGCTCCGGAGGCAGTAGAAGCGGCAGAATGGCGATATCGCAAACACGTTTGACGGCGCACCACCGGCGGCAGCCGCTTTTTAAAAGCGGCAGCCGCATTCCTAGCGCCTTCGTTCCGTGGCCGTATTTTCGAGCGATCTGCCGCCGCTTACTGTATATATATATATTTTTTAATTTTTTTGAATTTTTTTATATTTATAGCATGCAGTTTATCAAGAATAATGATTGATCAAACCAGACAAATTTCCATTTGGCATTTTAATTCCACATTTCAAAGTACAGTAACTGTCATTGAAACAAGATGTCAGATCACTGAAATATAAATAACAGAAAAATACAAACATTATACACACACACACACACACACACACTAAAGAACATGCAGGTTTCCAATTCAATTTTGATAAAAAAAAAAAAAAAAAAAACACTATTGTAACACTTACAATAATTGTTTATAATATAAAGAGGTCAGCTCTGGGATGAAAAGAATTACCAGTAAACAGAAGCAATGAGGATATTTGGTACCAAATAAAGTGCAGGATACCAAATAAATTGAGGTATAACATCATATTTACAAGTCATTTCTAACAATAGGATAAGTGGTAATAATTTAGAGTAAAGCTCTGGAGTAGAATATACCATTATAACTGCAATGCTGACCTGTGGCACAAGGATTTACAAGCTATATTTAACAATAGAATAACAGTTAAGCACTGTGATGGAATGAAAGTAGAATTGTTGGTACTAGTTAATGTGCAATATCAAGTATCAGAGGAATGAAATAGGATTTACAAACTATAATAGAATCGTTAAACACTGACGGAATGAAATAAGCCAATACTAAAGTCACAGTAAGTAGAATACTTTATACCAGATAATGTATTAGATGTATAATCTAGGATGTACAAGCTATATTTAAAAATAGAATAGTTAAGCACTGTAACAATGAAATAAGCAGCAAATTGTATATTAAATAATTGGGATCTTTGGTATCAAAGAATGTGCAGGATAACAGGTATAAAAGGACAAACCATCCCATATTCACCCAAGGAGCTGCCCTCAAAGCAGGGTCACGAGAGAAAAAAAAAAAAAATTCCACAGTGAACAGTGTGGATTGGGTGAGTGTCGTCTGACACTTTTAGCAGGCTTTTTTAGGGGTCTTGATGTTACTGACTGCAGGATAAAGAAAGGGTTCCAGTTGTCAGTAGTCAGCCTAGTTTTAACGGGTCGGCTGTGGGTCCCTCTAAGCTGTGCGGCGCCTTTTTCCACCTTCACGTTCAGATGCTCCTTTCAGGTAACGCGTAACATTAACCTGGATCGCCTCATCAGTGGCATCCTGGGTTGCCGGGTTCTTCCAGATGGCTCCTGTAGAAAATAAAGATCTGTCATTCCATTTGAATGGCATAAGGTCATACACATCTACTTAATGAGAGCAAGTTAATATAATTGATATTACAATTATCACAAAAATTAACAAACAGTCTGCTTTAAAACAGAAAAAACAAGCTTCTATACTAACGTTATATTAAAAATGAACACGTGGCGAACTAGCCGCTATCTGCCGGCACACCACATTAGATTAAAATACTTACCCTTGTAGTTGTGCAGATAACTCGATATGTAGAGTTTAAAGCCCTTGTCCCTCTTGCTTGTCGGAGCAGGGGATCAGTCATCAACAAGGCGATGAACATCGTTGACGCTAATTTTCGGAAGATAATGGAGACATCGAGTAAAAACACACATTTTGGGCGACGCGCAAGTAAACCGTAAAAAGATATGCCGACTTTTGGCGACAGCGGAAGTTCGTCACTACGCTTGTGCAAAGTTCACAGTCTTTGTAATGTGTTTTAGCAATTTTTATCCCCTTTTTTAAGATTTTTTTTTAATTGCCTTTACAGGGACTTTAACACTTTCTTAAACATTTGTACAGGTCATAATTGCAAATGAATCCCTTACCTACAAAAGGTAAAATAACTAAAAAAAAAAAATCGAGGTTGGAAAAAATGTAAAGACATAAACGAAATTTCTGCGCAACTGTGAAACCAGAGGATAATTTCGCTTTTTCATCGAGTTTATCCTTCACGTCAAAACAGGGATTTTCATGTTTATGATAGATATCACCATGGTTGCAAATTAATAAAAAAATATATAAAGTATAAGATTTTGGCCATGTTGCAGATGTCTTTCACTGTTCACTGATAGTCAGGCATTGGTGAAAAGTCAAACTTCATCAATTTATTCTGCTAAATTGTTCATACCATGAATTAAATATCTATTTTAAAACCTAATCAGAATCAGAAAGATATTTATTGCCAAGTAAGTTTTACAAAATGAATTATTTTTGGTTTATTGGTTTATTGCATAAAATAATTCAATATATTTTACATATATTACTGTAAATTGCTTCAGAGTTTCAAAGTAATTTAAATGTCATTTCCTAAACCTTACCTTATCATGGAATCAAGAGTCAATACTATGTTATAAACCCTAATGGTTTTGGAGCAAAAAATAATAATAGCCAACATGGCTGGTCGATTTTGAGAGTTTAAGCTGTCCTTGTATTTCAAAGCGGCTTGCCGCCAGCTGGCCGCAGTCGATTAGCCCGAGGCAACCGCCAGAGAAAATGAAGCAGGCGGCCCGCCAGCTTTTCGCGGGCGGCATCTCGCAAGAAATGGGAGTGACGAATTCGGCGGCAAACGTTTCATCCCCGCCAGTGGGACGCACCTATAGCCGACAGCTTAGGGTCGGCGGCAAAAAGAAGCCGTGTGGACATTTTTTGCTATCTGGGATGCTGTTCTGTGTGCAAAAAAAATAAAAAATTGTAGTGAAGTTGGGTGTCTTGGTGTGGAAGAGGAAACAGG
This sequence comes from Xyrauchen texanus, assembly GCF_025860055.1. Taxonomy (NCBI): domain Eukaryota; kingdom Metazoa; phylum Chordata; class Actinopteri; order Cypriniformes; family Catostomidae; genus Xyrauchen; species Xyrauchen texanus. Next base: position 21,596,270 of record NC_068298.1, on the reverse strand, counting down.
AGTACAATCATTCAATCTTTAAATATCAATCGCTGGAGTGGAACAAACGCTGAGGTAGAACAAACCATAATGCTTTACATCACAAATTAACAACACAATGTAACACTTTAAAACGTAATACTTCAAGGACGGACAAAAGGCTGGAAAAAACTAAAGGGTACTATTTATACACAGAGAACTAAATGAGGTAATGGAATACAGGTGGGGATGACTATGAACAGATGGAAGGGATTAGAGCAGTGAATACTGGGAAACTTTGTGCAGGGGAAAACTTCAAAATAAGAGTACTTGAAGAAGGTGATGGAGACAGACTGTGAAATATAGATATACTACTAATAATAAATATCCTAAAAATAATAAAAGATAAAAATATATTTTATGCATTTATAAAGACATATTTGCTATATGGAAACAATAAATAGAATAGAGTTACATTTAAAAATGTTATTTTCATTAAGTTTTGATAAACTTCCAGTTTTAGTTCTGCCCTTATCCAGTTATATTCTAATACAGATACAGATTATTTTGCCATTGCAACAGATACATATGCAGATATTGTCTGCACACCCCTATAGTCTACTATAGTCTATATTATGAGATTTTTGGTTTTAGAATGTGCAGATGGAGAATGCAAAGAACAATTATTATGCATAAGTGTTTTATTAATATATTTTTCATGATAAAAAACACAAATTCAGAACACAAATTAGAAAACAAATTCATAACTGATGATCATTTATATATTAATAGCCTAATAACAGTTTGTGTCCAAGTTATGTCATCATGTCATCGTAACTGGAGAAATATTGCTTTTAAATGGAGGTTCACTCCCATTTCTTTCATGAGTGCCATTTACTTTACCATGATAAAGATATTTGTGTTTTGAAATTCAGATTTTGTTTTGGTATACATCTGTGGTGCAATGGCATATCGTACATACTGCTGTATTTTATATCTTAATATTGTCAAGCCGTTTCTCACTTCCTCCTTTCCATTGAACTGCTTTAAACTGGTGCCTAAACCTGGGATCGCTGGAAGATGGAAAGGAGGCAGTGAGAACCGGCTTGACAATATAAATAATATTTTCAAAAAGAAATAAACCAAAAGACACAAACACACACATAGACATGTCCAGACACATGTGGAAAAGACATGTCCACACACATGGACAGCTCTGTTGCACCACAGACGGCAGTCGGCCTTTATCCCTCAGATTAGCTTGATTAGCCTGATAAGGGAATGGGTGTGTAAAATCACGACCCGGCTCCGCCCTGTCACAGTACTGTTTACAAAAAACAGTGTGCTTACTGTAGTTTCTCTAATTCAATGTAGTACTGTTCCTTATTCACTACTGTTATATTACCTGTGGCTCCTGTTTAAATACTACTGTAATTTTGTGAGTGTTTTACCTCACCTTTTTCCCCAGAATTTGTGTTCCCATGTCTATAATGATTACCGCGTCTTTGCGCACACTCACATAAGAAAAAGGCGACAGCTCTAATAACCCTTAAATTGTGAAAATTATGCAAGTGCATGTTACTTTGAACCCTTTATTTATTCAGTTATTGAACAAGTTAAAAGATTTACAAGTCATTTCATGTTGTTCTTTAATATATTCCACCTAATTGTTTCCCATGTAAATGAAAAAATAAATGATTAGCTTTCTCCTGGTTGGACAATTTTTGGTTTGTTGAATCCTGTGATGTGCATCCAAACTATTGCATTGAATAACGTCTCATTTTACGTCCTTTGTGTTCTTTACAGTTAATTGTTAATCAAAAACAAAAAAGTTAAGAAACATTACTCCCTAATCACACAAGATACGGTCAAAAAAACATGTGACTCCTCTCTCCTTATTGACCCTTTGCTAAGCTCCACCACCCCTTGGTTACAGTTGCTCGCTCTGACAAGCTCTGCAGAACTTCGCATTGGAATGAATGGGAGATTGCCATGAATGACATGGTTTTAGGCAATATATTCTCATAATATAATGGATAATATTTTTATGTGGGCTGGTTTGAAGAGTGACATCATAATACATATTTTTCTGTAGTGTTTTGTAAAAGAAATTGTTCAATTACACAGCAGTTTGATTGTAAACTGTGCAGACTGTGAAGCAGAATCAATAGACAGTTTTACAGGCATTTGAAAATAAAAAAAAAACGTTTAATAGCGATTACATATCTAATAACATTAGCGTATATGAACAGAGCTGTTTATAACATCTCGTAACACACTTATTATGACTTTGAAGGGAATAAGGCATAGGGACTATCACTTCTGATTGGACGCACTCGCTGGAGTTAGACGCGATGAAAGTGTCTGGAATTTATATTTAATGAAGCTGTTTTCATAAGTTTTTTGGGATGTATGTCACGAGTAAGTGTTCTTTGCTCTTTCTAATTAGTGTAGTGCAATTAAAAACATTGATATGCTGTAATGTTTTATTCGCTTGTTCTGATTCATCTTCATGAATTGCACAACAGCTCCTGCCTCATCATTAGTGAAGTCCGCGATGCGCTGTTTTTGTTTTTATTAGGGTTAGTTTGATCAGTGTTCAGATCTCAAATCATTGGAAAAGTGGCTGAACTAGGTTGAGATCACTCAATTTCTCTACAGTTTCACTCAAGGACCTCCTTTCTCAGGGACGGTGCACCCTCTGGCACCTGCGCCTAGACCTCTGGAACCTCCACGTCTGGCCCCTGGATGGGATGCGGAAGATCTTGTGGATCTACCACCTGCAGTCGTAGAAACGATCAACCAAGACAGAGCTCCCTCCACCAGGCAACTTTACGCCCTAAAGAGGCGCTCCTTCACGAATTGGTGTTCTTCCCGAGCCGAAGACCCGCAGAGATGCGCAGTTCGGTCAGTGCTTTCATTCCTGCAGGAGAGGCTGGAGGGGAGGATGTTCCCCTCCACCTTGAAGGTGTATGTAGCTGCTATTGCGGCCCACCATGATGCAGTAGATGGCATGTCCCTGCACAACTTGATTATCAGGTTCCTTAAAGGCACCTGGAGACTGAACCCTCCTCGGCCAAGCCTGTTCCCCTCTTGGGATCTCTCAGTGGTCCTCACAGGCCTTCAGGGACCCCCCTTCGAGCCACTTGATCCAGTTGAGCTCAAGGCCCTCTCCCTGAAGACGGCCCTCCTGATCACGTTAGCCTCCATCAAGAGGGTTGGAAACATGCAAGCATTCTCTGTCAGTGACACCTGCCTGGAGTTTGGTCCGGCACATACTCACGTTATCCTGAAGCCTTGACCGGGCAATGTGCCCAAGGTTCCTATGACCCCCTTCAGGGACCAGGTCGTGAACTTGCAAGCAAGCTGCCCCGGGAGGAGGCAGATCCAGCCCTCTTGTTGCTGTGTCTAGTACGTGCTTTGTGTATGTATTTGGACTGCACGCAGAGCTCTAGATGTTCTGAGCAGCTCTTTGTCTGCTTCGGCGGACAGCAGAAAGGGAACGGCGTCTCCAAACTGAGGCTTCCCGCTGGGTCGTCGACGCCATTTCCTTGGCCTTCCAGACTCCGTGCCTGCCCCCTTGCTGGTTCGAGCACACTCGACGAGAAGTGTGGCATCCTAGTGGGCACTGGCCAATGGCACCTCCCTAGCCGACATCTGCCGAGCAGTGGGCTTGGCAACACCCAATACCTTCGCCAGATTTTACAATCTCAGTTGAGTCAGCACCGGCCGTGCTCCATCATGGCCCGGTCACGCTCTCCTCATCGTCACACTCCTCCCCCACCTGATTCAGGCCAGGGCACCACCGGTCTGATTAACTATCCCCCATCTGTGGGGGGAGATGCTGCCCTTCCAGCCGTTTTGTCAGTCGGTGGTCCACCCCGCCTCCTGCGAACCTGGGGGAGAGACGAGGGGAGGGAAGAGGGAAAGAGCAAGCGGAGACACACAGAGTGAGAGAGAGAGGAGAGATAGTGAAGAACTTGCTCACCGACTCCTCTGGCCCCTGGCAGACAGAACCGCTCCTCCCCTTCTCAGCAAATGGCCGACGGCACCAATGTAATGTGGTTCAAGATGGGCAAGGAGGAGGCAGGAACAGGCTGAAAAGTATACATAAAGTTTAATGGTATAAATTAACTTAAAACAACATAAAACATAAGTTCACACAATTCAGCGCTGGCCATGCTCCATCATGGCCCGGCCATGCCCTCCTTCTCGTCACACAGAGTAAAATTGGAGTAATCATGCTCCAGTTCCATCAATGCGATCATAAAAAGTGTGGCAAATAAACAGTTACAAAAGCCTTATTGAAAATTCATCATGCACAGTCAGTGAGTCTTTTGAAGCTGAACAAGTTCAATGCAGTAAGTGTGAGTAATTGACAAACACAGTATGACTCCTGTTTGAAGTGGTCCTGCTTGCCAGGCGGTTCATTCTGCCTGTTTGTCATATAGCTTGTGATCGATATTCAGGCGGATCTCTGGGGAGAGCTGGGCTGCAGGGCATAGATGCAATAGAGACACTTTTGTTGTTTCCTGGTCCTGGAGGTTACAGAGGGGGGAAAGAGATGAACTGGACAATAAATTGAATACATTTCCTGTCCTTCTCTGCAACAGATCCCCACCCCCCACACCAAACACCAGCTCAAGAACAATTTATTAAGTGCAGTTGGTTTTTCTGTCCCTCACCTCACTCCTCTTGTCACTCATTTCAGTGATAGCTCTTATTGTGGGGCAGAAATAGTCAGTTATAACTCACTCAAATGAAGTGATGAAATTATTGCTCCAAGTTACACATGAGACAAATAGACTGTGATGATCCTAATTTACATTTACATTTATGCATTTGGCAGACGCTTTTATCCAAAGCAACTTACAGTGCAATTATTACAGGGACAATCCCCCCCGGAGCAACCTGGAGTTAAGTGCCTTGCTCAAGGACACAATGGTGGTTGCCGTGGGGTTAGAACCTGCGACCATCTGATTAACAGCCCTGTGCTTTAGCCACTACGCCACCACCACTCCCCATAATTTCCTTTCATTGCACCACTCTGAGGATGAACTTCTGATAATAAGATGCCCTGGGTACCTCTTTATATAGTGATTGAGTTTGTTTTGTGTTTTTCTTCTCTGCATAATGATATTATGTTATACTGTTGTCAGATATTTTAAATTGTGAAAACAGTTCAGTTGTTCACATATGTTTGCCAACCCTGTTGAAAGAACAGTGAATTTGAACAATCTGAGTTAAACGTTCAGTTTAGATAGTTTCAGTTTGTGTGCTTGTTTTTTAAAGACAGGCAAGCTTACTAACTGTCAAGGTACTTAATAAACAGTTTCGGTCAACTGCAGAAAGCAAAAGTAACCCTGCTGTGACATCTTGTGTAGCAGCAGGAAGCAAACAGCAATTACATGAATGTTATTATCATGCAGACATGTTAGCTGTAGAACTTCCCCCTGTTGTATTCTTCAGGAGCTGGCCTTTTTCTGCCGGAGATGATGAGAGACCTCTCTCTTCAGCACTAATAGTCTTTGCATTCAATATGGTTCAGATGAGACACTGAATACATGTTTATCTGTGATAAGGATGCCTTGGGAGAAAGTTAATCATGAGCAATGATAATAAAGATTTAAATGAGTCAGTACACAACGGAACACCTGTGAATACAATAGTTTCTAATTACTCTTAGTGCCAATACAAGTTATTCTAAATCTGTATGTGATTCCTTTAGTGTTACATTTTTTTTACAATAACAGTATTTGTGTAAAACAGTGTAATCGATCAATACATGCATGCATGCATACATATAAACATTTGTAAATATTTGTATAACACCTTACAGTGAAGTTATATTTGTTAACATTAACAAAATATTGCATTACTGTGCATTTACTAACAATGAAGTACTTCATGCAGTATTTTTACTGCATTTATTAATCTTGGTAAATGTTAATTTATGAAAATACAATTGTTAGTTTTTTGTTCATGTTAGGTCATAATGCATTAACTAATGTGTAAAGTTTAAAAAATGTAAGTTTATATTAGTTATGCAGATATGACTGTTATATCTCTATTTTAGCAATATTAGCCTGCCTTTGAACTAAGGCTGCAACTAACAATTATTTTGATAATCAACTAATCTAACGATTATTAGAAGGATTATTTGACTATTTGGGCGATTATTGCAACAATTAATCATTAGATCTTAACAGACTATTCAGCCTGTGCCTTGATTTCAAAGGTTGTATTAAATGTGCTTGCTAACAATGAAGTGGACACAATTATCTTTTCAAAATACCTCTAAATGGCATTTACTGAATTAAAGTAATTATAGATTTTATTGAGTTTAATTCAATAAAAAAAGCCACTCCAAAACAATCCTATTGTTATAAAGTGTTGTGACGAGGAGGAGGGCGAGGCCGGTCCATGACACATACCTGGCCCTGAATAGGGCTAATCAGCCGGGAGGGATATAAAGACGAGCCGGAGGCGCCAGTTCGGGAGAGAGAGAGCCACATGCGACGTGCGTGTGTGTGTGTGTGTGTGTGTCTATGTATTTTATGTTGTTTTAAGTTGTGTTTATGTCATTAAAGTTTACGTTGACTGTTCTGCTAGTTCCAACCTCCTCCTTGCCCATCCCTTACCTGTTACATTGGTGCCGATACCCAGGAAGGAGGAGGGATGCGCTGTCGCTGAATCCTTGCCACTGCCATCCACCAGGGGAGCAGCCGACACCATCTGCTTAGGGACGGAGTGGACGCTGGCTGCCGCCGAGAGTCGGAGGAACTGCTGTCGTCTGACAAGAAAGGGATGGAGAAAGAACAAAGAATAATAAGTGTCTTTGTATATAAGTGTATTTTTTCACTTGTTTATACTTCAGCCAGTGCAGTAAATACAAAATGTACTTTTATTCAAGATATATTCTCTGAAAGCATGTCTAAATATCTTACATGTTGCTTCTCAGATTAATGTATTTTATTTTAAGGATTTCTAGATATTTTAAAATATTTTAAAAATGTATATTATATTCAACATTCTTAGATATGTTTCATAGATTCATAGATTTTCTTCTGCAGTATACCTAAAGTAAATTTAATTGTTTTAAAGGAGTTTTATATATTTATATTGGAAAACAAGCCAAAACAAAAACAAGTGAAAAACGTATTTTGTTGCAGTGTAGAATGTAGCGAAGACAACCCTCTCTCACCTTTTTGTTCACTTCGATCCATCTTTAACGCTCTCTTCTTAAAACTGTGTATTGCCGATTTTCTTCACAATGAGACACGCACAGCCACATGTATTATGATTCAACGTGTTATAATCTAGCTGTAGCAAGTGCGCGTGAGGGAGGAGCATCCCGGCCCCAGAGTGTACATCAGCCGGGTGCAGTTTCAATCTCTCCCCCTTAGATCGGGTCACTTCATGCGACTCATAGAAGAGGCTCTGACAGCACATGAAATGCCAGTTCTGGATTTTGTACTTATTTACATGCAGGGTTGGGAGAGTTACTTTTGAAATGTATTCCACTACAGATTACAATGCTATAAAATGTAATTTGTCAAATATTCTGTTAGATTACTCAAGGTCATTAACATATTCTAAATACTTTGGATTACTTCACTGGTAGATTTTTTCACTTGTTTTGACTATAAAAACTCTCCCAGTACAGTAAGACAAAATACACATGTTAAAAATACATTATCTGAAAAACCTAAATATCTTATGCAGTGTTAAAAAAATCAAATATATCTTGTTTTAAGGATTTTTTGATATTTTTACAGGAAAACAATACAAAAATTATGATCAAGAATATAATTTTTAACCTAATATCAAAGGTCTTACTAGAAAAAAAGAAATTAAGATCCAACGTGTATTTTCTTATGATTATGCCTGATAACGTGCATGTAATATGGCTAGAAATAACATTTTATCTTACCCTAAAGCTGACAATTTACACAAGGCTTATTTTTATTTATTTTACTTCAAACATACTTCTCTTTCTGCTCGGATGAATGTAACACTTCATAAGAAAGTGTTTCACTGCTGTTCAAATGCACTTTGTATTGCATCATGTAAATGTATAAATGTTTTCTATCTGAATATTAAATGAAACTAATGACATTAAAATGCAAAGGAATCTCTTCAGTAATCAAACTACTATTTGAATGTAACTGTATTCTAATTGCCAATGATTTAAATTGTAACTGTAGTGGAATACATTTACTTATATTTTGTACTTTAAATACGTAAACCTGTTACTTGTATTCTGTTACTCCCCAACCCTGTTTATATGACCTGCTTCCTTATTATTTGAACTTTAATAAAAGGTGCATTAAAGTTATAATGCCGGGTGTTTCCTTTAAAGACGCTCGGCATGCAAGTTTTGCTTTAGCGAAACAACAGCTCCTGCTCCACTTTATTTCTCTATGAGAGTGCTTCTGCATTTAATTATTATGTATTTTTGTATAACGTCCTCACACTTTGCGATCTACATCACCTTATGCTATTTGAATATATGGAGTGCATCTGAACTGTGAACTTTCTTTTCTTCCTTTCCTCAATCAGGTGTGAGCTGAAGTGCCGCTCTTGTGCACCATCATCAGTATCAAACGACTATTCAACAACGAACATTTTTGTCGTCAATATTTTATTGTTGATGTTGTCGATAACGTTGACTAATTGTTTCAGCCCTAATTTGAATAGAGTGAATTGAGTTGAACATAATTATTTGCATATGTTGATCTACTTTGCTGAAAGCCATTTAACCGAAATGTAACCATTCCTTGAATGACTATTGAGCGGTGGTTAGGATTTGCCTAACATCTTTTTTGTTCCATGGAAGAAAGATAGCCATGTGGATTTGGAAAATAAAAATGTATTATGACAGAGTATTCATGTTAAGTTGGACTCCACTTTAGGAGCATCAAACATGTGTTTTAGAGAATAATGAGACCATGACAAATCAGGATACTTTCTTAAAAGAAAAAGACTTGTCCATCGTAAACAGTAACTTACAAATCCTAGATAACTATCATTCACCTATGTCACAACATTATATGTGAATGATCTAAGTTAAGTGCCACGTGTTTCTTGATGATCTTTGTGCTTCGCAAAAGTATATGTGCTGCACAGACAATATGCAAATTGTGTATTGTCTTGCCAATTACAAAAGTTTATTTTTGTAAATACAGTAGACTTCAGATGGCTGGATGAGCATTCTATCTGCTTTTTCTACACAGCACAGTAGGGTGAGGTTTATTTATTAAATAAATTAATAAAAACATTGTGAAGCTAAACGCAGTTTTAAGGAAAAGATACTGTTTAAAAAAAAAAAAAAAAAATAAAAAAATTAAATAAAAATTGCACTTAATGTGACGTAGAGAGAAGCGACGGAAAGCAACGGAAACAGCGGAGAGTTTACGGAAGTAAAAGCTGTTAGTGGATGCGAGCAGAGAAAACTGAGTGCAGAAAGAAGGATAAGATATCATTATCCAGTGGCACAAGTGTCTTCTATGTGGAGAAGCATTCGGGCTTAAAGACTGTGAGTGAAATGCGGAAAGAAAGGGAAAGCGCAACCAGCGAACGGTCATCCCAGGGACGCTGATGGTAGGATCAAACACTCTCTAGTCGGGAAAGGGTTGATTATCTCTCTAATCTGTGCTATTTGAAGACAATCATGGACTATTTAGAAATGAATTGATCATAATATGAAACATTAGCGTTTGGAGGCAATGTACATATTGTTCGTGTGTGTTTACACTAAGTAACAGTGAACTGTGAGCACATTGTTTCAGTTTGTTAACTTAATGTTTATTAGGCTTATTATGCTTAAACATATTATGCTTATTATGTTTAGACTTAGAAATAAGTGAATGTTGAGACAGTTGTGCATAAGAATATTTTATTCACATAGTATTTTGTCTATATTTAAGTAAATGTTAATAGTAATGCTAGTGTTTATTTTTTGTTTCTTTAAGGTTATCAACCTATCAAAATGTATCAAAATTTAACAAAATCTAACAAAAGCTAATAAAATCCAACAAAAGCTAAGAAGAGTTAACAAGTAAGAAAGATTCATCTAAGTGGTTAAAAAAGCAACTTAACAAGCAAATTCAAGAAAGAAGCTAAAAGAACAAACTGATGTGATTGTCTGGATTTGTGTACCACTGAATTGAATTGAAACAGAGTTTAATTGGACTATCTGAACTTTGAATCTGACTACTGTTCAATCTGTTATGGAATCTTTTGAAAAATGAATACAAGTCGTGGAAAATCCATTTGGAGTTGTTCCGTGTGTCCTTTTGAATGACTGATGCTCATTTTCGAGTTAGAGGCAGATGCTGATGCGTAAAATTCCCTGGATAACTCGACAGTTGATAACCAATTCTGACAGTCAGCATAGCAGCAGTGGACATTTACACTCGTGGCAGCGCATAGTAGCTGGACTCATACAGTGTATGAGAGGATCGAGTTTGGTGAAGTTCACGGAAAGACTGTTAACACGAAGAAAGTGTTAAGTGGATCATCCAAAAATGGCTGAGGATGCGGTTGGAAAGCCGATCGGGCAGCTCAAGAAAGAAAGAACTTCTGCAAAGATCAGTTTTACCAGACAAGCTAACTTCCTCTGCAGAGAAGTGCACAGGTTGGTGGAGGTAGAGCTCAAGGAAGAATTTGAGAAGCTCTCATCCATTGCAAGGAAAGTCTTTGAGACCAACGATGACTATAAATTTGGGCTGCTGGCTGAGGCGGAAGATGGTCAAGATGTTGGCAAAGAGGCAGCACTTTTAGTGCAGCAGGAAGCTGACTTTAGGAGGACAGCAGAGTATTGTGACTTGAAATTCGAGGAAGTCAAGGAGGTTGTTCAGGATAATCTCTGGTCAAGATATGGTCACAATGAGGTGTCAGCCGCAGTCTTCAAGGGCGGAGGAAGCCTGCAATCGCGTAGCAAACATACTCATCGAAAGTGACGGGTATGAGAACTATGAAGTACAAATAAACTTTCTCATAAGGCTTATCCAGGAAGCAGGAGGAGCTTTATCAAATTGGGAGAAATGGACCCCTGAGATTGAGAGGAAAGACTTGGAAAGCCGTGTAAGGAAGCTGAAAGTGACTATTAATGAACTTGAAGCAAGAAAAGGTGAGTTTGCCAGGGCGCGGAGAGTTGCGGAGGACGCGCTGGCCACGAGGTACAGTGCGAGGGCATCATTAGATGCAGTAGCACCCGCTGTTCAGACCAGGCCTATAGTGAGGATTAAACCAACAAGTTTACCAAAGTTCAGTGGGAACAAAAGAGACTTCTATCGTTGGAAAAGTGATTGGGAGAGCCTTCAGAAACAAGGAGAGCCAACTGGGTCGGCTGAAGTTAAAAAAATCCAGCTACTGGATAGTGTAGATGACAAAATTACAAGAGATCTCAGACTGTCCTCATACAATACTGCTGAAGACATATTTAGAGTGTTTACGAATCGATATGGCAATAAAACCACAATCGCCTTGGAAATCGTCGAGGAACTGGAAAGATTTCCTGCTGTAAGGGGGAACCAGCCACGAAAGGTGATCGAGTTGATCCAGATGGTGGAGAAAGCCCTTACAGATCTCGCTGACCTTGGGGACACTGGAGCGATAAAGAACCCACTTGTAGTTAAGTCCATAGAGAGTAAGTTACCTGAGTTCATAAAGAGGGATTGGCTAGTCCTGATAACAGACCCAAGAAGTGGCATCACATCAGAGAACCACTTCGACGCACTCCTAAAATTCCTGAAAAGAGAGGAAGAGATACTAGAAAAACTTGAGCAGCTCAAAGTCACCGAGAAAGTGGAAAGACCAGAGAGGAAGTTCGAAAGAAGTCATGCTTTTACCAAGGCAACAAAGGGAGTCTCATCTGAGGGCGCATGCATTGTGTGCAGGGCTGAGAAGCACGGAGGCAAGATTTTCTTCTGCAAAAAGTTCAAAGAGCTGAAACTGATTGAGAAAAAGGCAGTCGTGAGAAAGCTGGGAGTATGCATAAGGTGCCTGGGATACCATGTGGACAGTAGCAGGTGCAGGGACACATATCTCTGCAGGAACAACGATTGCAGAGGAGGAGTCTCAGCAGACCACCACTACCTTCTCTGCCCAAAGGTAGAGCTCAAGCCTGAGCATGAGAGCAAGATTACCACCAGAGAAGGTAAGAAAAGTGGTAGATTAACTGTAGAGCAAGAGGAATTCCTATCTGAGCTTTCTCCAAATTTAGCGGAAAAATGCAGAAAAGCATTTACCAACAGAGCCAAAATAGGAAGATCCGGTAAGAACCAGCTGGGACTGTTGGAGGAAGGTGGATTGCGAGAACTACCTGTCATCATGATGCTAGTAGAGGTAACGGCAAATGCAGGGCAGAAGATTGGGACTCTGGTCGATTTGGCATCGGACACAAACTACATTACCCATGAAGCTGCTGACAGGCTCAAGCTGAGAGGTGAGGAGATCACTCTAGTAGTTCACGGAGTTGGAAAGATGGCCATTCGAGTTAGCACCAAGAGATACCTTCTCAGAATCAGAGTTAAGACCCCCAAGGGTATGGAAAAGGCCCACCAATTGGTCTGTTATGGACTAGAGGAGATCGCTAAAGTGCACAAAGGTGTGAGCCCAGAGCAACTGAAGGAATTCTTCCCAGAGGTAGACCTAGCAGAACTGAAGAGACCTGAAAAAATTGAACTTCTCCTCAGTCACCGGGAAGGAAGGCTTGCTCCAGAAAGAGTAAGGATTGTCGGAGATCTTGTCTTGTGGGACAGCCCATTGGGAAAGATGGTGGGTGGAGCTCATCCAGATCTGTTTGAAGCTGTGGATATGACTGCGTACTGAGTCAAAGACACACTTCGCCCGGTCCATGAGAACAGCTGCAGTCAGGTATGAGGAAGTCCTCTGGAAGGTTGAATCTCTGAGTACCTCTGAGGGACCCCAGAGAAGCAAATTAGTCAGGCTGAAACTGAAAAACTCACTTGCAGGCTGAACGAGAATTCCTTAAGTGGTGGAGCTGGGATAGTATTGGAGCTGCCTGTGAGCCGAAATGTGGAGGTTGTCGCTGTGGAAACTGTCAGCCTGGAGGAAAGGAGATGACCCTAGCAGAGGAGAAAGAACTCGAGATCATAAGAAGGGGTCTCACCTATGTACAGGCGGATTCTCACAGCAAGTCTCCCCATTGGGATGCAAAGTATCCCTGGATCCAAGACCCTGCTTCTCTCCCATATAATAGGAGTGGAGTGGAGGCAACCTTCCTAAGAACAGAGAAGCAACTCAGAAGAGTGCCTGAGTGGCAAAGTGTCTATGCAGCTCAAGTCCATGATATGGTGAAGAGGGGTGCCGCAATAAAGCTCACCAAAGAAGCCATTGACAGGTGGAACGGCCCAGTCTGGTACGTGAAGTCATCTGGTAGCACCAAACCCACATTCAGTCACCACTCCGCACGCCTCAGTATGGAACAGTAGCCAGAAGTTCAAAGGACTGAGCATGAACGACCTCCTATTGAAGGGACCTGACGTGCTGAACCCTATAAGAGCTGTTTTGCTTAGGTTTAGAAAAGGAGTGTTTGGCCTTGGGAGACATTAGGAAGATGTATAATTCGGTGTGGTTGGAGGAACAAGAAGTACACCTCCATAGATTCCTCTGGAGAGATGCACAAACGGAGGAAATAGGAGAGTATGCTATCACCAGGGTAAACATTGGGGATCAGCCCTGCTGGGTGTATCGCACAGCTGGCCATGCGAGAAACGGCTGGATTATTAGCGTTTACTCATCTAAAAGAGGAGCGTAGAGTCCTGGAAGAAGATAGCTATGTAGATGACATCCTCACGTCACATAATGACCAGGAGAAACTGACCAGGATAATTAGTGGACTCGAAGAGATCCTGAAGGCAGGTGGATTTATGCTTAAACCATGGGTCAGGTCTGAGCAAAGTGGGAGGACAGAAACCCAAGGACAAACCTGCGAGGGAATGGGCCCTACCCCTGAGGATGAGGCTATCAGACTCCCGAACCAACTGAGGGAAGAAGATGGCAAAGCTTGGCATAGGGTACTTAGCAGAGGAGGATAAGCTTTATGCCATGACCTCGATCAACTTCTCGAAAAGGAAAAAGAAGATGCGGACAGAGGAGGATCTCCTCGAGAGGGAAGTAAGGTCGAAAACACCAAACCCTTTGACCAGGAGACATCTACTAAGTCAAGTAGCTGGACTCTACGACCCAATTGGTCTCGTCACGCCAGCAAAGCAGAAAGGGGCAATTCTTGTCAGAAAAGCGTTCCAAGAGGCAGGAGGTAGGAGTTTGACCCGGCAGACATGGGACAAGGCGTCTCTGAGAGCCTTCGGAGGAAGCCATCAGGTTGTTTGAGGAATATGTACAACTCCATAAAGTCAAGTTCCACAGAAGTCTCACACCAGCTGGTTGGATAGGAAAACCGTGGGGAGTCACGTTCTCAGATGGAAGTGACAGAACCTACGGAGCTGTGCTGTATCTCAGATGGGACACGAGTCAAGGAGTGGATGTTAGACTAGTCGAATCCAAAGCTAAGTTGACTCCACTGGAACAAAAGGGAGACGCTGTGAAAGCTGAGATCTGTGGTGCAGTCTTCGCTACACGCCTCAGAGGATACTTTGAGAGGCACGGGAGAACTGAGGTTGAACGGTGGTTCCACTTTGTGGATAGTCAGACAGTATTGGGAGCCATCCAACGTGACAGTTATGGATACAAAACCTTCTTTGCAAATAGGATCGGAGAAATACAGAAGACAGGAGCAGTCAGCGACTGGTGGTGGATTCCAGGGAATCTCAACATTGCAGACATTATTACAAGAGGAGGTGCTCCTGAAGATCTTGACAAAGATTCTGTATGGCAGAAGGGGCCACAGTTCCTCAGAAGTTCAGTAGAGGAATGGCCCAAGAAATCGGCTGGTGAAATCGCAGCTGACGCCAGAGAGAACATCAACAAGCTCCAAAGGAAGGCTTTCTGGCAGTGCTGACAAGAGCTCAAATGAGGAAAGGCCTTAGCAAGAAGGAAGGGGCGGACCCTGAAGGAGTAAGTCCAAGGAGCGAGAATGACCTTGCTGACATCGTCTCTAACCCAGGAGTCCATGTGAAGGAAGGAGTGAAACTCGAGAAGCCCTCTCCAGTGGGAATGCTAAGTAACCTGGTTACCAAGAATCTAGTTGATGTGGAAAGATTCAGCAGCTTAACCAGGCTGGTCAGAGTCATTGGCTGGATATGGCGAGGTGTAAGGAAGTGGCTTGAGATAAGGAGCGGGAGTATGAAGCAAGAGGGACTAACATCAAGTAATGAGATCAGACAAACTGTGTTGACTGTAAAGGAGCAAGAAGATGCCCTAAAGGGACTATTTCTCGCAGCTCAGGAGAATGTGACCTTTCCAGACACAACGCTTAGTCGACTGGCTGTGTACAAAGAAGAGGACTCAGGACTTCTAGTGTGTGGTGGAAGAGTCCAAATCTTCAGCAAAGATGGGATCGCAGTCCCAATACTACCCTATGAGGCAAGGATATCCACACTACTGGCTCATGAGGCGCATAATGCAAACCATGAAGAGATCGCCGGGACTCTCCTTAGGACAAGGAAACGAGCATGGATAATGAAGGGACGGAGACTAATCAAGAAGGTAGTAGACAGCTGTGTGATCTGTAGAAAGGCAAGAGCAAGGAAATGTCGACAGATCATGGGCGACCTCCCACCCGAAAGGACAAGACCAGCTACGCCCTTTGAGTTTACAACCTTAGATCTGTTCGGTCCCTACGAGGTGAAGGACGAAGTCAGGAAAAGAGTGCGACTCAAGGTCTGGGGAATTGTGTACTGCTGCATGGCCTCAAGAGCTATTCACGCAGATGTTGTTAGTGACCAGTCATCTGAAGGATTTCTATTAGCCTACAAAAGGTTCACAGCTTTGAGGGGGCATCCCAGAAAGTTGTGGTCAGACTCTGGCTCAAACTTCGTAGGAGCTAAACCAGCTCTGGCGGAACTCTACGAATTCCTGAACAAAGTAGGGAAATCAGAGCTGGAACAAGAAGCTGCTAAAAATGGCACCGAATGGTCTTGGAAGATCCATCCTGCAAGCTCTCCCCACAGAAACGGAGCAGCAGAGGCCGCTGTCCGCATAGTGAAACGAGCTTTTCACAACCTTGGAGGCGAGGGTATCTTCACGTGGGGAGAATTCCAAACCTTCCTCTACATGGCAGCTAACCTGGCAAACGAGAGACCTATAGATGCAAGGATTCAGAGTCGAGAGGAGTGTATAGAATACGTTACCCCAAACTCTCTCCTACTGGGAAGGACAGGACCGAGAGGAGATCCTGGTGACTTCGATTTCATGGGCTATCCCTACAAAAGACTTACAAATTCTGGAAGAAGTGGAGTCAGTTAGCAGGACCAAACTTATTTGTAAGAAGTAAATGGCACACAAAGGATCGGAACGTTGATGTGGGAGATGTGGTCTGGGTAGCTGACCAAAATGCACTAAGGAGTCAGTACAAGCTGGGCAGAGTAGTCAAGGCAAATGCTGATCCCAAGGGCATTGTCAGAGATGTGGATGTAAGAGTCTTCTCAAGCTACCCAGTCCTAAGCTCAAAGTGTAGTCAAGTGAGTGCAAAAGGAGGCACCAAAGAATTGAGCAATAGAATCCCTTCAACCATCCTTCACAGAGATGTTAGGCGGTTAGTCGTGTTAATTCCTGTTGAGGAGCAACCATGAGGAAAATAATTATGATGTGACCTCCTTGGGTTCAAGAACAAGGAGCTCAAGTGGGAGGTGTGAAGCTAAACGCAGTTTTAAGGAAAAGATACTGTTTAAAAAAAAAAAAAAAAAAAAAAAAAAATTAAATAAAAATTGCACTTAATGTGACGTAGAGAGAAGCGACGGAAAGCAACGGAAACAGCGGAGAGTTTACGGAAGTAAAAGCTGTTAGTGGATGCGAGCAGAGAAAACTGAGTGCAGAAAGAAGGATAAGATATCATTATCCAGTGGCACAAGTGTCTTCTATGTGGAGAAGCATTCGGGCTTAAAGACTGTGAGTGAAATGCGGAAAGAAAGGGAAAGCGCAACCAGCTGAACGGTCATCCCAGGGACGCTGATGGTAGGATCAAACACTCTCTAGTCGGGAAAGGGTTGATTATCTCTCTAATCTGTGCTATTTGAAGACAATCATGGACTATTTAGAAATGAATTGATCATAATATGAAACATTAGCGTTTGGAGGCAATGTACATATTGTTCGGTGTGTGTTTACACTAAGTAACAGTGAACTGTGAGCACATTGTTTCAGTTTGTTAACTTAATGTTTATTAGGCTTATTATGCTTAAACATATTATGCTTATTATGTTTAGACTTAGAAATAAGTGAATGTTGAGACAGTTGTGCATAAGAATATTTTATTCACATAGTATTTTGTCTATATTTAAGTAAATGTTAATAGTAATGCTAGTGTTTATTTTTTGTTTCTTTAAGGTTATCAACCTATCAAAATGTATCAAAATTTAACAAAATCTAACAAAAGCTAATAAAATCCAACAAAAGCTAAGAAGAGTTAACAAGTAAGAAAGATTCATCTAAGTGGTTAAAAAAGCAACTTAACAAGCAAATTCAAGAAAGAAGCTAAAAGAACAAACTGATGTGATTGTCTGGATTTGTGTACCACTGAATTGAATTGAAACAGAGTTTAATTGGACTATCTGAACTTTGAATCTGACTACTGTTCAATCTGTTATGGAATCTTTTGAAAAATGAATACAAGTCGTGGAAAATCCATTTGGAGTTGTTCCGTGTGTCCTTTTGAATGACTGATGCTCATTTTCGAGTTAGAGGCAGATGCTGATGCGTAAAATTCCCTGGATAACTCGACAAACATTGCCTTTTCTAATCATAACTTGATGGTTGTTTGTTCACATGACAACTATCCAAGAAATGTATGGATGTGATCAGGGTAAATATTTGACATAAAAAGACATGAATGCATGAAACTATAATGGATATATTTACATCTATATAGTAAATTGACATTGGAAGGAACAAAAAGAAAATGTGCAGTAAAGGCCTGAGTATACTTCGGTTGCCCTCGTCACTAATCGCTCCATGCACAGTATGCGTGATGCAAATTTTGCATGCAGATTTTTTCTAGACCTGTGGATGCAGTCCTCATCTGTGCACATACCGTAATTTCCGGACTATTGAGCGCACCTGAATATAAGCCGCACCCACTGATTTTTAAATAAAATATTATTTTGAACATAAATAAGCCGCACCTGTCTATAAGCCGCAGGTGCCTACCGGTACATTGAAACAAATGAACTTTACTCAGGCTTTAACGAAACACGGCTTGTAACAAAAATAAATAGGCTTTAACGAAACACGGTGTGGCAGCGGGGGCGTGGTCAAGCGCCCGTCCGGGAGAGAAAAGCGGTAAGGGCACTTACACCAGAGCTAAATTTTGTCTAAAACCGGTGTCTAATTTCAGTAAGCATGGGGAGAGCGGCATAAAAAGGCAGCAGCCACAGAGCTGAGAGAGTGACACATGTCAGTCTAGTGTTGGCGCATAGAAGAATTGAGAAACTTTATAAAATTGATTGTAAACATTGCTGTGGCCATTAAAAGCCTTACCTGGAACGTCAAGTGCCCTGCTGAAAACTGTCACACTGGTGCCCGTGTGACAGTTTTCCCAAGAAGGACACGTGAAGCAGGGCACTTGAAATTAGACACCGGTGTTAGACATAATTTAGCGCAGGTGTAAGCGCCCTTACAGCTTTTCTCTCCCGGACGGGCACTTGACCACGCCCCCGCTGCCACACACGGCTTGTAATAAAACATTTGCAGTAAACGGTAGCCTACCAAGAAAGTCATTGGTCACTATCTTCCTCGTCCTGTGCACTGAAACCACTGAAGTCATCTCCTTCAGTGTCGGAGTTGAATAGCCTCAGATTTAGTTGTCTTTTTGCACTGAGTCAATTCCTCACGCTGCTGTTTCCAACGTCTTATCATCGACTCATTAAGACCAAGCTCCCGTGCAGCAGCTCTATTTCCTTTTCCAACAGCCAGATCAATCGCCTTCAACTTGAAAGCAGCATCATATGCGTTTCTCCATGTCTTTGCCATGGTGAGGGTGACAAAATTACTACCGTAATCAGAATGATGGGAAGTTTGAGTGCGCTCGATTTAATCTAAACAGTAAACAAAAAAAGTTGTTTTGACCTTAACCCGTTCGGCAATTTCATTGGTCTAATGAAAGCTTCACGCCGCCAAAAAACTGAGCACGTCACAGAATGTTTTGTTTTTTTTATTATTATTTTTTATAACGTTTGAAAGCGGGAAAAATCCATATATTAGCCGCGTCATTGTATAAGCCGCGAGGTTCAAAGCGTGGGAAAAAAGTTGCGGCTTATAGTCCGGAAATTACGGTAGTCATAGCCATTGGCTGTACCAAAAGAGTCACAAAGCAGGTGTAGTGGGCATGCATCGAACACGTTCTTATTCAATCAGGGTCAGAAGAGTATACACAGAAAGGCAACGCTGTCAGGCATGATCTGATCCGGAACGCACAAAATTGAAGTATAACAGGCCTTAAATTGCCTGTGTGATGATGTGATTGTGAAGCATAAGTATTATCTTAGAAAGTTGTTGTTTCCAGGTCTCAAATCTGTTTAAAAATTATATTAAAGGCTCTAGGGGCTCAGAGGGGGAGACACCTCACTTTTTCTGACATACCTCACAAGTGGATTGCATCTGAGAGAGTGTGAGAGGAGAGGAAAAAAACTAGATGATGCTAAGTCTAAATGCTTTAAGCAGAGGAAGATCAATTGCCAGACAGAGACCAAGTAAAAAGCTCATTTTCACCTTGCTTTGGTGTGCACACATAACATCAATACGGACATGAAAATAATGGGACCAACACTCCGAATTGCATTTGAAGCATCTCCAATATTGCTTTGGGGTATAGCAATCATATGTCAAATATTTTTTTGACAGGGCGTGAAAAAGTAAAAGAGGAAACAAAAAATAGAGAAAGAGGGGGCAGATTGAGTTGGCAAGAAAATAAGCAGGCAAAAAAAAAAAAGTGATATAGTATTTGACACCTTCAGCAGGCAACTGCCATGCACTTTTAAATAATTTACCAAATGTCATGACAGTGGCTTTAAAATTTGAGTGATCCTGTAATAGGAGCTCCCCCTCTGGTGACAGGTGCCTCTGTGAACAAGACACGTATCTTTTGTGTATATCCGACTAGGCATCTTTAATGAATAATATATTGCTGCATCACAGGCTCTGAAAGTGATTGAAGAGTATAAAACAATAAATCTACAGGCTGATTAAACAAGGGTGTGACTTAAGTGATTAAGATCAGGACCAAAAAAAAATTTCAATCCATCCTGGTGCATACAGATAAACAAGCTGAAAAATTAAAACTGAGATTCTAATATTCAGAGGTTACTCAGAATTTAAAAAAATTAGACAATTGACAAAGAGTTTGTTACTCTTTTTTTAATCTAGCCAAATATAATAATTGGGTAGGGGAGAGATGGTCTCCACAAAGGTATTAATATTACATTTACACATGGCCACTTCAATGTGTCTCCGCAAAACGGATACACAAAAGCCATCAATGATAATGCTTATGTTGGGCAGCAAAACCTTTGAGAAGTTATTTATTACTTGAGTTCAAGTGACTCGTGTTGAGCACATTGTGTTTTTCCTCTCAGGGCTTGTTGTAGATCCATGGCTGCAGGTGGGCTTGTCAGTGTTAGTATTACTTTCATCAGTGATCTGCATTGAATAACTCATTGAATAAATGCAGGAGAAAGTTCTGTCTCTCGTTTCTTATTTTTTTATTATTTAAAGTTTTTAATGCAAGCTCTATTCAAACACCCAGGTATGAATTACCGACCGACAGTGCTCAGGAGCCCTTGACTACCTTGGTGGGCCTTGGGCTTTAATGATTCAGTTTGGCGAAAACCCATCAACAATGAAAATGAAAATGATCGACCAGCATCTCTGTATGTAAGTCTATTTTGTTGTTTGGTTTTAGTTTTGTCTTTTCTTTTTATGTTGGTAAATGTTGTTGTTATGTTGTTGGTCTTCTCTGTAGGCACCCTTGTATGGCTGGTGGCGAATTCCTGTTGCCAGGGGAAACCGAGTCTAAAACTCTGGTTGGCCTGTGCAAGCAACCAACAAGTTTGTTTCTATTTTGTTTCTATTGCTCATATTTTGTGTTTTCTTTGATTGCTGTGCCGGTTGGGCTTCTGCTTAGAATGGATTATTTTATGAAGCCAGAAGCTTCATTGAGTTTGTTTCAACACTGTATTTTGCACTAAGGGAACACACTTCCATCTTCCTGCCCTGCTTTTTCCAATGTGTTTTGTATTTTATTTAATAACATTTTGGAATTCTTTATTTTGTAAGCATCTTTAATTTGCTTGCTTGAAAGATGACTGGGCCGCAGGGCAGTATTCCAGCATGGTAACGACCCCAAGCACACCTCCAAGACGGCCACTGCCTTGCTAAAGAAGGGTGAAGGTGATGGACTGGCCAAGCATGTCTCCAGACCTAAACCCTATTGAGCATCTGTGGGGCATCCTCAAACGGAAGGTGGAGGAGCACAAGGTCTTTAACATGGTGGTGGTGGGGTAGTGGTCTAAGCACATAACTGGTAATCTGGTAATCAAAAGGTCG
Organism: Xyrauchen texanus; assembly: GCF_025860055.1. Taxonomy (NCBI): domain Eukaryota; kingdom Metazoa; phylum Chordata; class Actinopteri; order Cypriniformes; family Catostomidae; genus Xyrauchen; species Xyrauchen texanus. The sequence continues at coordinate 21,574,625 of NC_068298.1, read as the reverse complement.
CTGGTTCAATCCCCACAGCCACCACCATTGTGTCCTTGAGCAAGGCACTTAAATCCAGGTTGCTCCGGGGGGATTGTCCCTGTAATAAGTGCACTGTAAGTCGCTTTGGATAAAATGTAATGTAAATGTAAATGTTAACATCCACCAGCTCTGTGATGTTGTCTTGGAGGAGTGGAAGAGGACTCCAGTGGCAACCTGTGAAGCTCTGGTGAACTCCATGCCCAAGAGGGTTAAATCAGTGCTGGAAAATAATGGTGGCCACACAAAATATTGACACTTTGGGCCCAATTTGGACATTTTCACTTAGGGGTGTTCTCACTTCTGTTTCCAGCGGTTTAGACATTAATGACTGTGTTGAGTTATTTTGAGGGGACAACAAATTTACACTGTTATCCAAGCTGTACACTCACTACTTTACATTGTAGCAAAGTGTAATTTCTTCAGTGTTGTCACATGATAAGATATAATCAAATATTTACAAAAATGTGAGGGGTGTGCTTTAAATCTTTTGGTTAAATCTGGTATTTTCATTAATATTTCCCTGGGTGAAATTCCTAGGGTGGTGTAGTCAAACTCTTTTCTAACTCCAAACATAAGTTTGTCAATTTACACCTCCTTCGCTACTCTCTCTCTCTCTCTCTCTCTCTCTCTCTCTCTCTCTCTCTGTGTATATATATATATATCAATTTGATAGTTTAATAAGATTTCCAAGGCCCACTTTGGCTTAGGTGTCTGTAACTACTATGCATTTAAGCATTTGATACAAAGTACTTATGTAAAAATTTACATATGTGTGTTTGCATTGTACTTATATTTAAAGTTCTTGAATTGAATTGCATCTGTAGTTGCTGTTAACCTTTTCCTAACCCTAAAACTAACCTTTCCCCAACCCTGACCCTAAACCTAATCTTTCCACTTCTCCTAAACCTGCCTGTACCTCACTTCAGAAGCAGATAATGTGAATGTGCAAGAATACAACATGTAGTTACACAATAACTACATTGCATTTTATGTATTGGTACTTTCGTAACACTGTCTCCTTAAGACTTTTCGCTTATAATTTATTCCTCTTTTGTAAGTCGCTTTGAATAAAACCGTCAGCCAAATGAATAAATGTAAATGTATTTTAATGTTAATACAAAGTAGTTCAAGACACATTATATACAGTGGTATTGATTTCCATTTGTATTCTTTGTTATTTCTGAACCGATTTTTCTAATCTTTCTGCAACATTTGACACATGTAAAAAACAAAAAATGTATCTGTACAAAGATTAATTCATAATTGCATAAAAAAGTAAGGTATATTCGGGACTAGTAATCAGTATCGAGATCCAAGTCATTTCATAGCTAGACTACCACATCTTTATGAGTTTGACCTTGAAGACATCTATAATGTTGCCACTTGCTTTATATTTTACCATAAAATATGTTTCTCTATCAGTAGCTAGAACATTAGGAACAATCTTGAATTGAAGTATGTTTTTTGCATAACATTAACCATGTGTCCTCAGCTTTCTGTATTGATAATTGCCATTAACATGATTTGTGCACTTTGTTGTTTTTAGTAAGTAAATGATTGCTGAGAACATGAATGTAAATGCAACCATATGATGTTTTGGTTAAGGTTTGAAATAAGGATGCTGGTAATTTCCCCAAGTTTCCTCTCAGAGACAATTTAAATGTGATGATTTTTTGTGCATATAACTATGATGGCACATTCTTACAAGAATTGATGGTTTTGAATGTGATCATGTAGACACAAATCACAACTAATCCTGTGTATCTTGGAGAGAAACTTTTTATGAAAATGCTCTAGAAACATGCCAGTCACAAAAGAGAACTTTATCTGCTGAACAATTGTCTCTAAAATGTATAGATTTGCATACATTTTGATGCACAATGCATACTCTATGCATCTTGCATTTATGAAAAGTTAAACAATGTGGTACATATTGAATATTGCAAAAGGGCACAACTGTATTGACATTGTATATATTATACTATGGAACCATTATGGAACCTACTACCAATGGCTTAGCCCCTATCACTAACCTCTGCTTGTGCTTGCCTCTGTGTTCCCTGGTGCTCCAGAGTATGCTCCAGGGAAAAGGAGATGCACAACTTAGCATGCTGTCACTGGGATTACTCAGCTCATTTGTACACAGGCTTCGAAAATAGTGCTAATTATGCATCCCGGTCAATGTACGGCGAATGCCATTCAAAACAAACAAAAATTAGCCATCCATGAAACTAAATTCAGTGGCCTCATAAAAATTATGGAGATGGGAGTTTGAGAGAAGGGAAGGTAAGCTCTCGATGGGCCACACTACTGATTAAATTCAGGTGGGGCGTTCCGTTTTTCCAGGCTCAGTCAATAAATGGAGCTTGTTTTCGAAGTTAACGATGCAGAGCCAGTTGGTAGGAAGTAATTGTCAGTTGAGCGTGTGCACATCTTATCCTTGTGATTTGCTCAATGCACTGTTAGCCACAAGACTGTATGCATATTTTTTTGTGTGATTTCTGACAGTTTGTGTGTGCTATAGGTTGTATTTTCCACCAATATCATGGTCTTACAAAGTCTGATTAAAAACAATTTGTTCTGTATAGAAAAGTTGTCAGAATTTGATAATACTCAGACATGTTTAATGCCAGTATACCTGACAGAGTAAAGCTAAATTGTAGCACAGTAGTGGACATACTATAGAAATATGGAGAGAGGTAATTGTACTTGTGGAATTGACAGCATTTGACTCTCCAGCTCCAGTTTTAGTAAATGATTCTGGATATTAATGTACTTTGAGCCTTTAGCATTTTACTTTAAGTGTGATTTTTACAAAATGTTTCCAATACAAGGTGCAACAACCTCCTCCTCTCACATACACTTTAATGTTATCATAGACACCTACAGTCATGAACACTACTGGTGACATATTTGACAATTCTAACATAATTATTCTTTTATCAGTCCTTGAATCTTGGTGATGCAACCGGGCAAAACACATTTAAATGAAAAAGAATAAAAGTAGTTACAAACGTCAGTCAGGCTGAGGTAAAATAGAGTGGCTTTGTCATTTTGGAGATGTGCCAAGAACGCCTCACCTTTGAGGAATCAAACAATGATTGACGTAATTGTGCATCAAAAGTTTTTAGACTTTGACAAGCTTTTATATCCAAGCTAAAGAAGCGGTATCATCAGCCATTACAAAATATATTTTTCTCAACCTTTCTCACCTTATCAATTATTGACCACAAAATGGTTTAGAGTGACATTTTGGATGTGGGTTCAAACAGTCAAACATTTAACTCTCGTTTTTAGATTTTAGAAACAGAACTGAGAACATCATCAGAGAGAATGTCCTGAAAGGAACATTTTTCAACATGTAGATCCGTTTCATTGGGTGCAATGGAAACTCTACCAGGAGCCATGCTGAAAGAAAAAAGTAAAGTAATACAAGGTGGTTAGCTGGTCTATCAGCCTTTTCCAGGATGGTTAGTCTATCTTGTATTTGTTTTTGGTTTTTTTTTGTTTTTATCTCTCATTGTAATAGTAGTTTGAAATGGCAAAATCTTAAGAAGTCATATGAGTTGACTCGTACAAAATTAAAAAACAATAAATAAATAAAAATGTACTACGATATATAGAAAAACTATTTTGAGAAAAATAATTATAGAGAAAAGTTATTATGATTTTTCCTAAATGTAACCCTTAATCTAAACCTAACCATAAAGTCCAACCCTTAACCCAAACCCTAAACCTTACCATGATTATAATTTGTTGGATATGAGGCTAGGTACAATTTGATGCCTGTATTGTATTCTTTTGAAATTGTGTCCGTTGATTGATCTAAATGGGAATACTAGTCGTACATTTTTGTACGAGTCAAGTTGTAGTATTTTGTACAATTTCACCATCTTATACAAATTATTACAAGTCATTGTGAGACTATGTTGGGTTTTGGGCACTAGTCAGCTGACCAAACTACCCACATGGTCAGGCCAGCAAACCAACTTAGGCCAACACCTTAGTTTAAGCTGTTTTCAGACAAAATTATTCTTTTTTAATACTCACTTTGCTTCTGTTTTTTTTTTATTTATTTTTTTATGTGTGATATTATACAGCTTAAACCCCCTGTAGGGTAAAGCAGCCCCATGAAGGTAGTTACAGAAGTGTTTTCTGTCCCTCTTAGGAGTTGTAATATATTATAGGACTTGAGATTCTCTCTTAGGGCACATATGTAGGATGTTTTATCTCAGCTCTCTTTATGTCTGGAACTGGTGCCACTATCTGTGATAGAGGCGCATCTTTAACTGCCTGCCTCTGATTACGCCTCAGGTTGCCATGGAAACAGTAAAGTGTTGAAATGGGAGAACAATGGCATTGAATCCCAATAAGGTGAGTCAGTAAAAGCATATCCGCCTTTCTCTTTAACTGCATGCCAATCTACATCACAGATAGCAGAATTATGCATCTGTCTTACTGATGAGAGGACAATTTGATACGTGGGCAGCAAATAGAGGTCATCATCATCCATATAGCTAGTTTTCGTTTTTCCAAGTTTGATGGTCTTTGATTGCAATTAATGTAACCACAATATATTCTGCTTCAATGTATTTAATGAAATACCCTTAAAGGATTGTCTGCTCTATATGGCTGATCTACACGCACCTAGAACTTTATTAGGAACACCTGTACACCTACTTATTCATTTGATTATCTAATCAGCCAATCATGTGGCAGCAATGCACTGCATAAAATCATGCAAATATGGGTCAGGAGCTTCAGTTAATGTTCACATCAACCGTCACAATAGGGAAAATTGGTGGCATGATTGTTGGTGACAGACAGGCTGGTTTGCCTTGGATTTTCATGCACAACAGACACTATAGTCTCTAGAGTTTACTCAGAATGGTGCCAAAAACAAAAAACATACAGTCAGCGGCAGTTCTGTGGACAGAAACACATTGTTGATGAAAAAGGTCAACGGAGAATGGCCAGAAAGGTTTGAGCTGACAGAACGGCTACAGTAACTCAGATAACCACTCTGTACATTTGTAGTGTGCAGAATAGCATCTAAGAATGCAAACACATCGAACCTTGAGGCGATTGGGCTACGACAGCAGAAGACCATATTGGGAACTATTTTTAGGACCATACTGTTCCTAATAAAGTTCTAGGTGAGTGTATGCCTTTCATTTAGGGGGCAGACGATTTTTTAAGAAGAATTTCTCACACATGAAATGAAAAGGATAAATGTTTCACCTTGATGCAAGATGCTGCCACATAACTGTGAGTGATTAAATTCACACCAACAAAAGTGACTTTTAATGTAAACGGATGTGTTTATTATTACTGTGATCTTTCCTAGAGTCATTCATTACAGCTAGAAAAAAGTTAAATCCTTCCAAAAGTGTAACTTGAAAACATAAAGACCTAGCGCCAATTAGATGAGAGAGAAATAGAAAATATTATTCATGCTTAATGGAGAGGATCAAAAGATAAAAAATAATCAGTTTTAACTGAGTAAATTGATGCCAATAAGAAGTTTAAACTTCTTCAGCTCTGGTCGAAGGGCATATGTGTGTAGTCTGAAATCATTGTTAGTGTACTCATTCTACTACTGAGATGAGCTGTTTGTGTGTGTGTGTGTGTGTGTGTGTGTGTGTGTGTGTGCATGTGTGTGTGTGTGTGCGCGCGCGCGTGTGTGTGTGTGTGTGTGTGCATGCGTGCGTGTCTGTGTGTGTGTGTATTTGTATGGTTGTGTGTGTGTGTATTTGTATGGTTTAACCCAAATTTGTCTTGGCTTGGAGATGAGCACATATTGGTGTGGGCTTCATGGCTTTCACAGTCTGGAGGAAGAAATTAAGAACTTGTGATATTATTAAATTCATTGGCAAACATACACACATTTGGGTCTTGTGTTTTCTCAGATGGTTTGTTTATAATCTTGTAAATTATAATTATTATTTATTTAATTTTCTTCAAAAACCTTCTCAGGATAAACAGCAGGATACAAGCATTTCCAACTTTTTTTTTTTCAAACATGTTTCATGGATAATTTTCAGCCTTTTATTTGTGGTTTTGATTTTGACCATTTTCAAAAGTATTCAACAAAGGGCATTTCATATCTTTGTTACATTCTTTGATAATATCTCATTACTCCCTCAGAAATCATTGTATTTCAAGGTAATATGGCATTTATGAGTCATTGTACATTTCAAGTTTCATTAAATTGATAGATCAATGTCACAACACACCAAAAAAAAACATATTCTGCAATGAAGAAAGATATGGGATCATGGACACACCCACAGCCATTAGTAGGCAACCTTTTCCTGCCCTTATTTCTTTAAATAAAAAGGTCAATTTGTGGGAGAGAAATAAAAGAAAAGAATAGAATGATGGGGAGATATTGCCTTTTCTTTTGTGGTGTGATATTATCAACTTGGAGCTGAATGTGATTATTGCTGCACAGAATATTACACACGGGTGGAATTAGATTGGGTAACCCCCTTCGTACTCCTTCCGAGAAAAGGATACATAAATACAAAAGCAGGTTTGGATCGATCCCTCATGACAAAAGCAGAGGACACAGAAGTAAACAGATTAGAGATGGCAAAAAAGAAGATATGTCTTCATTTCAGGACCCCCCCTCCCTATTAAATGTTCCCTGGTCTTGAGTAGATGAAAAGGCAGTCCTATATTTTGTGTTTTATTTGGTGGCTAACAGGCTTATAGAAGATTCGCTGACTTTTTCACTTCTTTTATTTTTCTTTCCTTTATTTTTATTACTTTCACAGCCACTGATACAATGGGATGAGCCACAGAGCTCAGGGGCAGCCTTTAAGAGTACACAGACAGCATCAAAACTGACAAAAGACATTCAGTGCTGTGACTCGCTTATGATTATCTGGGAAGTCATGAAAGAACAATTGTTGGATAGATAAATGTAATCTATCTGGCAACAACAGATTTATCTTCCTCATCTGTTTGAAAGGTGCACTTTACTGTCGGTGTGTGTGTGTGTGTGAAGAAGATAAACACACACAAACACACAAATATGAGTTCAGCATTTAATCAGTTTTTCACTACTGACATAGCACCTGACATGCATTGTAGGAAAATTATTGCTTGTTATATGAAAATGGGCAAGGGGATCATCAATTATTTATAGGCAGAAAGAGTTTAGGAGCTGCATTATTACTCATTGTCAGGAAAATGTTGAAAAAATTTATTTGGTAACACCCTGTTTTGATTAGCAGTCAATGAGCTATTAAAAGCCCTTTTAGCACGCAAAGTGAACTATTATGTTATTACATAAGAGAAGTGGTTCTCAACTGTTTTTGCTTCAGGGCCCAGATTAAACTTTTGATAAATAGGGACCCAACACAGTACAAAAGTAAAGAAACATATATTTAATAATACTTATATTAATACATTTAAATATTAAATTTTAAAGGAATGTTAAAAACAGTTAAAAACAAGTTAAGCTCAACCAACAGCATTTGTGGCGTAATGCTGAATACCACAGAAAATAATTTTGACTCGTCCCTCATTTATAAAAAAGGGAAAAAAGAAAGAAAGAAAAAATGGTGGACGCAGAAAGGCTTTACAAGGGAGGTGAATGAGGCCAGTCCATAAATGTTAAAATACACACTCTTTCAAAAGAATATCCATGAGACCTAAACATTATACATGTTAACATGATTTTAGTCTGAGGAAATACCTATTATAAATTTTTGAAGTGTGATAAAATCCCTTACGCTTACTTTATCGCTGTTGCATCATCATGGCAACAAAGTTGCAATATTGGACATATTTTTACACCAATAAGTTTAGTAAGTGTGTAAAGGGATCAATTGAAAGGAGAAGGCGAGAACTGGCTTGATAATATAAATAATGGTTTAATGATAAACTTAAAAGACAACATAAACACACATGACGGACATGCTCGTAATTCTCTCTCTCTCGAACTGTCGTCACCGGCCGCCTTTATCCCTCGCGCGCCCCATCAGGCCGATTGGGGATCGGGCGTGCGACATTCTAGCCCGGCCCCGCCCCTCTCCGCACCACACTCCTCCCGCCGTTACCTCAGGCCGGGGTGCCACCGGCATGACGTACACCCCCCCCCCCCCCTTTCCCTGGGGAGTGGCGTGCTTTGTGCCCCGTCAGGTCATCCCTGCCTTACTTGACCTGGGAGGAGACAGGAGGGGAAAACAACAACAACAAAAAATAGGCCAACACGGTGCGACAGAGAGAGAGAGAGGAGAGAGAGAAGAAGCTCACTCACCGGTTCTCTGATACGCCGCAGCTTGTTCCTCAGCCACTCCTCCACCCAATTTCAGATCAGAGGCAGTCCTCCAGCCCCTGGCGAACAGAATGCCCCGCCGCGTTCTCGGGGAACAGAAGGGGTCTCCCCCGCCCCTAGCAGCGGTTCTCTCGCTCCAGGCGGTCGGCAGTGAGCCCCTCCCCGCTCGCGGTCGGCGGTCTTAAACCCCGCCGCGTTTCAGCGGCTGGTAGGGAACTCCTCCACCCCTGGTAGCGGCCCTGACCACTCCAGGCGGTCGGTTAGGAGCCCCTTCTGCCCTCGCGGTTGGCGGCCATTGTCCTGTTTCAGGCGGCTGGGCTCCTGGCCGCAGCTGCTCCATTGGGGTGGACGGTAGTGGCGAGAACTCTACTACGGCGTATCCCTCCTCCTTCCCGGGTTTCGGCACCAATGTAAAGGGATCAATGGAAAGGAGGAGGCGAGAACCGGCTTGACGATATAAATACTGGTTTAATGATAAACATAAAAGACAACATAAACACACACGACGGACATGTCCGTAAACGATTTCTCTCTCCCGCATGATCCCCTTCAGTCGACCTTTATCCCTCACGGTGGCTTCATTAGCCTAATACGGCACCGGGTGTGTAGGATCACAACCCGGCCCCGCCCTCCGCCCTGCCACAAAGTGATTTTTTCAAACAAAAATTGTGTTAGCATGCACAATGCTTGTCCTGTGGCTATACTTTTGAAACAGTGAACAGTGTTAATTTTAAGATTTTTTGGACCATTCTGTAAAAACAAAAAATAATTTGAAGGACACGTAACAATACAAATTTTATGTTGTAATAATATTATGCCACTGATGCTGTCGATTGAGCTTTACTTGTATGGAAACCAGAACATTCCTTTAATAAAGTATTAAATTAAATAATATACTCTGCAGCCAATAAAAAGGGATATAATGGTTGAATCCAGAGAACACCTGGTCGTCGAACGCGAACCATAGGAAGGGTTGGTGTCGAGGCAAAATGGAGACGTGAAAGTACGTGTCCTTCAGGTCTACTGCCGTGAACCAATCTTGATGCCGAATGCAGGCTAAAATATGTTTTATGCATGAGCATTTTGAACGGGAGTTTGTGTAAAGCCCGGCTGAGAAATCCAAGGAAGTCCATTGGCCGCAACCCACTGCCTTTTTTGGGTATGATGAAGTAAAGGCTGTAGAAACACTTCTTCATCTCATCTGGAGGGACAGGCTTTACAGTTATAATCAGATTTGTAATCTCTGCCCATAAGGTCCTGGTGTTTTTGCCGTGCATTGAAGGAGCATAGTGAATTGAATCGTGTAGCCGAGTCGCATGGTCCTGGCCAGCCAACGCAATGGGTTGGATAACGAAAGCCATGCATCCAAGCTAGGTACGAGGGGCACTAGAGGGACGATAATGTGGCTTGGGTGCTGAGAAGAGACTCAAAGCACTTACCTTGCTCCCCGCACCCGGCAGAGGGCGGGTTAGAGACGTCTTCAGAACTCGTCAGCACCGGCCTGCCAGGGATGGGCAGTCGCGGGCCATGAGGCGAGGTAACCGTCTGGGGAACCGGGCCTGTAGGATTTTGATATTTTATTGACGGTGTGGGTATAGCAGCTTGAAGTGGGTGCGGCAAAAGAAAATAAGGAAAATAAAGATTTTCCTCCAGGCCCTCAACAGGGGGAAGGATTGGTCCTGATATCAGCCAAAGGTGGTGGCCATTGCCCTCCCAATTGCCCCTGCTGTGACCTTCATGGCTCTGAGAGTGAGGCCGGTGGCAGAGCACAGTTTTGGGGTCGGGACTACCCAGGTGCAGTTCTTTGAGTGTCTTGGCTTGGTGGACCTGCAGGAGAGACATGGCATGCAAGGCGGTGGCGGCCTGACCAGTGGCGCTGTAGGCTTTTGAGGTCAGTGACGACGTCATCCTACAGGCCTTGGAGGGGAGTACCGGGCGTTCCCGCCAGGTGGTGGCATTCTCAGGGCACTGGCGAATCCGAGCCCGCTGCCATCCCTAAATCGCCTCCATCACCAGCCGGGTCATCCTCAATCCTGTGACGGCTGAAGTGGTATTCACTTTGAGAAATGAAAGCCATGACCACAACGTTGCCATGGTCATATTCTCGCAGTGAGTACGTGAACCATTCACAAACGCTGCCTCAGTGTGATCGCTGCTCAGGCACACGAGAAAACGTCTATGACCGTCAGTTTTGGAGAGAAATCGACCACATCCAGGAACTACACAGGGGTGGAAGGGCATCTTTAAAAAGACGCGTCCTGAAAAGGAAGTTCAACGCCTGCTGTGTATTGCTCTTTTGCGAGTGAAAATAAACTCTTTTAGAGGGAAAATACTCTCTTTTAGAAGTGTGCACTATTTAACAGAAGTACTGTTGAAGCGCCCAGGGGTGTGGACTTCACAGCGTGCAGAGAGGGAGAAAGCTGCTGGTAACGTACCGTAGATCCAACAGCAATGCTCTGCTGTAGAGGTGAATGGAATAGTGGTGAGAATCAGCTTGCTGCTGCACAAACGCTCGGCTACGAAGATAAAATCTGACTGATTGACGCACGCCCACTTCCCTTTATACCCGTATGTCCGGGGGCAATTTTTAATTGGCCTTTTCTCAAGTTCAGAGGTACGCAAGGCTTTCGAGAAAGACCCCTTGTGTCACTACATTCAACACAACGTCTCCTTCCCTCCATCATTTTGTTTGTGTTTGCCTGTCTATAAGCATTTAGGTGTAGTTGGAGCAAGGTTTGGTTCAAAACTCCATACATTCTCACATCTCTATGTGTAGGCAAAAACAACAGAAACCCTTGTGATAAGAGAAACAAAAGAGAAATTTATATTTTCTAATTAGTTCTGCATCATTTATACCAAAAGAGGTGAAATCGCAGTCCTACAGATGAACGTGAAACAGAAACTTTTTTTCAGATAAGACTTTATCCTCTCAAAGAACCTATAGACACAAAGTAGGACATGACTGACAGGATGACAGTAGTAGTGAAGCGGACTTATTCACTGTTTAGGGATTTATCATGGTTTTGGCTTCAGATCAGAATGCACTTCCAGTCAAAAACCACAAGCATTAATGACAATCTTCTACCCAGACCATTTGTGACCTTAAGCTGGATAATTTATGTCTTTCTCATCCTTTCTCTCTATCTCTGTCTCTCTCATCTAAAAATATTATTCTACCCTGTATTTTCGAGTCTCTATAGCAAACCATTAAACAAAATGTAAGCGAATACATGCGCAAATACTTAACTGCAAACACACTTACACACGTCAAATGCACACTCACTAAATGTTTTATTGACCATAATCCAACAGCCGCTGTAAGCGGCTTTAGATACAGCGTGGCGGGAGTTCTTGACTTGAGTGTAGAGTATGTGTCTGTAGCAGAGGGATACATGCACTGTAAAAAAAAAAAAAAAAAAATCCTGTTGTTTTTACAAAAACAAAAAAAAAACTGGCAGATGTAGTTGCCAGAATAATTATGTAAAAAATACAGTACAAATTAAAAAAACTTTACAGAACAACCTATAAAACCTAATCTATTATTTAACCGTTAATTATATGGGAAAATAATACTTTTCGCATCTAAAAAAATATATTTTTATTTGTATTGTATCTATTTTACAATAACTACTCGTTAACCAATATATACTTTTTTACTAGCACTTTTACAGTCTTTTACCGTTAAAATGCATTCTGAGAGATTAGGGTTGGACCTGGCTCTGAGCTATAGACAAATATTCTGTATCTCTTTATCTCTCAGATCCAGAAAATGGTATTACTTTATGATCAGAAATTTTAAAGGGATGGTTCACCAAAATTTTTTAATTCTCTTATCATTTACTCACGCTCATGCCATCCCAGATATGTATGACTTTCTTCTGCAGAACATAAATGAAGATTGTTAGAAGAATTTCTCAGCTCTGTATGTCCATACATCTGAATGTCCAAATATCACATAAAGGCAAAATAAAAGTAATCCATACAACTCCAGTGGTTTAATCAATGTCTTCTCAAGCGATCTAATCAGTCTTGGGTGAGAACAAACCAAAATGTAACACCTTCTTTACTTGCCATTGCTTTTTCTAGGCACGATCATGATTTCAAGTTTGATTACACTTCCAAGTGTCTGACGCATGCAAAGAACTAGAGGTTGATCGATAGTGGATTTTAGCTGGCTAACAAATGCATAAACGTGACCAGCTTGATATAAACTAATGCAAATAGATGGTAACAATCGTGACATTTAGTCAAGTCAAGTCAAGTGCTTTTTGTATTTAAACATTTGGGTAGGAAAAAAAATGAAATTTATAGAACATTTAATGTTTGGGCAAAGCGGGCAAGTTTACTTATTTTTTTCTAAAACATTACCCGTTTACATGCTAAAAGGGTCATGATGCTGGTCTACTCGATGGTTTGACTTTCAGCACACAACTTAATAACACAGGCTGCATGACTATGATAAATTATTACTGCAAGAGTTAGATTAACATACAGGTGTGAAGAGACTTCAGGTGCGAAGGAACGAAATTGCACAAATAAAAAATACATATACATATTCATCTCTAGCTTGCTTTTGCTCGCATGTCAATGATGCCGAGATCTACTTTTATATTAATTGAATCACTGAAAAGGTTTACCTGCAAAGAAGCACCAAACATCACAAGCAGCCTCAAGAATGGACACAGAGTAGCCGTATAACACTTTTCCTTGAGCACAGATCGCTAAATGTGTTCAAAGGGGAAAGCGAGATAGAAAAAGCGCACTTGTGTGCATGGTTGCAGATTGCACAAAATAAGTATAACATTAGGTAAAATATTTCCAATTTGCGCAAGTATAAATCTAAAACTGGGGGCTGCACCTCTTATCTGGCAACCCTGATCATATTAAACGCAATGCAACAATGCAATGCAACAATGCAAGTTTACAAATATCCAATGAAAAATTGGCCACGGGCCACATTAAAATATGTGGAGGGCCTGATACGGCCCACGGGCCATATGTTGCCCATGTCTGTGCTATTTGCTAGTGTGTGGGGGTGTGTCTAGATATGGTAAGAAAAAAAAATAGCGGATTCAATTCCACATGGAGAACTAGTTTCAAAATGGAGAACTAGTTTCAACATGGAGAACCAGGTTCAAAATGGAGGATCAGGTCCAACATGAAGAACCAGGTTCAAAATGGAGGATCAGGTTCACATGGAGAACTAGGTTCAAAATGGCGAACTAGATTCAAAATTATTCTCAGAGAGGGGTAAGGGGCTATGCGCAAGCGGTCAACCCGGCCAGCTGATTCCCACACACTTACTTGCTCATACCTGTCAACACACAAGATGAAATCGTCTCAACCTGGAGATTATAAAATCTCGCAAAGATATTGGGTGCTACCCAGCCTGCTGCTCTACAGATGTCTGCTAGTGAGGCGCCATTGGCTAGTGCCCAGGTGACACCACACTCCTCGTGGAGTGTGCATGTAATCCCAAAGGGGAGGGCACGTCCTGGGCCTGTTATGCCAAAGCGATGGCATCCACGATCCAGTGGGCAAGCCTCTGTTTTGAGACAATGTTCCTTTTTCGGTGTCCGGCAAAGCAGACAAAGAGCTTCTCAGAGCATCTAAAGCTCTGCGTTCAGTCCAAGTAGATGAGCAAAGCACACAGCGGACAAAGAAACAACAAGTCTGGGTCTGCCTCCTCCCTGATCCCTAAAAAGGGTTGTGGGAACCTTGGGCACATAGCCCTGTCGGGGTCTCAAGACCATGTGAGAGTACTCTGGACCGAACTCCAGAAGTCTTTTGTAAAGATGCAAGGTGATAGTGTCAGACTGAAGAGGGCGACCTTGTACTGATACACCCGGCAAGCATGGCGGTCAGCGATGCGTTGGCCTCAGACTGGGCAACCAAACCCGAAGGTGGGAACCCGGTCATGTCCTCAGCATCCGACTGCGCCAACCCACTCTCCGATGCGGTTTAAGTTTTAGAGTAGGGAGGTAGGTTTTAGCGATTTAAACTCGACTGAAAATAAATATTTTAAACCTGAAAAAATCTGTTTGGGAGAGCAATTAAGTTGGACAGTGGACACTTTACCTTATAACTGCTGTGATATATGTAACAAACCATGTACTCTCATTTTGCAAAAATCTTGCCAAAGTAATTTTTATGAGGTCAAGCTGACATTTTTTTACAAATTAACTAACACGTATTGACAAATTGCTCCATTTCTTTTAAATTTAGTATTGAATTTAAAATGTTTAACTGCGTAAAAAGTATACTTACAATATCAATACACCAAAATACTAATAGCACAGATGTCTGGTCATTTGAATCTAAAAAACTAAAGGAGGAGAAAGTCATTAATAGGAGACCTTAATCTCCTTAATTAATTTGGGATTTGGATGTATTGTGTGGAACATAGCAAATATCTGGAGACATGAAGTCTTTTAAAGAGGTAAGGATTAACGCATGACATTGTACAGTTGAATGACACAGAGAATAAGAACCAGATTGACAAAATAATGAAAACTAGATACTGTAGCATGAAGTAGTCCAACAGCAAATTCAGCAATCTCTCTGTCAGAGCTGCTCTCTGAAAACTCCAGCCATCTTTACCTGCAGTAGCTTTTACAAAGCCTGAAAGCCACAAAACTCAGTTTCAAGTGACAGATATGCATCTTTTCCCTCCCGACTCTTGCAAGTCAGAGAGTCAAGAGGAACAGCATGACTTTTAATGTTCCATGCAGTAAGTGTACTAAACAATACCACAAGTAAAATGACACTTTTACCTAAGAGTAGTGCATAGAGCTCTTCCTAGTATCCTGAAGAGGTGGAGAAAAAGTGAGAAAAGGAAAGAAGGGACTGAGAGTGATAAGGTAACTGTCAGTCACCCAGTGTGAGGGGCTCAGAGCTGCAATAAGAACTCTGCTTCAAAAGAATACAGCAGGAGAGAGAATGAGTGGAGAGTTTTCAGTAGAGATTAGAATTATGTGATCAGCATGGGGTTTCCTAGCTTCTTATGAGAAATTGGGTTAATTAAATGTTATTATCACCATTTTTATCATATAATGGAGTCTAAAGGACATATATTCCATATATAAAGTACAATGAGACCAGATGCACACACAACGTATCTGATCTTTTCGGAGAGGAAAATTATATTTTAGTGAGATGCTTCCATGACCATGATTAAAAGTGCTTTTGTCATATTTTCAACTTTGCTAATAATATTGAAGCAATTGAACCTTAGCCACTACTTTAAAATGCCAGAAACACAACCTCTTAGTCCATTGTGTTTTTCTTTTCTTTTTCTTTTTTTAATAATTCATTCTGCTAATTTTTTGAACATATTTACATGTTTTTATTTAGTAATTATTAATTTATCTTCACTTCTGGTCAGCAGCAGGATGCGCATTCACGTCACGAGAGGGCTGAGTTCACGTGGTCTCTTGTGTGACATATTTGCGTTGGTATATTCTGGATGTAATCTTACATTTTCTATTGTTGAGCGAGCCAGGATAAGCACACAAGCACACCATTGTGAAAAATATACATATACAAATACAGATCTAAACCAAAATGAAGCTTCATTACAGCGTTCCTTTTACTCAGTTGTAAACAGCACTGCTTTTCCGGATGTGTCGCATATAGTTCTCGCGTCAACATGCCAACGCAATTACATTACACTTGCATACTGCTGCTGACCAAAAGTGATGCTTTATAGTTGTATAGTTAAAATATAGATTTTTATTACACGGCACTCTGGAATACTCAATTCTGATTGGTCAATAGTGCCATCTAGTGGTCAAATATTGCTCTGTACCTACCGCACATCCGGGAATTTAGATGTATCAGACCAACAACGTCCTGACTGTTCCATTTAGAACAGTCTATTAAGGCCAACGCATCCTTCACGCAAGTATGCAAATGCAGATACGAGCAATTGGCCAACGCAACTGTGGGCCAACACGTGGTCCCATTGTACATACATTACGTGTGCTCTTGCGTTGCTCTGGCAGTTACAAACATCAGACCACAAGAGGGCAATAGATTTTTTAAAAGTATCCACAAAACTTGAAACTACGAAAATTATGCCTTCGTAGGCTGTATATGGAGGCAAGTTGAAATAAGGTGTTTTTCAAACTGTTCAGAGACCAGTTTCCTTAAGAGACCCATTCATTCAAAACAGCTGTCAGTTAAGCAATTAACTGATTAGGCAGCAAGTCAGCTGCCTACGTTTTCGAATGCAGCTCACATCTGAGCTGCATTCGAAAATGTAGGTGAGATGTTGTGTAGATGAGTCGATAGTTGAGGAGCAGGGAGAGACACAGAGAAAAAAACAAGTTAGTTTGAATAGACTGGGAACAAAATCCATATATATTTTTAGAAAATATTCAACTCAAATTGCTGCCTGAGTCTGCCATGACAGTTGTTGATTGAAAGAAGAAAATTTGCTCTAGTTCTCCTTGCGGCAATGCAGAGAATGCAGTGCATACTTGCATTTTGTTATAAATTGAGCGTTGGCGCATTTCACAACGCAGCGACGGGTAAAATCAATCTAGCAAGGTGCGTCTGCATTCACGTATTTTTGGAGTATGTTTGGGCCTTTAGGGCTGTGCTTTTGGTCCTACACTATTCATTCAATTGTTTTCAATAAATAAAACTCTATTTGCTAAAGGTGAACGTGTGTCATTTTCTATATTTACTGTTCAATAATGATAATGCAAGGCGATCACGTTACAGATAAATGCCCCTTTTCAGCTAATTTTAGCGTTGGATTTGGAATAGATTAAGTATTTGAAATGGGTTGCATAAACAATTTGTTTGACTGTTTTCTGAAGGTTGGTTTCTTTTTAGATTAGTTGACTCCAAAATTTGTTTGACTGTTTTCTGATGGTTGGTTTCTTTTTAGATTAGTCGACTCCAAAATTTTCATTAAATAGTCAGTGAAATTAGTTGTTCCACACATCCTTAGTAAACACCAACAGAACTCTGATGTAAACCGGAGGTGGATTTCAGCTGTTCAGTGATTTATATCTTCTCATATAATTACATAATTTCAGTGCAATCAATGTTTCATGTCCATTTATTTATTTGGCAAGTAGTCTTGTAATAGGCTAAATACTGAGGAGTCAGACTGTAATTTTTACAAAGTAAACACCAACAAACCTCCAACACAAACTGGAGGTTGATTTCAGCTGTTCAGCAATTTATTTCTTCTCAAATTACATAATTTCAATATTTTATGTCCATGTATTTATTTATTTGGTTAGTAGCCATGTAATAAGCGGGATAATATACAGTCAGCTGCTTCATGGTCCTGATCACTCTGTCAGGGTTTATTGCGTGATAACAACAGGCTGATTGTACTTTATCCCTTACATATATCATTTACATGTACATTAGGGCTGTCAGAAGATAAAACATTTTCATCGCAATTAATCTTTAAAAGTTGTCAAATTTGATTCTATATATTTACTTATACTTATGTCATAATGCATTTAGTTGCTATTTGGAAAGAATAACACAACAGAACAAAACAATGCAGTATGTAACAAAATGCTTTATTAACATTTATTAACAACTCCACAGCATAAAGACAGAAATTCACTACGATAGCTCGCACTTGCTGTTGTGTATTAATTTTTAGTTTGTATATAAGTGTAATATCCCTACTAAACACACTGCAAAGGCCCCACCGTCTAACAGTGTTTACAGCTCACATTCGTTTTTTTTTTTGTTTTGTTTCACATTTTAGAATAATACTATGAAACAATAGAAATGGAAATATGGGAATTATGTTGTGACTCAAATAAAAAATAAATCAAAACTAAGTTATATTTTAGCATCTTCAAAGTGGTTGCTTTTCTTAATTATTCGGTCCAAGTTATTATACATTATTAATAATGCAATTATCAAAGATGCTAACTATGTATTTTAGTTTTAATTATTTATTTATTCTTGTTTTTCTTATTTTTTATAGGAAAAATGAATTTAAATCCACTTGGCTCAAAAATGCACATGCATGACACTTCTGAGGAGCCAATATTTTGCCATACCCACTGTAGAAAACAAATGTTAACTCAGAAAAAAAAAGCACATGCAACCATCTTTATTCACTAAATATTGAGGTGCTGAGGAAACAAAAGTGCAAGCTCTGACATTTTTCCACTCTATGCTAGCACTACCCCAACATACCAAAGGTGGAGGAGCAGTAGGGAATGAGGGCTCCTCTTTACATGCATCATTTATCAAACAGCTGGAAGAATAACACAGATCCGTTTGTTGTAAAGGGTCTAATTTTCTCAGCCACCCACTTACTAGAGGGGAGTCATTCTTCACACTGTGGTGAAAACATACTAGGAGTTGACTGTCAGATGGTTTACGGTGAGGTGTCGTTTTTGCTGTGAGTTTATGCTTCTTTTAATCCCATGTGTGGCTTTGTCCATTAAATGTGTGTATATGTGTCATATAAGTGAGATGATTAAAAAATGAATGTGCCTTGGCTATTTTTGAAAATGTTTAATGATTTGCATATGTGCCTACTGGAGAGTAATTTATTCATTTGCACAAGTCTTTCGACATCAGGACACCTCACAGAACTGAACATTTCCTCTATTTCAGAGATTAAATGAAAGCATGTCTAAAAGGGCCCAATGTTCTCATGGGTAAATAACTATAAATGTCCACAATTTAAACGCTTCATTGTAAACAAAAATGCGTTGTCTTTCATTATACTTGGCACA
This sequence comes from Xyrauchen texanus, assembly GCF_025860055.1. Classification (NCBI taxonomy): domain Eukaryota; kingdom Metazoa; phylum Chordata; class Actinopteri; order Cypriniformes; family Catostomidae; genus Xyrauchen; species Xyrauchen texanus. The sequence continues at coordinate 21,555,587 of NC_068298.1, read as the reverse complement.
GACATGCACTGAATCTTTGTGATCCGCTCGAGGCACTGCCTCTCCTCGCCACACGAGACAAATCACTATATTTTTGTCTGGGGCTTTAAATACATAGAGATGTCAAAAATGAATGCAGGAAAATGAAAGGGCTGTTGCACAGGGCTTGTTACTGTGCAATAACTAACCAACATAGCCTCTGGCTAGTGAAGCGATTTGAAAGCCACACAGACATACACAAACACATATACAATTCTCCTGGTTTTCTACCTCAAAGTCACCATCGGCCATGACAGATTTTGCCACACACACATCTCATATCACACACAACTCTAGCTGCTTCTTGTGCTAAAGCACATGTGAGTGTCTCAGCCTTTTTGAGAATCATGATTAATGAGCTAAACCTTTTTGTACAGCAGTTTTTCCCTTCCTATTTTGCACAATTGCCCCAGCAGAAGGATGTTTTCATGCTGCCGTGAAATGACGCAATGAAGCAATGTGAGTTGGAGAATTGGAGAGGGCATGTCCTGTTTTTTCCTGTTAGTTTTTCTGCTGCTCTCTGGACTGTAAGTGAAGAAATCACATAATGGGGAGACTGGGTGACTCTGGAGAGGTCGGTCAGGGTGATGAGAGCAGCTGAAAAATGTTCTCCTGTCCGGCATGTAGGAGAAGAACAAAAAACTAAATGAGAGCCCAGGGATATGAAATATTATCGCTGCTGTTGATTGAGCTTATTTAGGTGTCCTAGTATTTCAGCCACATCAGCGCTTTTCTGCGGGTGCAATTTGATGACTGGGAGTAAACTCACAAAAATACTTCATATTTGCCATACACTTTCTGTGCCTTCATGCAGGCTTTATCCAGTATCTGTGACCTCCACTAATCCACTCATTTAACATTTTAAAATGTTGCATAGTCATTTTCAGTGGGGAGGATAAAAAAGGAAGGAGAGTCGTAAGAAAAAAGCTTGTGGTTTTAATGTAGCTGGACCCGGATGAAAGTCACTAGTGTTGACGATATTAAAATATACGAGTGTTTCTGCAGAACCGGTAGTATGAGCACCGGCTTAAAGGGATAGTTCACCAAAAATGAATTTCTTTCTTCACCAGAACAGAAAAATATCTTAACTCAGTAGGTCCTTAAAATGCAAGTGCATGGAGATTTCTCTTTTGAAGGTCCAAAAATCAAAGACATGCATAAAGTCAGCATAAACATCATCCATACAACTTCAGCTGTTAAAGACTTCTAAAGTGACACTATCATTTTTGGTGCGAAAAAGATACATATTTAAGCCGTTTTTTTTTTTACTCTAAATCGAGCTTCCGTCTGCAGCATTAAGCGTGTGTTATGTAACCGCATTGACATTTGAAACATGCGAGAACTGACGCACGTGAGTCACAACAAGCAGCGCTGTTTACAAGTGAGAAGGAGGGACACTGTACAGTAGCTTTGTTTATTTTGGTTTAGATCTGAATTTTTATCTGTTTCTTTACTCACAATGGTGCATCTGTTGCTTATCCTGGATGGCTCAACCGCATGGAGAGTGTGAGATTATCTCTGTATCATGGCAACACAAATACGTCACACGAGAGACCAATTGAACCTCAAAAGATAAATATTTATCTTTTTTGCAACAAAAGCAATCGCATCACTTAAGAAGACATTAATCTATGACGTTTATGCTAACTGTAAGTGATTTTTGGAGCGTCAAAAATCGGATCACCGTCCACTTGCATTTTAAGGACCTACTGAGCTATAAGTTTTACAGCTGGGGTCGTATGGATGACGTTTATGCTGACTTTATGCATGTTTTTGATTTTTGCACCTTCAAAAGAGAAATCTCCATTCACTTGCATTTTCGGGACCTACTGAGTTAAGATAATTTCCAGTTTTTCTTCAAATGTGTTCTATCAGGAAGACACGCAGGCTTGAGTGAAGTTTAAGATGCCATTTATTTGATAGATGTAAAACAGAAAGTAATGTCTCTCTCTTTGGCTTAGGCCCTGTCCGGCGGTCTAAGGGAGTTGTACCCGGAACCGTCATGTCCTGCGAGGAGCCTACCCCCGTGCGGGACAGGGATCAACTGGTGGTGGTGGGGTGGTGGAGGTTGCCGTGTTAGCACACTGAAACAGCAATGTAATAGATTGTAAGCAGACATATAAAGCAATGGCTTACATGCGATTGGCTAGGAATTACCCAGCTAATGATGTGATGATGTACAGCTGCTAGTCTTCCCGCTAGAACTATGCTGCGCTTCCATTTCTGGTGTAGAAAGAAAGCCATACACACCTGGGATATCATGAAAGCAAGTAAATAATGATTTTCAAAATGTTTCTTTTTTGGGTGAATTATCCCTTTAATTCTTTCCATGCTGTTTGACTAACAGACTATTGCTTTCAAATGCTCACACACGTTTGAGCGCGTACTGTTTCTCTTTTTACACTGAAATTAAAATTTAATCAAATCAAAATAGTGATATTTCCTAGTGTGATTACTAAACCATGTGATTATTAAACCACCATAAATAGATACAGTCTGTTTGTGCTATGCACCTCAGCACACATGTGGTTGTGTAAAGCTGCAGATTGATCAAAACATCATATTTTGAGAGCATCATGCGCTGTGCTTGATGTAGTAGAAAACAGAAGAGACTGCACATTTGCATTTAATTGTCAAATTAAAGCAATTTGCTCTTTACTAATAACACTGGGCCATATAACCCAGAGCCCTAATATATCCAAAGTTTTAACTGGAAAGGTGAAACTACCATCAATATCACTAAACATAAAATCCTTCTAGTCAAAATAAACGTTTCAAAATAATAGTAGTGACAGAAATATCTAACTACTTAACAATGTTGTATGTATGTATTTATTATCATTTTAACTAATTAATTTACTTACATTATTAATTTTCTCTTTTTTTTTTGTGGTATTGAAATTGGTATTGAGAATCGTGGAATATTACTGGTATTGGTACTGATTACTGACATTTTGGTATCGTCACAACCCTTGCAGTACCAATAACTGAAATTTCTCAACACCAATTTCGATACAACAGCAAAAAAATGCATGTGTTTTCAAGTAATTGTAATGTAAATTCAACTTCTTTAATTACTGGTCCTCACTGTATGATCAATACATTTTATTAACATAGTAGACAGTTGCAAGTGTATTAGGCTGCATCTACTCAAATTGTAAATTAGTCATATAATGAGTCGTATTTGGTACTACATTTATGAAACTGGAATCATTACACTATATCTCTTTAATTTTAGTATTGATTTAGTACTGAAGTACTGGTATTTGACATCCCTAATAGACAAAATAGAGACTACTGAGTACAGAAGATGAGGGCAGGGGAATGCAAGCATAGCCATCAGAGGCTGGAAATGAAGTGTTCGGTTCTGTTATATTTTATGATCTTAATAACAATAATTTAACTGGAACTGTAATAGGATTTTATTAACAGGAAAGGTAATTACACCTTACCACTGAGGGAAAAAATTTTCATTTTTGCTATCACAGAATTAATTTGCACTAATCATACATTCACTTTGAAAGCATTTAGAAGGCTCTTTCACAAAGCAGCTGACAAATTGCAACATTAGCCATGCCAGGCTGGCACTACAAACCCACCATCACAATCTAAATTTGTATCTTTGATGTGGGAGCTTTCCTTAAGGACTATTTTCTATCCTTAGTGAACACTAAGGCATCATATGCTCTCAATGGAGTTTAACTTGCTTGCTTAATGTCATTGGAAGAACAAAGACACAATCAGATTAAAACCCTTAAACTCTGGCCTTCAGTAATAAGTTCTCTTTGCACTCCCCCTCCTCATGGCCTCATTCTGGTTTGGCCAATTCTATAATACTATTACATTGATGCTCTTGCGCTGGTATAAAGTGCTGATGTAACACTATTTGGCTACCTTAGTTGCAGTAAAATAGAGAAAAGTCATAATTTACCCTGATTTGAGAGTATTTGTGTGAGCTATAAATTATTAACGCACTATAACAAAGAACGGTCACAGCCAGAGTCGCATTTATCAACATAATTGAAGGCATGGCACACAGTACACAAAAATGTTACAGCATGGTTGTACTAGCATTTTTTTAAGAGGACTATGGGTGGTAGAAGAAGGAATGGCCTCTCTTTTTTTAAGAGGACTATGAGCGATAGAAGAAAGAATGGCCTCTCTTCAAAGGTGCAGGAATAAAGAAAAAGAGATTCTGATGGTATGGTATGCTGGGTGCTGCAGTGAAATCTAATGATTAGGCTGCTGATGTGGTGTAAGCAGAAAAAAAAAAACTTGCTGATTCTGACCTCTGGTTTGGTCCCGCTGCATAAAATGTATGCCTACTCAGAAGTCCCAAGGGGAGAGACTCCCTGCTGTGTTCGGGCAGAGGGGTAAGCTAATACAACCAAAAGATCTTAGGGATGTGGAGAACATCTCCAGAGATTGCCCCAAAGTAAATAAGCCACGACGAGGGGCCAAAAAGTTGGGGGTTATACCGTAAGACCTGTGTAGACTAACTGACTGTGTATGCAAACCCCTAGTGCTCTGCCTTCTTACACAAATAGACAGAAATATAAATAAAAAATATATTGTTTATGGGGAAGCGTATCACTATAAGTGAATGTCCAGCCTGCCAATACAAAGCACAGGTAAAAATCATCCCAAATTATCATCTCATTTTGATAATCTGACAACAGTATGCATAAGTTATGCTCTACAATTAGTCAATTGGTCTGGCAGATATTTATTTAAGGCATCATGGAGTGGTGGTGGCGTAGAGGACTAAAGCACATCAATGGTAATCAGAAGATCACTGGTTTGATCCCCACAGCCACCACCACCATTGTGTCCTTGAGCAAGACACTTAATCCAAGTTGCTCTGGAGGAATTGTCCCTGTAATAAGTGCACTGTAAGTCGCTTTGGATAAAAGTGTATGCCAAATGCATAAATGTAAATGTAAATTTAATTATTTATGCCTTTTAGTAAAATTGTATGTGAATCTGCATATGATCTATTTGTACATTACCTTTACATTTAAGGCAGGATTCTTCAACCATATTCAAACCATATTCAGGGACCCTCTATTATAAAGTGTACTGTTTTAATTTGAGTATTGCAGTGTATGTTTGGCCTATGATACTGTACATATAGTAGCATATTTTTTTTTTTTCAATATTAATTCAATATTTACATACTTTTTGATCTTTGCATTGCAAATCAAATAAAAAATTAATATTGATGTACATAGTCATACTGATGTAGAGAGACGGTTCACCCAAACAATTCTCTCATGATTTACTATATGTGTATGACTTTCTTCTGCAGAACACCAATTAAGATTTTTAGAATAATATTTCAGCTCTGTAGGTCCTTACAATGCAAGTGAATGGGTACCACCAGAGTCGTCTGGAGTACTTTATGTTGCCCTATGTGGATATTGAATTCACTTGCATTGTATGGACCTACAGAGCTGATAAATTATTCTAAAAATCTTTGTTTGTGTTCAGCAGATGAAAAAATACACATCTTGGATGGCATGAGTGCAGAACCCGAATTGATTCCAGTCTTAGGTGGTTGGGGAGTAACGAAATACAAGTAACAGGAATATGCCCTGGAGAAGTTTTAACATGCCTTGACATTTGTGCTTTTTTCAGTTGCTTAAAAGCACATTAATGGCCAATGTCTGATAACACTGTATTCAGCACAAACTGATCTACAATAATATGTGAGCAACATGTGTGTACGTGTTTGTATTTTTGAGAAAATAATGTTTATGCATGGTTTTTGAAAAAAACTTACATTTTAAGGCATTGAAATAAGGCCATATAACACATACTAAACATTTGTTCACACACCTTTTGAGAACTAGAGTTTTTGCTACAAAATTATGTGAAAACCAACCTGATCACGCATTCATACAAAACAATATAGTAATTTAACTTTTGTAAGACACTTTTAGTGTTAGAAAGGTCATATGCGAGGAGGCGTGAACTATCATGAATATTTATATTAATTCACACCTGAGGAGACAAAGACCCCTCCCCTGGGCCTATCAATGAGGAATGTGACAGAATGAGAATGAATGTGAGGAGACTTAATGATCAAAATCAAGTTTTAAGTTAAAAGAAGTAATCTGACTATACATTTTCTTTACATACAGACTTTACTTAATTTTAGACCTACACTACCATTTAAAAGAAGTCTCTTCTGCTTACCAAGACTGCATTTATTTGATCCAAAATCTCTAACGATGTCTTACACTTATCTGTATGCCCAAAAATGACAGAGAATTTTATGTTGTTTCCACTGTAATGACGAAAAAAATCCAGCAGGACATGCCGGTGCATCCGCCAACCTCAGAGGGTTAAAATACAAAATATAAGTAACTGTATTCCACTATAGTTACAATTTAAATAATTGGTATTTAGAATACAGTTCCATTCAAAGAGTTTTTTGATTCCTGAAGAGATTACTTTGCATTTTGTTGTCATTTGTTTCATTTAATGTTTAGTCCTTACAAATGGAAAACATTTATACACATAAATGAGCGATCCAATGTGCATTTGAACAGCGGTGAAACACTTTCTTATGAAGTGTTACATTCGTATGTGCAGACAGAGAATTACATTTGAATTAAGTTTGGAGCAGAATAAATCGAAATAAAACTTGTGTAAATTGTCAGCTTTACACTAAGCAAAATTTTATATGCACATATTTCCAGACACAATCATATTTTTTTATCAAGAAAATTCACATTGGATCATAATTTCTTTTTTTCTAATAAGACTTTTGATGTTATGGCAAAAATTGTATTCTTGATAATCATTTTTGTATTGTTTTCATGTAAAAATATCATCGTGGTTTACTTCCGTAACCTCTGTTCCCTGATGGAGGGAACGAGACTGTGTGTCGATGAAGTGACACTAGGGGTCACACTTGAGAGCCCGAGACACGTCTGATCTTTGATAAAAGCCAATGGGAATTGGCGAGTGGTATTTGCACTCCCCCGAACATACGGGTATAAAGGAGCTGGCGTGCGAAAAGCTTATTTAGGTTTTGTGCTGAGGAGCCGAGAGAGAATGTCCCAGCCATTTCAGCGGGTAGTCCAGCATTGTGGTAGGAAGGACACAACTTCTCGTTCCATCCATCAGTAAACGGAGGTTACGGAAGTTACCAGGACGTTCCCTATCTGTCACTCACTCGACGTGACACTAGGGGTACCCTACAAAAATGACACAACTAGCTAGACTGTGTTATGTTAACTGGCAGTGTGAGATGGGCAGACTACTCGGTGTCTCATAGCCAGCGCACCAGGCCGACATGTAACCTCCCCCAATGCTGTTATGAGTGTCGAACGGCCCTTCGGGGGCAAGTCGACTGCCCAAAAAATAGGGACATGCTAGCCCAGTTGTGCCTTTTTCAATCTTTTTCTCCCCAAAAAGAGTGAAACTTTTTCAACCGTCTGGGACCACCAGTGTCCACGTAGGGGGGGAGGGGGCAAGACCCGGGATGAAACCTGCTCAACCCAGAGATTGTAGAACCTCGCAAAGGTGTTGCCCAGTCCACTGCTCTGCAAATGTCTGTTAGAGAGGCGCTACTGGTCAGGGCCCAGGAGGCTTTCACACATCTGGTAGAATGGGCTCGTAGCCCTACGGGAGGCGCCACGTGCTGGGCGTGAAATGCAATAGCCATGGCATCAGTGTTCCAGTGTGCGATCCTCTGCTTGGAGACAGTGCTTCCTTTCCGCTGTCCATCAAAGCAGACAAAGAGCTGCTCAGAGACTCTGAAGCTCTGCGCGTGGTTCAAATAAATGCATAAAGTGCGCACTGGACACAGCAACATCAAGGCTGGGTCTGCCTCGTTCTGGGGCAGTGCTTGCAGGTTCACCACCTGATCCCTGAATGGGGTCGTGGGAACCTTTGGCACATAGCCTTGTCAAGGTCTCAAGATCACATGAGAGTAGCCCGGACCAAACTCCAGGCACATGTCGCTGACAGAGAATACTTGCAGTTCACCTACCCTCTTGATACTCACCCATCTCCGAGGCACTTCGAAGCCTTCTTTTTGGTGGCTGGCTGTGAGACAGGTGGCGTCTGCGAAGAGCAGACGAGGTGCGGGATCTTCAGCCATGCCGGGGCAGGATGTGTTGGACAGTCTCTGTCTGCTGCTTCACTGACAAGATCTGCTGGGAAAAGTCCTTGACGTTGTCGCCGAAGTTCTTTTAGCACCTTGGCTTGGTGGACTTGCAGGTGAGCCATGGCATGCACGGTGGAGGCGGCTTGTCCAGCGGCACCGTAGGCTTTGGCCATCAGGGATGACATAACCCTACATGTGCTAGACGGGAGGTTCAGGCACCCATGCACCGCAAGTGCCTTATCCACTGTGGGCATCACCTAGTACCCCTTGGCCGCCCCACCACTGAGGGTATTAAGGGCGCGGAAGCCAAAAGATCGGGACTGGGCAGTAAAAGGTGCTGTCCACGATTTTGTCAGCTCCTCGTGCACTTCCGGGAAGAAAGGAACTGGGGCGGGTGTGGCTGAGAGCGGCACTGAGGGCCAGGAACCAATCATCGAGCCACAAGGGTTCAGGGGAGAGAGGAGGGTTCCAGTCTAGCCCGACCCTCGAGGCTTATGTCCATAATTTTCATGTCAGCGTGTGACTGGGCAACCTCACCCGAAGGGGGAAGCCCAGCCGAGGTTTCCTGCTTTCCGATGTTGTGCTTGTACTTCGCGGGCCTCGAAAAAGAAGTCGAACTCGCCCTGAGATGAGCCGGTGCATCCAGAAGCCTGATCGGGGCATTACAAATGACATTTTACAGTATGTACTCTGTAATCTGTAGTGGAATACATTTCAAAAGTAACCTTCCCAACCCTGATTATGGGGGTTCCCCACCCCTTGAGGTTTTAAGTTGGGATGGGGGTGTTGATTGGGGGTGTTGATTAGGAGTGTTGTGCTTAGCGGTATTTAGGGTAACTGGTAAACTGGTAATTTATCACAAAAGAGCATGCATGCTTTAAAAATATCTACAGAATTTATTAACAAAAGATTCTTCTTACATGACAAAGGATGTCTTCTCTGATAAACCTTCTTCAAATTATTATTTCTTAAATTAACCTTACAGACAGCACCAAACTAATATTTTGGCTCATTAGGCAGTTCTAATGGTTCCACAAAGTTTCTAATGTCTTCATCAAGATTCATCAAGATGTGGAACTATAGAGATCAAGATAGAATAATATAAAACCATTATTAATATCGATGGCTGAGGTAAATATTTCACCACCAGCAGATTTCACTGAGGGAATGGTAGAAAAACACTCTCTCTGCTTTATATATATAGTCAAAAGCTTCCCTGCTTTGTCTACTGACTTAGAATAGCCAAAACTCCACCTTCTGCAACAAAATAATATTATATCTGTATTTTAATCAGGTCAATTCTCTTAGGCCATTAAACTACATTCGGCGCTTCACTTTTGGCACTTTTAATATTCCCTTCCAACTCCACGAGTTCCCGTGCTTTGAATATTTTGATGAATGAGGCATACTGTATGATCCAACCCCTACGATCCAGCTTAAGTGCCTCCCTAGCCATGCCCACAGAGGATACTGAGGACCAGTTGGTCTCCATATAGACATTGATTTCAGCCTTTAGCATTTGTTGGAATTCAGGATTTTGTAAAAATAACACATTAAAGTGGCAATTATATTATGTATTTTTCTCTGTATGTGGCAACACCTCTAAACTCACCAGGGTGAGATCTGATACTGAAATGTTTCCATTTCAACTATCAACAACAGATGAAACGAGGGACTTAGATATATTAAAACAATCTATTCAAGAATAAATCTTATGAACTGATGAATAAAATGTATAGTTCCTACCAGATGGGATCAAAAGTTTCCAAATATCTGTAAGACCAAGATTTTTACACATCCTGTGAAGCGATGTTGCTCTAGGGGGCTTACACATTTTAGCTTCACTATGATCAAGGACTGAGTCCATCACAAGATTAAAGTCTCCTTCCAATATTATATCATGAGGGGTGCCAGTGGCTTGCAAAATCCCTTCAAGATCCATAAAAATGCCCTCATAATCAGGGCATCATCAGGGTTATGTGTGTAAATATTAGCCAAAATCAACCTTTGTTCCTGAATTTCTGCTAAAACAATAATGACTCGTTTTAATTTATCTTTAATCTGTTTGAAACATTAGAATTTTAGATGTTTACTTATCAATGTAATGTCCACCCCATATCTTCCCAAATTGTTCAGCTTCCTGCATAGAAAGATGCATTTCTTTAAGAAACACTATATCATATTTCTTACATTTAAGAAAATAAATAACCTTCCTTCTATTTATGGGATGATTGTGTCAAAAACAAAATTATAAAGACCACATTCCAACATTAGTGCAACAAACACAAAAAAAAACAGAAAAAAGAAAAACGTGCGCATTTACCCTGTGCACGACAGCGCCAACTGGTGTCCCTCTAAACTCAAACATGTATGCCTACGAGAGCCCCTGTGACACTTTTGCTGTCAGATTGCTCAAGTCTGGTGTTTCTATACAAATTTTATGAGACAGAATTATACAACAGAAAATAATCTATAAAACAAACTCCAGCCAATATGAGCACAAGAAAATGTTGATTCCTCCACAAAACAAGCTCCAGTCACTAGGCGGAACCAGCACAAAAAACAACAACAAAAAGCAGTTCAGTTTCCTCAGGCAGTCAAATGGATGTTCAGTGAGTGTAACGCTTGCCTTAATCACTCTAATGATTTGCAAGAAATATTCCACAAAACAAACTCCATCCAATAGAAGGCATAAGCACAAACAACGTACAGATTAATCCACATATTGTCCCGAAGGAGTATTATTCTACAAAACAAACTTCAGCCACTAGGTGGAACCAACACAAAAAGAAACAAAGAAGGCTCCTAGTTTCTTTGGATGGTCAAGTGTATGTTCAGTGAGCCAGGTCCTCTCGGCTGCATCAAGATCATCACACAATTTCCATTTCACATTCCATTGACTTTATGAAGGACATTGCTTCCTGTGGGCATTTAAATATTTTGCGGCCATCCTTAGTATCTATTCTCAATTCGGCCTTCCATTGATGTATGAGTTTCTTGCATTCCTTGAATCGATCACGTTTTTCTCTTGTAGAATTTGAACAAGAAAATGCTGTGGTCAAAGAAAGCCTTCCTTTACTCCTCGCCTCTCGTAACACGAGAGCATTATCGGAAGATCTCAGAAATTTGGCCAGAATTGATCGGGCCTGTCTCCCACCACGGATTTCAAGCCTGATATCTGTGAGCTTGCTTGATTTCCAGCTTATGACTGTTATGTCGAGCAGACTCAGGAAGAGCTCGTCTAGGAATTTCACCATATCTTGGCCTTCTTCGTTCTCAGGAATTCCAACAATTCAGATGTTGTTTCACCGGTTACGATTCTCCAGGTCTTCCAACTTTCCCACTCTTGAATCCATCTCAGAGAACTTTGTCTCCATGGCAGTGATCAATCATCAAATTACAACAAGATCCTCCAAGTCAGCAACGACTTTCGCCAGCATTGCCGACATGCTTGACAGTTGACGCTGAATCTCTCCCATCGCACCATCCAAACTTGACTGACCCGGTCTACGGCCCAGTCAAGGGTATCGTCTTGCACAAGTAAGTGTCTTTTAATGTCTCCAGAGCCTGAGGCTTTTAATTCTTTGACATAATGTCTTCATAGAGCAATTATGGAACAGGGTGTATCAAATCTTACCGGTTTATGAGACAAAAAGTATTAAAAACTAGCAAAGTGCACAGAGCTTGCCGTTCACACGTGCAACCCTCACATGGCGGCACACGACTAATTGTATGGATTACTTTGATGATGGCTATATGTGTTTTTTGGAACTTCAAAATTTTTGCACCTATTCACTTGCATTTTATTGACTTACACAGCTGAAATATTCTTCCAAAAATCTTTGTTTGTGTTTTGCAGAAGAAAGTCATACACACCTGGGATGACAGATGAGAGATCATTTATTTTTATTTTTTGGTGAACTACTTTATTGTAGTTGTTGTACATATTAATACCATGGTAAGGATTCCTCCTTGCCTCAACTCATGCAACAATTCCTTTATTGTACTCATTGGAAGCAATTCATCAATGCAATAGAAGGTCTTTGTTCAAGTGTTGTTTTTCCTTGTACATGTTTTTCACTACTCTCATAAAATGCTTTGTGGGAACTGACAGGATCAATCTGAGGTCTGGTTATATTACAAAGGTTACAGCTGCATAATGGCAGGAAAGTGAGGGTGAGTAATAACTAACTGGGTTTTGGTCAGATCCAGTGCAGTTTGTTGGCTGCTGCTCCTGCTATCATTTTACCTATTTATGTTCGTCCCTATCTCTCTCTTTTTCTTAGTCAGATATAAAGAAATCTGCCTACACTGCTTTCTACATACATTCATATGGTAACATTGTTTGACATATTGGTGGAAAAACATTTGAATTTATTCATTAAGCAGACGCTTTTATCAAAATCCATTTATAAATGAGGACACATACAAGAACATTCTCATACAGGAGCCAACAATATTACCAATGCTGCAGTACTGAATTTCAAGCGTAAACCAGAGTAGTACAAAAGCAGAAATGTTAAAGCAGAAAAAAAGAAATATACATTTTATTGGTAAAAGAAAGTGCCTTTATTTGTGGCAAAACTAGCTTAAAATTATGTGCAGTCAGGCAAAGTCATTCAGAAACAACAACAATAGATTTGCATTTCCTGAAGGAAACACCAGTGCTTGCAGAAATACCAAAGATTTAGATATGCTTAAGTTGTAGACTTTGGTTCAATGCAAATTAAATGCTGCATTAGAGCTACATTAAACAATTGTGTTGTCATGTTAATCAGCATTAGTCTTTTTTTTTCTTCTTTTTTATTGTACATGAAAAGTAACTTTTTTGTTTTTTTATTTTATTTTTAAGGCATAATCTAAAATCACGTTTTTTTAACAAACTACACAATGAAAACTTACAAACATTAGAGCTTCATTTTGTGTTACAGCATAATGTTCTGTAAAGCTGCTTTGAAAGGATGCGTGTTGTGAAACGTGCTATACAAATAAAAATGACGACTTGACTTATGGTTAAAGCTGGAAGTAAAAAACATATTTTACTATACATTGTCTTTAGATGTACTGTTTGGGCTGAATTAATTGCATAGTTTTATATTTGGAAGATATTCTTTTTAAGAATTAAATTAATACATTGCTGCCTTGTGAGCAAAATTCAGGCTGTGATGTGGTCTTGACATTCTGTTAATTATGTAAAGCCCCCACAGTTTTTTACAGATATACAGTATGTATAGATAATTATCCACACATAACTTAGCAGATTCAACATCTGTGATTTAGACATATTCAACTTAATAGTATGACACCAAAAAGCCTTCTGCTCTTTGTGCACACAGAAAAGGTCATACATTTGGAGCACATGACTAGAGTGTAACGAGCTTAGCAGTTAACTTGTATTAAGGAGACCCTTCAGACTTGGATTCTTAGGTAGATTATAGAACGAGTGGGCGGGAGGAGAGAGAGAACATGTACCCCTACTGACAAGCAAAACTCTGCCCCTTGATTTTAATCCCATAAAAGCTGTTTTCTGCTATGGATTAGTGCCAGGGGAACAAGGATTAGTGCTCTCTGTGTAGCAAAGATGAAACACCTTTTGCTGGTGCTTAAATTCAGAATCAGTGACATATTGATAAATACAGAGAACCTTTCCCTACTCTCCATAGCACAATAATTTAATCACAGGGCAAATTCATTAAAAGGCATTTAATGAGAGAACCATAGAGCATGGCGTTAAATTAACACAGAAGGCTACTTCACCATGGGTAGTTTCATTGGGTTTTTAGAATAACAGTTTTAAATTTGTGACTAATATAATGTCTGTGGTTAACTTTACTTAAAGAGATTTTTATGAAGGTCAAATAGTGCCTAAAAGGCTTCCATGGGCCTCGGCACTTGAGGTGAATAGCGGCCCAGCGTCGGCCACAACGCATGCTCCAATCCCCGGCATCTCATCTAACTTGCGCCAGGGTTACGGGTGTGTGTCTGGTGATGCATCTAACTCGCACCGGACCCTCCCTGCTCCATTCCAGGACCTTGAAGATGCCAGCAGGTAGAGACCAGTCACCTGAGGAGAGGCGCGACCGGGTGTTTAAAGGCAGCAATGATAAGTCTCTTCATTGGATTCAGGTAAGCCCCGTCATGTGCCGCTAAATGTGAAAAAGTCACCGTGGGCGAAGATGATCCATGGGAGGGGTGAGCTCCATCACAACTGATATAATATAATGTATGCCTTTTAACTCATGTTAAGCTAAAAATTGCAATTTTACCCTCTAGTATAAATAATGAGCATGCGCTTTCTCAATTGATTGACAGGCGAAGTCTGACTGTATCTAAAAGGTGATTGGCATCCGTTGACTGTTGGCTGCTGTTGGGTACTCCAATTTTTTTTTTATAGAAATGGCCCATCTCCTATAAATAGTCTCTGTATTGACAAGCAGGAAATGTTCATGGAACAATGACATAATTTGACATCACCAATGAAGAGTCCATGAAATGGTCTATAGGCTCTTTTCTCACCAAACCATAATGGATCAAACCATTAGTACAGGGTAGCATTACTTCCCAAAAACATATTCGCCAAAAAATATACTTTAACACATGAAGTCATGACATTTACAAACCATAAAAAGATCAACAGAAGTCTATCACTGCTGCAGCATCAAGCTCTTTAAAGAGAAACACTTTCTTCACTCCACACAGTGAAAAAAGAATTGTTTCGTCATGCAGTGCCTGAATTTAACATCATGACCATCAGATATTTCAAGATTAAAATTGAAGCTCCAACTTAAGGCAGCACGTTGAGGTAAGTTCTGGCTCCAATGATAACGTGGGCTATTCTGTGACATGGTGATGGTCAATTTCAGGGTGATTCTGTAAAAATGTGCTCTTGAGACATCAGTTTTATGTGTAAATTTTTAAATCAGTACTGCAATACATCAGTGCGCATTGTTCCACGTCCCAAATGTCATGAGCAATATTTACGTTTTTTCCCTGTGCCCTCTCGGGTGTACTGGCAACTATCGCAGCTACTTCGGGCTGATTATCTGAATAAATCCATGTAAACATCCAAATTAAATGTAAATGCCTTTTGCTCTGCTGTTCACTTGATTGACAGCTGCAGCGCGAAAATACATTTCTGCACGTGCACAGCGAGATGTGTGTGCGTGAGGTGATCGTATGGCGAAGACAGTGGCTGTGTCTGATATCGTTCACTCATTCACTATTTCATATATAGTGAATGGCAGTGAGTGCACTATATCTCAGCAGTGAGAGAACTAAATGAGTGAGTGAATTCAAACACTGACATATACACTGAGCGTCGGAGCTGTCGCAGTCGCAGAAGCAACGTATGTGACATATGAACATTTTTAAATACTTGGGCCTTTCTTGTTATTCTTATTAAATAATATATTAATACAATAAATCTTTATTCTTTTTGTCATTTTTTATAAATATGTTAATATAAAGAGTAAACACATTTGATCAAATGTACATTATTATATTTATTTGTTATACTTTAGTATCTTTAAACTAAAATTCTGGGAACCAAATTCTCATAAACTACATGTTATAACCAAATATTTAAATCATCCACAGAATTATCATTTCCGCTGTGTGCAGTTTCTTGAATTAATTATTTAATAAATAAAGAATTATTCAGCTTAATGGCAAAATTCTGTATAAATATAAAAAGAGTACATTTTAAAATGTATCTATATGTTTTGCCTCTCTATGTGTTTTGATATTTTAATCAAGTCATGATTTGTCAAAAAGTAATTTAATACATTAAGCATGAAGTAAATATTGCAGGAGTGAAGGAGGCAGTAAACTGCTCATATATATTGCCTATGATGGATTATGGGTAATTAACCATTGTTGAGTGTACAACAAATGTACACTCGAAATTAAGAGTGCATTGTGGGTAAGAATGAGTGAACAAAAGTAGGGATCGAGTGGCTCACTCAGAATTCGTACTCCTACAAAATAGCGTACATTCGAATATATTGTGGATAGGGGCGGTTTCAGACATAGCAAGTGTTATGCGACTGGGGTTGAATTGTTTCCAAACCTCTCTTCTTATTGTCAAATCACCCAGATCTGATAAGAGCCCTTAAAGGAATAGTCTCATAATTTACTCACCTTCATACCATTTTCTTTCATCTGCTGAACTCAAATTAAGATTTTTAGAAGAATGTCTCAGCTCTTTTGGTCCATACAATGCAAGTGAATGGGTGCCAACATTTTAAAGCTAAAAATAATCACATAATGCAGCATAAAAGTTATCCATAAGACTCCTGTGGTTAAATCAATATCTTCAGAAGCAATGTGGTAGGTGTTGATGACAAACAGATCACTTTCAAATTCTTCTTTTGTTTTTGGTGATTCACATCCTTCTCTGCATTTCTTCCCCTGCTGGGCAGGGAGAAGAATTTCTAGCAAAAAATGACAAATATCACCCACACCTATATAACACTTCTGAAAATATGGATTTAACTGCTGGATTCTTATGGAATACGTTTATGATTCATTCGACATGTGCATTTATTTGTGTGCCATGTAGCCAGTGCACCGGGCTGGCATGTAACCTCCCCTGACACTAGTATGAGTGCCGAACAGCCCTTTGGGGACAAGTCGACTCCCCAAAGGATAGGGACAAGCTAGCCCAGTCATGCCTCTTCCCTCTTTTTTCCTTTTTCTCCCCAGAAAAAGAGAGAAATTGTAAACTGACTGGGACACCAGTGTCTACGTTGGGAGTGTCACTCCCAAGGGTAAGACACCGCAGAGACCACACCCCGCCAAGGGAGGGGGTATTTTGATTGGAGATACGTAACATGGTCTTGCCGAGTCTAATCAGAAGTATGTCATGTGGAGAAGTCCCACGATAGGTCCTACCCCATGGAGGAGGAGGCTCTATGGACTTACAGGGAAATGTTTTCAGAGGAAAACATCACAAGGGGTTACCAACGAGGAACCAGCACATGCGGAGCACCTATCCCAGTACAGGGCTTAGATAGTACTTAGCCGGCAGTGAGTTTGTCTGCAAACTCGCCTGCCACAGGGCTAGGTGGAAGTCAACCAGGGAACACATTTGTGAACGCTACTGGGAATCAACAATGCACGTCTTCAGCTCAAGGGAGGTGAAAGTTGCTATGCGCAAGCGACATGCCCGGCCAGCTGACCCAGACATACCTGTTCGTTCCTGCTAAGACACGGGATGAAACCGGCTCAACCCGGAGATTGTAGAATCTTGCAAATGTGTTGAGTGTAGCCTAGCCCACTGCTTTGCAAAGGTCTGTTAGAGAGGCACCACTGGTCAGAGCCCAGGAGGTCGCCACACTCCTAGTAGAATGGGCTCGTAGCCCTGCAGGTGGTGGCACGTGCTGAGCTTGGTAGCGATAGTTATGGCATCAATGATCCAGTGGGCGATCCTCTGCTTTGAGACAGTGCTTCCTTTCCTTTCTCCACCAAAGCAGACAAAGAGCTGCTCAGAGACCCTAAAGCTCTGCGTGGTGATCCAAATAAATGCGTAAAGGGTGCACCGGACACAGCAAAGCTAAGTCTGGGTATTCCTATTCCTGGGGCAGCGCTTGCAGGTTCACCACTTGATCCCTGAATGGGGTCGCGGGAACCCATTGAGAAAGAAGGTTCTTCCCCATGGGAATTTGCCAGGGAGGGGCTGACGTGAGGCATCTTCTGTCTGAATGCCTTCAAACAGGTTAGCACCGACTGGGCACACTGGTTTGTGAGGCGCGCCGTCAGAGACCGAGAAAAGAGATGCTCTGAACCAGGAGAAGCATGCTCTTTTCCCAGTTGACCCAAAGCCGTAATCGGCTGAGGTGTGAGAGCACAAGGTCCCTGTGCGCACACAACACGTCTCTAGAGTGAGCTATGATTTGCCAGTTGTTGAGGTAGTTGAGAATGTGAATACCCACTTCCCTTAGCAGGGCAAGGGCAGCCTCTGTGACCTTCGTGAAGACACAAGTGGACAAGGACAGGCCGAAAGGTAGGTCTTTTTACTGGTACGCCCGACCCTCGAATGCAAACCGCAGGCAGTGTCTGTGTCGAGTTAGAATCAAGACATGGAAGTACGCGTCCTTCAGGTCTACTGAAACCATCTAGAGTTGAGCGTGTTTGTGCCACACCTTGGTGCACAGGGGTGGGGAAACCACTGCCGGGGTGCTGGACCTGCCAAAGTGAAATAGTGGACGGTGGTCGGGTGACGGCCATACACACTGGTTAAGTGACCCAGGAAATGAGAATACTGCTCTTTTGTTGAGTGTTTGGGTACCGCAGCTACTTGAGCGTGCAGCAAAACAAAATTAAAAGGGAACAAAAGATTCTCCTCCTGGGGATGGAGTGGTCTGTGTACGATTCCAGGACAGCAGGTCTTCGTGTCCCTGGGTCACCTGTCTCAGAAATGTTCTTCTTAGCAGGCGGCCATGAGATGGGTGGCATCTGCTTCCTGTGGGGGGCTCGATGCCGGGGCGGGGCCGCAGGGGCTGGCCGAGGAGGAGTGCGGGATCTTGAGCCGCAGGATATGTTGAATGGCCTCTGTCTGCTGCTTCACTGCTGAGAACTGCTGGGCAAAGTCTCCGACGGTGTTGCCGAATAGGCCGGCCGGAAGCGTGTCTTGTCAGCCTCTCGCATCTCGACCAGGTTAAGCCATAGGTGGCGCTACTTGACCAGCAAAGTGGACATCGTCCGCCCAAGAGACCGTGCTGTGACCTTCGTCGCAAGGAGGGCGAGGTCGGTCGCTGAGCGCAGCTCCTGCATCAATCCTGGGGCGGAACTACCCTTGTGCAGCTCTTTCAGTGCCTTGGATTGGTGTACTTAAAGGAGTGCCATGGCATGCAGGGCAGAGGCGGCTAGCCCAACGGCACCATGGGCACTGGCCATCAGGGATGACGTAAGCCTACAGGCCCTGCATGGGAGCTTCTGGTGCCAGGTGGTGGCGCTCTGCGGGCATAGGTGCCTTATTCACTGGGGTCATCGTTGAATAACCCCTGGCCGCCCCGCCATCAAGGGTAGTGAGAGCATGGACCTTCTTTTCTGTATTTACAGACATGATTTAAACATGCACGGACGACTGACAGAAGTATACAATTTTCCACCAAATCTGTCCTGACAGCTCTAAAATGTAAATAATTATTATAGGCTTACAATAGTGAATCGGGCTAAGGCAAAAACATCGTTTGGAAGATGGATTGTTGGTGTTCTTGCTCTTAATGAAATTTTGGTTGCAATTTATTTTACATTGTGTGTACAGTACTTTTGGTATACTTGCAGTGTACTTACAAAAAATACGGAGTAATATTAGGTATCTACATGTAGCCGGTCCGTTCTGCACGATGCCGGCTACTGCGTTGTGTTCAGGTGCACTGATGACAGGACTCATACGTTTCTTCAAACATTTTATTCTGCATAATATCAAAAGAGAGCAAAAGTTCAGGATTCTATCCTCAAGAAGAATCAGCCTCTCTCAGTCAAGTGGAACGCAGACTGAACCTAACAATATTCAGTAATTATAAAATAAAATACATAACAATTATTATAAAAAGTAAAGACATTATATTAACCCCATGTATATCACGTACATGCGCTAAGTTACATACTATCCCCGTTAACTATCAGCTCTTAGCTTACACATTAACATTATACAGCATGCTATAAATCATACAATAATTAATATATACACCAATATACACATTTCACATGTGGGCCATTAACGCCGTCAAACAATAAATAAAAAACCTTTTTACAAAAACATTATATTTTCAACCTGATATTGGGAGTACATACCTGCATAATATCAAAAGAGAGCAAAAGTTCAGGATTCTATCCTCAAGAAGAATCAGCCTAACATCAGAACAAAAAAAGAACACTAAAGCATTTGAACTGTTTTACAAGTAGATAGAAATGCGAACGCCAACATGTATCAACCCCAACCACGAGGTTAGCTACAATGGTAATGTTAGCATTTCCCCGAACTCTCAAAAACAGAAAAATTATCGACACACTCCAAATAAACATATGCACAATCATCACAAAATACTCATATAAATTACCTTGTGTGTTGAAACTAAAATTATAACAGGTATATTTAGGTTTTACATCGCACTGGTTTGCACACCTACCTCTCAAAAAACGTGAAAAACCAACGCTTAACCACCACTAGAACCTCCCTCCAATAGAGGGCGCCATTACACAAAAAAACAAACTCCCAATACCTACAAACTAATATGAAATAACAAAACAATACAACATTTTGGTGAAATAAAATCACATACCCACTAAACAGAAAAAGAAAAGTCACAAACGTATTTGTTATTCTTTAACCCGTTACATACATGTACTTAATATTGGTTAAGGTTAGGGTTGGAGTTAGGTTTAGGGTTAGTCACTAATTACTGTAGTTATTGTAATTATATAGGTCATAAATGTAGAACAGTACTGTAAAATGAAGAGCTACCAATTTTTTTCATTTCTAACAATAAAATCGTGCATAGTGTAGCTTTAAATGCTGTCCGATTAAAACCACATGGCAGTGTAGAGCGGAGAGAGAGAAAGCAGTAAGTGCACTTACACCTGAACTAAATTATGTCTAACACCTGTCTCTAAATCCAGTGAGAATGGGGAGAGCAGCATAAAAACAGCCACGCCATCTCCAGACAAGAGCGAAAGCAGTCCAGTGTTGGCGTGTTTCCTGAATGGTAAATAACTGTATGTCTTTAAGAAGTTTATGTTTATAGAGAATTATTGTCATTTGTAAAGCTAATTGAGTGAGCTTTTAAAACACTAAAAGAGTGTATAAACTGTGCAGAAGGCAGAGAATAAAAGCTTTACCTTGACGTTGTCTGTGCTTCCTGACTCATCATTCCCATATATCCGTTACAAACCACAAGTCCTTATTAAGCATGAAGAAAAACCTTTGAGATTCTGTTTCTTTATTCTGTCATGATTCAGACCTTTGCGATTCTGTCTCCTAGATAGAAAGTGTGCATTTCCTTCTCTATGTGGGGCAGATACAATAAACAGTTACACAACTTTTACGTGTGCTATTTCAGTGCAAAAACCTGCATCCTATTCACTAACCAACCTCGACCTATTTTAGTAGGTGCAATCAGCACTGAAATTGTGCTGTGTTTTGCGTGTTTAAACGAAGTCATTGTCATTCCTTGCCATGCAAACATGCCACCTTTCTATTTAAATTAGGCTCATTGTAGATTGCGCTTCATTCACAAAAATTTACTGCTGCAATTTAGATGACCCCTTTACCATGAATGAAAGAATGCAATAAAAATTTTTTATTTAAAAGAGTTGTTTGTGAACATTTTCTGGCAAATATCCAGGTGTGTGGTGTAGTCAAGTGTACTTTGGGCATGTTGAAGTGATGATTTAGGTGTCTGGATCACAGTGTTAATGTACTCGGCAGGGTGTCAAATAGGGTGACCTGCGGCATTCTCCACTGCTCTGACTGCGGTCCGTGATGCAACTATAGTGACATGGTCGGAGTTCATTTGGAGTGTCACATAATGCAATAACACCAGAAAATGCTAAACAAAAATGCAGCATTCATGCAATTTCTAGATTCACATATATTCAGCCCCATGCATAGTAAATAAGTTGAGGCAACTGAGAAGGAAGGGGCCTCTAAGAAGTTGGTGCCCAGGGACCTTGCAGGACTATATTCCTTCCCTGGTCTTTATGTAGCAACTTGCTAGCATTTTACATTTTCAAAGCATACAATGATTTCAAAATTCATGTTTGATGTGTTTCATTTATTTTGTAAAATAAAATTGAAATTATTTTCAAGTAATAATAATCACAGACCTTATTTTACTCATAAATCAAAAACTATTTAAGCTATTCTTAAAACCTGAAAACACAAGTACTCAAACATGCTAATCAGGTTGTAGGACTACAAATAGCTCTGTTGTAACACTTCTGCTAAAAGGTTCATGGATGTAGCCATAGATTCTTCATGCCAGCTCATGTGATGCATTTGAATTGTCCTGCATGTTTTGTTTTGATTTTAACTTTTTTGAAAAAAATCCCAAGTTAGAAAGATTATATTACAACACCCTTACAATAGTTTTGTGTTCTTTTATACAGTCAATGAACTGTGTTTTAAGCAAGATTAGCTGACTGTGTCCTGAACACACATACAGAACAGGTCGTGCTGGATGCTTCTGTGTCGTCCTTGATGGTGCTTTTGCCATTACTCCAGTGTTTATTTTGGCCCGTGCACCTGGTATATCATGGCACATAGCATTCCCTAGGGCTGAAACAGTGGGCCGCTCAGACTGTAATGCATTGCTCTGCTCACCTGTTAGTTTGAGAAAGATGTATGACCTCCATAGCACAACAAGATGGATGATCAGCAAAAATGTGCTAGCCTCGGCTAACCTGGAGGTGAACCAGACCTGCCCAGAGAATGAAGGCTTGAAATTCCCTCTTAGTTTTGCAGTGACAGAGAGGTCATGAAAGGCACTGCCACAGCCACTTTACTGTATATGTCACTGTGAACTTATCTGTCAATTTTTAGACAGGGTAAGGATCAAATGGCCCAGTGTTGAATAATATTGATAGTAGCATTTGAATAGTGTCAAAAGTCTAAAATAGTAATGCCACTGAAAGATCATCAAGCTGGAACATAGGGAAGTAGGGTATTGTGTCTTCAGCATAGCAGTTCTCACTTATTTTGAAAGACAGACTAAAACCCAAAAAGTGTGACAGTTTAATGTGTTTAATCTGTTACATGCCCCCATTGTTCCCCAGAATGTACCTACTGTTTTGACTGTGCCCAGAGGCTATTAGGCTGTACTAGAACTCTTGTATTTACTTATTCAGATTAAGGTCAAAAGTTATTTGGTGGATGGCAGCTACTTCTTTGCAATTCATTATCCTTCAGTCTTGCCAAGAACTCGCCTCTCATGCTGAGCTGTTTAAAAGTGTGAAATTATGATAAAGAAACTTAAAACCCTCAGTACAATTGGCATCTTTGAAAGCATTGTCCTGTGTGAGAGGAAGAACCCCAATTAAGTCCTGTTTGCAAAGTAGTTTCTCTAGAAATGTGATTGCTATACATGGACACCAAACAGCTCCCTGTAAGCTTGTCTTATCTTACAATTAATTAACTAGCTATAAATACAAACCTAATGAATATACACTTGCTATAATGTTTAGCCTAGTATGTGACAATATGAGAGATAAAAATTTTAATAAACAATAATTCATTGCTTGGAGAAGGGAGAAGTATTATGCCCTTTAATTTATACTTTTACACTTTAGCCCTTTAATTTGTACTTTATATTCTGTGTGTGTCGCTGTGTTCCGAAATGTGTCAGACTGAAGAATACACAACACAAGTACTTATTGTATTCTCATTTTTGACATTAGTCTAAACTGTCCACTTCTGTGGAAATTGTTATCTTTCAAGTCAACTACTGTAATGGTTTAAAGTAGGGCTGTCGAGTTAACGCGTTAATAATGCGCGATTAATTATACAAAAAATAACGCGTTAAAATTATTAACGCATTTAATCGCATGCTTGTATTACCACCTGTATACTCCAGAGGGCAGTAAGTTAAATTTCAGCTGTGTGAGCAACACACAGTTTATACAGTAAAGAAAACAACACAGATATGCGTTACTAAGGGATGTCAATATGTGTTTAAAGATTGAGAACTATATTTAACTTGACACAGTGACACACCTGAGATGCGACACAAGCATGTCTGACGCAGGTCGTATGGTAGGGTGACCCAGTCCCGAAATTGGGAGCTTTGTTCCGCATCCCGCAAGTCATAAGCAGTGTCCTGCATTTCAATTTTGTCTGTATAATTTTTTATCTTTATTATTATTTTGGCATCATTTTATTTTATCGTACTTTAATTACAAGATCACTATAAAAAAAGTTAATAAGAAAACACTGAACATGCGCAGCGCAGCCTTTTTTTCTTGCCAGAGCGGGAAAACGCTGGAAAAAAAACTGCAAAGTATAATAAAGAATTGGAGAAAATATATACATGGTTAAAACCAGTTACAGATGACCCTATAAAAGGAGAGTGCAGGGCATGCCACCGAAGTTTCACGGACAGCTCTGCTGAAGCATTTCAGTGCCCCAAACATGACAGCTCTGATATCTTTGGCTTTGAGCATTCCTGTCACCAACGCGTTCGTGGAGAGGGTGTTTTCACTGATGACCGCTGCGTGGACAGAGACAAGGAACTGAGCATATGTGGACCTCATCAAAAGTGAACTCCTGGTGAAAGTGAACACCTACACCTGCCAGCAGTTCTACAGTCATAATGAATGAGAAGGCCCTACTCGAAGCAGCCAGATCAGACAAAATAAATTTAATTCAAGATGCACTAAATCTGGTAAGAACGTATTTAATCTTTCTAGTCTTTAATAATGGAATTGATGTGCTTATTTGGAAATGTGATTTCTTAACGATTAGATTATTATTTTCACTTCATTATATTTACATTAAGTAGGTCTGAGCTGTTCAAATTAGTTTGTATCGTAGACCTTATGCCAAACTGAGTGACGTTCACAGCGGCGTCATTAACATTTAACATCACTGCAAAAATACATCTAATATAAAATCAGTATTTATTCACCTATTACACTAATAGTAAGTTATCTCTCCCTCGTGTCCCGCATTGTCCCGCAAAATCAGGTCTGCTGACCTGCAACAGAGCAATAGCCAGGTGGTCACCCTATCGTATGGTCTTTACCTCACAAATATTTAATTACCAACAAGGTTAAGGAGGTGTCCTTCAAACTGTTAAACAGTTTTTACCCAGTCAATCTTTATTTAAGAAACATGCTCCCTGAAATAGATCCACTTTGCTCCTTCTGTAATGCTGTAGATAAATCTGCCCCTCATCTTTTTTGGGAATGTGTCCACGCAGTAGTATTTTGGAGAATTGTTTTTAAATATTTTTTAAATACTCTTTGTACCTCCAACAACTCAAAAGCATTGAAAAGCATTGCACTATGTAATGAATATAATGTCTTGGCATTATTGTAAAATATACCTGTAGTATTGTGTACTATGTATACCCCTGGCTTGTTTAAAAAAAAATATATATAAAAAAAAAATATCTGATGCAGTTGTTCATTGATAGGCTCTTAAACAAGCCCTCATAATAAATCTCCAACTGATTGACGAATTCACTTGTGAAATGGATTGCTGTGAACTGTGTGCCAATGATTGACTTATGATCAATAATATGGTAGTAAACAATACATTGTATTCTAAAGCTGCTTTTTGTATTGTCTTATTAATGATGAACTCTTCTGCTACAAGAATGTAATGCATTTTAATTATCTGAATATTTTTTTATTTTATATATATATATATATATATATATATATATATATATATATATATATATATATATAATTTTTTAATATTTCAAGATAACTATGTATAATTATTTCATCATTATGTATTGAATTATGGTTATATGAGGGGCTATTTGTATATGCGATTAATCGTGATTAATTAATCGGGACACCATGTAATTAATTAGATTACATTTTTTGATAGATTGACAGCCCTAGTTTAAAGTTTAAAGAACTATTGCTGAGCTTAAAAAAATAAGTTAAAGTCAAAATAATTACAATTTACATCAATAATAACACATCTGTTTAATAGCACAAACAAAATAGAGTAAAGAAATAGGCAGTGACACTAGCCAAGCAGAGTATTGAATAGTCTTCCACACCATGGTGGGTAAAAGGTTGGAAAGGTCTATGATCGACAGCTGGACATAATACCACTAGCCAATGTGGTAATAGGACATTAAACAATGCCCTCCAAAGACACACCCTTAGCCCATGCCCAAGAAGAGGCATCCAAATGCTCCTGCAACAAATTAAGTGTTGACGACACAGGGCAACTCTCTAGGTCCTCGGTACAGGAGGAAGAAAAGTCAGTGAAAACTTGCTATTTTAAGGCATACAACCGCCCTTCTGGAGGGGGTTCTGGCCTGTAATATTGTTATGAATACTGGCTTCAGCAGTCCATCTGTGTCAGATGAGCCCTTTCTGGGGCGAAACATGAGGCTTTCACAGCTCTGGGAGTGGAAACCAAATCGTGCTTTGCGACTGCAAGAACAGATCCCTCCTCAGGTGAATACCTCCACAGGGGCATCCAGCAGCTCCACTGGCTTTGTAAAGTCTGGCTCTGATTCACTTGGTATACTGGTTAAACCCTATAGCAATGTTTGTTTTGAAGGACCCTGCAAAGCTGTTTTTTTTAAGAACTTAGGTTTGGAAAGACCCTACAACAGGGCTGCTATTATTTTTCTCGGTAAGTGGTAAGGCTCGTCAACTGGGCTGTAATTACTCTTACACCTGTCTCTCATTATAGTGATGGTGAAGGGAGACCTGATAAGGCTCACCAGAGCAGCAGACGAGAGAGAGTGGCAGAGGAGAGTTGTACGTGTGCCACAAAATAAAGCCTGTGTTTACCTCGTGTTGAAAAAGGGAAAGACCCTTCTTTTTATGTTGAGCTACTGAGAGCCCCTTTCTGTTGAAGTTGTGTGTCATAAAAAGATTAAATAAATACTCAACTGTTCGCTGTCTCCTGACTCCTCAAGGAATCTGAGATAAGTCTTCAAGACCCTCACCAGCATCCAGCAGAACCAGCATGAAGCCCTCATGGAGGTACGCCTGGAGCAGGAACAGCACTTCCAAGTCCTAAGGACCGGCAGGTGCTCCGGAGCCTGGTGCGCCTTCCCCGGAGCCTACCCCACCGGTGGCTCTGATGAAGATGGGGGCCAAATGATGATCCGAAGGCCTTCCTCGACCTGTTCGAGAGGACAGCCGAGGTACTGGTACTGGGGCTTCCCTGAGGGGGATTTTCCTTTGGAGCAGTCACGTGATGAGTCCCTCAAGCAAGCCTTTGACCAAGTGAAATTAATTGATGGTCAACAGCTCCAGGCTAATGTTGCGCTTACATACCTGTACTTTTCTATTAACTATTATTGGTTGTATTCAGTGATGCAGGACACTCAGACCAAAGAGAATACAACTCAGCTGTTAATACCAAAGAGCTGTCGGAAAACACTCTTCCAGATGGCTCACTATAACCCAATGGCTGGTCACTTAAGTCACGAAAACACTTTGAACCGCATGTTGGCCCGTTTCTTTTGGCTGGGAATTCACGGGAACATACGCAAATGGTGTGTGGCATGCCGTGAATATCAGTTGGTGAATCCAACGGCCACCACAAAAGCATCATTGCGCCCTCTGCCTTTGAACGATGTCCCCTTCGAGGGAATTGTCATGGACCTCGTCGGGCCATTAGAGTGGACTGCACATGGCCTTCACTTTGTATTAGTTCTGGTGGAATATGCAATGCGATATCTGTAAGCAGTGCCCCTGCGCAACATCTCAGCATGTAGTGTTGCAGAGGCACTCTTCAGAATTATCCATAGTGGGGATTCCAAAGGAAATCCTCACTGATCAAGGCACAACATTCATGTGACGTTCACTGCGGTAACTGTATGAATTATTAGGCATTAAATCGATTCACACCAGCGTTTATAACCCACAAACCAACGGGTTGGTCAATCCATTTAATAAGACCTTAAAAACATGATTTGTAAGTTTGTACACGAAGATGCTAAGAATTGGGATAAGTGGCTCAAACCCCTGTTGTTTGTAGTTTGAGAGCCACTACAAGCCTTCACAGAGTTTTCCCCATTTGAGCTACTGTATGGACATCGGCCACACACCGTGATTGATGTCATATGAGAAGCATGGGAGGAAGGAACTTTGAATAGCAAAAAACAAATTCAATACGTTCTTGACCTTAGAGCAAAACTCCACACTTTGGGCCAGGTAATACAGGAGAATTTGCAGGCTTTACAACAGGGGCACTCGACTACTGGAATTCACACAGGGAGATAAAGTGCTTGTATTGGTGCCCAACTCGAGCTACAAATTTACTCCAAAGTGGCAAGGACCCTTTGAGGTCACACGACGAGTCGGAGATCACGATTATGAGGTTAGGGGAATGGATAATAGAGGGGTATGTCAAATCTACCACCTTAACCTCCTCAAACCATGGAGGGAGGCGGTGCCTGTAGCATTGGCTAAAGGCAGTTCTGGAGAGGTTGGAGCTTGGG
Source organism: Xyrauchen texanus (assembly GCF_025860055.1). Lineage (NCBI taxonomy): Eukaryota > Metazoa > Chordata > Actinopteri > Cypriniformes > Catostomidae > Xyrauchen > Xyrauchen texanus. Next base: position 21,527,303 of record NC_068298.1, on the reverse strand, counting down.
CTGGAGGTATCTCCAAAATCATGTTCATTCAACCCGGTCCCTTGCAGAGACCACCACGTGTTTTCACACTTACCCAGTCAAAAATGGGTGTAAAACAGTCACACAGCGATTGGGCCAGCCCAGTAGTTCTGGTGAATGTGAATGCAGTGTCCAAATTTGACACTTATCCAACGGTGTGAATTGATGAGTTCCTCGATCGGTTGACCATGGCTTAATTTTACTCGACACTGGACTTAAAGGGTTATTGGCAGATCCCTTTAACTCTAATATCTCGAGAAAAGATGGCTTTTTCCACACCGTTCGGATTACACCAGTTTGTGACGCTTCCATTTGGTTTGTTCGGAGCCCTAGCCATGTTTCAGCGCCTCATGGACAAGATCCTCAGACTGCACATGGCATATGTCGTCGCATATCTGGACGAAATCATAATTTATAGTAATGATTTGCAGTGGCATATGCAACATCTTAGGGCTGTCCTGAGAGTGCTGTGGCAGGTGGGACTCACGGCCAACCTGAAGAAGTGTATTGGGCAGGTGGAAGTTAGGTATCTGGTGTTGCATTTGGGTCATGGGCAGGTGCGTCCACAGGTTAACAAAACCACAGCAATCACAGTCTGTCTGGCAGTCAAGACCAAAAAGGAGGTAAGGCAGTTTTTGGGGCTGGCTGGCTACTACCGAAGGTTTGTGCCTAGCTATTCTGATGTCACCAGCCCACTGACTGACCTTTCTAGTCAAGTCAAGTCAAGTCAAGTCAATTTTATTTGTATAGCGCCTTTCACAACACACATTGTTTCAAAGCATCTTTACAGAATATCAGCATTAACAGACGATAAAACTGTAATGTCTATAAAGTCGATTAATCATCATTGTGTAATTTAGATAAAATACGATTTTTAATAGTGTTTATAAATAATTAAATGATAATTGTATTAATAACCCCAGTGAGCAAGCTGAACTGGACTGGATCAGGGAGGAGTTGGGAGCAGAGGAACGGCCGGTGCTATTTAGTAGTCACAAGCTCTCCTTCAGGGAGAAAAGGTATATTTCCATCGAGAAGGAGGGTATTGCGATTAAGGGGCTGCTCTTACCCTCCGCTACTACCTGCTGGGGCGGGCCTTCCCCCTCTGTTCTGATCACGCTCCGCTGCAGTTGCTCCACCGCATGAAGGATACTAACACGTGGATCACCCATTGGTATCTGGCTCTTCAGCCCTTTAAGTTTCAGGTGATCCACAGAACTGGGGAGCAGATGGTTGTGTCTGACTTTCTCTTGGGGGAGTAGGCAGGCCGGATGTTGCCCCAGCCTGAGTCGGCAGTGCGAGTACGTGGCATGGTCATGTGTCTGTCTGCGGGAGATGGAAAGCAGTAAGGCTTGTCACCTGGGCTGTAATTACTCTAATATCTGTCTCTCATTATAGTGATGGTGGAGGGAGACCTGATAAGGCCCGCTAGAGCGGCATAGAAGAGAGCGAGAGAGTGGGAGAAGAGAGTGGTGACTGAGTGTGTGCCACACAATAAAGCCTGTGTTTACCTCATATTGAAAAAGGGAATGACTCTTCTGTTTATGTTGGCTACTGAGAGCCCTTTTATGTTGAAGTTGTGTGCCATAAATATACTAAATAAACACTCAACTGTTCGCTATCTCCTGACTCCTCCATTGCCTAGTATGGATATACATTTGTATTATACACTTGTGAGCAATGTGAGTGTTTGGAGAAGGGAATCCAGAAAAAAGTTAGGGAAAAATAATAAATGAACATAAAATCAATCCACTCAGGTGTTGCTCATGGGAAAATAGAGGGAGGGCACTTACTAACTACTGAGCTGTTTAAATAGGTGCCCTGCTGCTCATTAATTAGGGAACTAATAAGGGCAGACAGGTACTGTGGCCCAGGACTGCAGCTGTCCTGCTGATCATTAATGGGAAACTGTGTGTCACAAATGTAGGCCTGGACTGGACAACAACATCAGTGACACAGAAGCTGTGGGGGGCCAGGGCACACACTTTGCAGGGATAGTAAGGATTCACACTGTGCTGGGAGGGGGTGAAGCCAAAAACCTGTGTTAATTGAAGACTAGCAGAGTAAGCATCTAAAATGCGGCCTTAATTTCAGAACAGCCTTTACCGATTTGTTTGTTTATGTTAACATCTCATTAGATATATTGATTATGTGGAGGGTCATATTCACTGCTTGGCCTGTTTTTATGAAGACAAAACTGCAGTTTATTGCAGACTTCCACAGTTCCTCTAGTGCATACTCTCATTTAACAGTGTGTGTTATTAAACCCATTTATTTCCAGTTGAATAGACTGGGGACATTTAATCCTCTAAGGTCAGGTTCACTAAAAGAGGGCTACCTACAAATGTTTGCTAATATGTGAAAATAGATACAAATATACTGACTGTGAGAAATTACTTAATTAGATGACCAACATACTACTCTACAAACTGCCTTATTCAATATTCTTTGAGCCTGAAACTAGCCTTTGGAATTGCTTTCCAAAGGCTAGTCATAATTTAAAATATGTAGAGCATGTAGTAGGTTTGTACACTGATGCTTTCTCTTCTGAATCATATTTGTTTTAACCAATTAAATGGTCAAGGCCTGTTAGGAATTATTTACATATACATAATCAAACATCCAATCATATTATTTACAGTAATGGGCAGTATCTTCGTTTCAAATAGCAAAGGTATTAGCTTTACTGCATTTCACAGAAGTGAAGTGGTAGCTTCGCTAATTTTTATATCGAGTATCTCACTGTTTACTATCAGCATTTTTGAATCAGATTAAAAATGTCTGATTCACAAATGAATCACTCATTTGAGTCTGGTCTTTACAATGTATTGGTTGCACGTGATAGCAAAGTTGTCTGTATCTGTTTGCATTTCAGTCTAAATGACACAGAATACTTACTTTAACGCGCTAACAAAATATAAACACACCCTTAAAAAAAAATCTAGTGTGGCAAATTTGCCACTCATTAATTTTCACATGCAAATGAGCTTAGCGGAAAATTTTTCATAGTCGCCAAAGGTTTGCCGCAGGTTCACCACTACTAAGAGCTGCAAATTTCTGGCAAGTATTTGCAGTGAATAGCAAGCTAATTTGCATTTGATAATAATGAGTGGCAAATTTTCAGCAAGTTTGCCAGAACTCTAGATTTTTTTTAAATATGCTGGTTGCAGTGGATATTTATCTACAATCATGGCAGTGATGAAGAAGGTCTTTATTAAGTTAAAAATAAATAAATACACAATGAATGCTGTAACAGTGAATAAACATACATACAATAGCATTACTTATTCGCGACATATAATTTATAAATGCATGTCATCTAACATATTATTAACTAATTTGCATAAAAGAGACTGTGAAGGGTGAGTCATTAGTTGACTGTCATATAAAACATATTGATATTATTAAAATAAAGTATATGAAAAAAGTACAGTTTTCGTCATCTTTCCTGCAGGCACGCCCCTTCAAATATCCTGTCTCGTCAACTTGTGTATAATCTAGAATTCTGAGTTTCCCACTTGTAAGTACGAGTTCGCTTGATCGTTCATGCTCGGAACTCGTAATTATGATATTTCCGACTCCACTTGAAGGGCACATTAAAATACATTGATTGAAAGCCAACTGTCCAATCAACAATCAGATCATTTCCCCCATGCAGATAGCGCTCATCAAGCTCCCATAGACAGGTGCTTCTCAAAAGGAAGGCTGCAGCTTAGTTGGGATGTGCCCTCCCTAGCCCATTCCTTCTGAGGCTGTAGGCTAGACTCCTCTGCATTCAGCGCTAGAATGAGATGGTTTAGGATGTGCGCATGGCAGACCATATGCTTAGAATCATGTGATATTTTACTTTGTTTAGAAAACCCATTAACTTCAGAAAACGAGAAATATGAGATTGAGATGCTTGATGATGTAGCAGCTGAAATATCCAGCCTGATGAAGCACACCCAGAGAACCCAATGAACATTTATATTTTGCTCCACTGAACTAAATGGGACACATATCTGCCTTAGGTTCTGTGAGCCGTGTGTCTGCTAACTCCGACAGACATACTCTGGAGAGAGCGTGGCACTACAGTTTGAATGTACCCTTAATTATAAACCTTGTGTGGTGAAATGTAGTTATTTGCCTCTATCTTTAAGGCTGTTTGATGCCCGCATTGGGGGGGGGTATAAAAAAGGCGTCACAAGGTCCGCTAGAGGGTGCGTCACTTGTTCAGCTGATCGCTGATTCCGGATTTCTGCTGCTCTGTGTTAGAGCTGGTGTTTGCTCAGGTGCGTTTGCTGTGCCGCATGGTGTGGCTGATCGCTGTTTCTGCTGCTCCGCGTTAGAGCTGGTGTCCGCTCGGGAGTGTTTTCTGTGCCGCATAGTGCGGCTGATCGCTGCTTCGGCTGCTCCGTTTCAGAGCTGGGAAAGCTGGTGTCTACTTGGGTGTGCTCGCTGTGCCGTATAGTGCAGCTGATCGCTGCTCATTGGAGTCGGATCCTTCCGCAATAATGAATGCTCTTATGCTGTGTGTCGTTCAGTGGCTATTGCTCTCCTGCTCGTGAACATTTAAGTATCTGCTGCTGGATAGATGGTATGGGCTCCGCATGTTGGTATGTAAAACCCATGCATGTCTCTATGTCTCTATTTGTTTTTCTGTTTTGGGTTTCAGTGTTTTGTTTTGGTGTTTTGTTTCTGCTGGCTTTCGGGCTTTCGGGTGTCTGGAGCGGGCAGGCTAGTCGTCCCCATTTGGTGGTGTTTCTCCTTTCACTGAGTGCTGTGTGCATATTTTTGCAGTGAATCTCGCTGGAGTGTGTGTGAGATCTGGTGCACGTGTGAGTATTTATTATTGCGGGCATTATTAAAGCCCTTTATCTAGCCTGCCTTGCTACTGGTAAGCCCCAGCTCCAGAGTTATTGTTGTAAATTTCTATTGTGACGTTCTATTACAGCAGCTTTGTGCTGCTTGCCTTTTATATTGACACTTTATTGTTATATTGTATTGAATGCCCTTTTCTTCTGTGTTTTTAATTTATTTTACTGTGATCGAATAAATATATTTTTCATAATAAACATATCCACGTCTCATTGTCTATGTGAGAGAAACCGAACCTGTGTGCCCTTATTGGGTATTTCCCTGGATAATTAGACCAGGGTGGCGGAGTCGCTACTTGCTGTAGAGGTAAACCTCCTGAGAGGGGTATCATCTGAGAACTCTCTTGGGGTTTATTTTTTTCTTTACTCCCTTGATCCCCTCGCTTCGCCACACTTGTAAAAGGGCCATTTGTGAAAAAAAAAATGTGTTTGGAACAACCCTTAGAATGATGTACCCTTCTTAAAGTGCCCTTAAAGGGTCCAAAATTTAATTTGGAAAACACCCTACAGCATGAAAGTGTATGCCATTGCACACTTTTGTTACCTAAAATATTAAATTGGGACAGTAATTATTTGAGTTACATTTAATTTGATAAACATGTCATTGCGCAATTTTAATAAAATGTTAAGGGAAGGGAGCACCATGTCAATACAATGGTATATGATAAACAGATAGCGAAGTGCCATGGTATTACCATGGTGTTCTTTGAATTACCCTGTATTTACATGGTACTTTAATGAATATGGTAACCATATATCAAAGTAAAAATGGTAGCACTACAGTATTCTTTGATGTACTTTGAAGCACCATGTGTATACCACCAGATACACAGCAAAATTGGTCATTGTACATTTAACTCCACATGTGTATCTGGTGTCTATATGAATCAGCCTACTGTTTTAAGTAACGCTCAAATTTTGAATATATACACGCCACAAGTGTTAATTATTTTACACAAGTGTAAAAATGTACAGTATTAAGCACTAATTCAGTGTTTATTTTTTACACTGAGTAAATGTAAACTCCCTACCACACACTATTTTACTCTAAAAAAGCATTCATTCAATATTTGGATTGAGTGTTTTCAACACCCTGGAAGTGAAACATATTTATATGCATATACACTGTTCCCTTTACAAAAGGCTTCACTACGATGTTGCGCTGCTAAGCGCTACGGGGAACAGCTTTAGCTGTGAGCCGAGCTGAATAATGTGTGGAACACGTCAATGAACATTGACCGGAATTTATAGCCTTGGCTGATGTAATCATTAGATGCACCTGAGGCCAGGCTATAAATGGATACGTCACCAGGTGTCGTCAGAAACTCTTTTTTCAGAGCGATTCTGTTTCTGTGTGTTTCACACACCCTGTCAAAACTTTCTTTCCTCTGTTAGGAGATAGATTCTGTTAGGCAGTGTGCAGTGAACGTTGTTCTATTTTTCTATTCTGTTTAGAAAATATTATATATATATATATATATATATATATATATATATATATATATATATCTAAAAAAAAAAGAGAGAGAATGACTGAAAGCAAACGGTGCATGTTCCCCTCTTCTCGCTCTATAGCTGAAGACGGCACACATCAGTTTTTGCCGTTTGTTTGGGGGTAGAGCACGCTGCTCTCGCGTTGCAGCAGGGCGGGTGCGAGCACTGCAACTTGCTTTAACAGGCAGAGTGCGTCGTGCTCGCCTCGCTTGCTTCCGGGAGTCAGCACTCACGAAAAGATCGTTCGTGGGGCTCGTGCATGGATTTGGCTGAGGAGCAAGAGACGGGTTGATCCCTTTCTCTCACTCTCTCCCCAAACCCAGCTGGTCCTTCACATGATCTCGAAGCGCGTTCCGACGCTTCTTCGGATCATGAGGTGGATCGCTATTCTCTTCCCGCCTCCGAGCTTTCCGTCCACGATAAAAATCTACGGAGGAATTGCTCGATGTTGTTACTCGTGCGGTTGCCAGATTGGACTGGCCATGCGAAAAAGAGACCCCCAAACGCACCAATTAGGGGATAGATTTTATCTTCCAGTCTAAGAAAGGGAACGCCTCATGGGTCCCTTCCCTTTCTTTGATAACCTCCATGAAGAGCTTTTTCGCTCATGGAGAACCCCTAAAAAAAAAATTAAAAAAAATATATATATATATATATATATATATATATATATATATATATATATTTTCTTCCCGTGTTCACATACCCTCGACATCATTTTATTCGACTATCGTGGGTGCTGAGGCACGGGGGTATTCAGTGATGCCGCCGGTCGAAGAGACGCTTGCGGGCTATCTCTCGCCGGGCTCGGCATCGTCACTTAAGAAGCCCAAAGCCTCGTAGGACAACCTCCACTTTAGTGGGAAGGGCTCATCAAGCAGCAGGTCAGGCTGGTGCTGCTCTGCACACTATGCTGTTTTTCAGGCGTACCAGGCTGACCTCCTGGATGACCTGAGTGTGGGTTCTGCGCTTGACGAGCAAGCCTCAGACCCACCTCGGTCCTGACTGAAGGGAGGCTCAAAAGCAAAGCGTGGCGAGTCGTGCTCCTCCTCCCAGGGATTGGGGACAGTCTTGCCGCCCTCGCCAGCCCCCGAAGCAAGACCTCAGGACTATAAATTCTAGTAAGAGAAAACCCTGATGGTCTTGTGCCTAGATTAGGGGGTAGCTCCCCTCAGGACGGGGCGCGTGCTTCACTTCACCCCTCCCGGTACCCCCTCGAAGCCCCTCAATTCCCGCCACCTCTGGTGTTTCGGGTTGCAGAGGCTTCCGTCAAAATTGGGTGTTTTCGCTGTTCCTGCATTTTATTCAGGACGCGAAACACCCGACAACCCCTCAACAGGAAGTGTTAAAATATAATACCCATCTCAGAGATCCTGGCAGCGTGGAAACTTCTGCCGGATATATTCTGTTCTGTGGGTCTTATAAGGGCGTCAGGATTTAATTCTCTCGCCGCTTTTCCGTGTTTCAACGGCGTGTTCTCACTACCGTAAACCGGAATTCTTTTTTTTTTGTAAAAAAACAAAAAACAAAACTCAATGGTATGTGTTCCCCTTCCAGAGAGAGAGTTAGGTTATTACACTAAATACTTCCCGTTTCCCATGGAGGGTGAGGGGTGGCGTCTGGCTTAGATCTTAAAGCTTGAACTACCCGTGGGTGTTCAAGTCCAAGATGATGCCTGTCAAGACGGTCGTGTCTCAAGCCCTACAACTCATTTGGCTGGTCACCATCGATCTTATGACGCACTTCTATACTTCATTTAGAAGTTCTGCCACAACATGGAGTGAAGTTCTGTCACTCAGCTTAGCCCTTTTTACCCGCACATTCACAATGCTTGATGTAGCGCTGGCTCCTTGCGACTCCGGGGCATCTGCATTCTGAATTACGTAGACGACTGGCTGATCCTAGTGCAGTTCCAGGAACTGGCAGTTCAGCACAGGGACATCGTCTTAGCTCTCTGGGGTTGAGGCTCAACGCCAAGAAAAGCGTCCTCTCTCCCACTCAGAACACTGTCTATCGGGGCATCGTATGGAGTTCAGTCACAATGCGGGCACAACTGTCTCCCGCTAGGATTGAGTCCATTCAGATCACCCTGAGCAAAGTCAGGCTAGGTCAAGGTTGCACTGTTCTCAGTATCAACGATTTCCAGGTCTCAGGGCGAACGCGTCCACGGTGATCCCTCTGGACCTTCTGCTCATGAGACCGTTTTTGTTGTGGCCAAAAGCCAGGGGATTTCTTCCAAGGGCCAAAACCCCTGGGCTAAATAGGGTTACGCGCCTCAGGCTTCGTTCCCTTTCTATGTGGTTCAGACCCCGGTTTTCTGCCTTGGGTCCCACTCTAGGTGCGTCTTGTTGTCGCAGACTGCTAACGACAGACGCCTCCCTGACAGGCGGGGTAGTGGCCTTAAGTGGTCGTCCAGCTTAAGGGGATAGGAGGGTCGTCAGCTCGGTTGTCACAGTCACTGTCTCGGGTTGATGGCTGTATTTCTGGCCCTGAAATACCTCCTCCTGAGGCTGCCATGTCTTGGTGCGGGTGGACAATGCAGTGGTAGCCTCTTCCATAAATCTTCAAGGAGACCCACGTTCTTATCATCTGTATTTCTGACACGTCGGATTCTTCTTAGGGCCCAGGGTAAGCTCCTGTCACTCAGGTCAGTTATATCCCTGGATGCCTGTATACGGGAGCAGATTTACGGTCCAGACAGGAAATACCAACGTGGGAGTTAAGAACTCCACCCTAAGGTAGTAGTTGCCCAGAGTTCGCCAGCAAGGGTTTTTGCCTCTTACTGATAGCACCGCGCTGGCCGAACAGGGCTTGGTTCTCGGAGCTAATCTCTTCTCTCGACGACTCGCCTTGGGCGATTCCGAAGAGGAAGGTTCTTCTATCTCAGGCACAGAGCAATATTTCATCCCTGCCCCGAATTGTGGAATCTTTCATGTTTGGCCCCTAAGGGTACCAACTGAGGGACACAGGGCTTTCTCCTGAGGTTATCGAGACCTTTTTAAATGCCAGGTTTTTTCCACTTGGAACAAGTTTGGGTGAGATCTTAGGGCAGAAGAGGACCTCTTCGCCTCTATGGATAGCGCAATGTCTCCTCTACTTCTCCCTAAAATCACCCAGCCCCCTTGGGTCTGGACGTTAAGGCACATACATGACCCGGAATGCGTCTGTATGTATTTCTTTCCCTGGTTTCTCTGCTCCCGGAGTCTTGGCGATGTTCACCAGCAAGGGTCTTGCCTCCTATTAATGGCGCAGCTGGCCGGACAGGATATGTTTCTCGGAGCTAATTCCTCTCCTCGACGGCTCAGCTTTGGGCGATTCCGGACAGGGAGGACCTTCTCGCCCTTGGTCCGAATTGTGAAACCTTTCATGTCTGGCCCCTAAGGGTACCAAATGAGGTTCACAGGGTTTCTCTTGAGATTATCGAGACCATTTCAAGTGCTAGGGCTCCTCCACTTGGAACTGATCTGGGTAGATTTTACAGGGCAGAAGAGAACCTCTTCGCCTCTGTTGATAGCGCAATGTCTCCTCTACTTCTCCCGAAGTCGCCCAGTCCCCCCTCCCCTTGGGAGGGGCTGAATGTAGTAACGCAAATGCGCCTGCATGCGTTTCCTTCTACTAAAGTTCTTATTACAGAACCAGCTAACTGCCAGTTTGTTTCAGTTCTGGATTTTCTGTAGAAAGAACTGTCAGCGGGCACTTGCCTCGCCACTGCCAGGTTCTATGTGGCCACTGCGGTTTGCCACGGCTTGGTGGGCGGGGTGCCCTCAAAGAGGCATCCTCATTATTGCCCGGGCCTCACGAGGCGCGGTCAAGCTTCAGCCAGTAGGTTTCAGGGCGACTCTACCAGAGGGCTCTCCTCCTCTAAAACCTTGGCTAGAGGTCTCCCTCTGCAGCAAGTTTGTGATGCGGCAGGTTGTCCTCTCCGCACACATTCATTGGACTTTTTTAGTTTGGATGTTCTGCACTCCGGGCTCTTATGCCCTTGAGTCGACATCTCAGCTCATGCCTGAACAAGTTTGTGATGCGGCAGGCTTGTCCTCTCCGCTCACATTCATCAGTTTTTATGACAAGTTTGCGTTGCGACAGGGTTCTCTTCGCACACATTCATCGAACTTTATGGGTTAGATGCTTTGCTACTCCGGGCTCTTATGCCCTTGAGTCGACATCTCCGCTTATGCCTGAACAAGTTTGTGATGCGGCAGGCTGGTCCTCTCCGCTCACATTCATCAGTTTTTATGACAAGTTTGTGTTGCGACAGGGTTCTCTTCGCACACATTCATCGAACTTTATGGGTTAGATGCTTTGCTACTCCGGGCTCTTATGCCCTTAAGTCGACATCTCAGCTCATGCCTGAACAAGTTTGTGATGCGGCAGGCTGGTCCTCTCCGCACACATTCATCAAAATTGAATGGTTTAGATGTTTATGCTACTCCGGGCTCTTATGCCCTTGAGTCGACATCTGAAGCTCATGTCTGAGACCTCTCGCGTTTTTGTGAGTACACTGCACAACCGTAGGGGTCCGGACAGCCCCAAGCGCGGCGGCGTGGGTATTGCGTTCCCCGTAGCGCTTAGCAGCGCAACATCGTAGTGAAGCCTTTTGTAAAGGGAACGTCTCGGGTTACATGTGTAACCCTTGTTCCCTGAAAAAGGCGGAACGAGATGTTGCGCTGCTTTGCCGCACTGGGACGTCCCAGGACTGCTCTTCAAAAAGAAGTATCTGACGACACCTGGTGACGTATCAGCCGAGGCTATAAATTCCGGTCAATGTTCATTGACGTGTTCCGCACATTATTCTGCTCGGCTCACAGCTAAAGCTGTTCCCCGTAGCGCTTAGCAGCGCAACATCTCGTTCCGCCTTTTTCAGGGAACAAGGGTACACATGTAACCCGAGACGTTCTCTATATACATTTTAGCATCCTTTCAGACTCAAAATGGTTGTGCATTAAGTGAACAATAAGAACAAAACACAATAAGATTCCAAAAGACTGGATTTATTTTCCCCAAAAATACACGGCACAAAAGCCACAAAATATATATTCAGCATTATTGATACTACTCATAGAATCCCAAATGCCACAATGACTGTTTTGTCTGTTTTGATCTGAGAAGTTCCTTCAAAGCTGCAACAAGACTGAGGGGGAATACAAGTCAAACAAGACGACATTTTAGTATGCCCTTTCACAAAGAGGACATTATGCATTTGCATTACAATAGGGATGTATGATATTAAATATGCACAGTGATATGGTTTTAATGCATTTATCATATTTCATAATCTGCTTCGTAAAATAGTCTTATATTGCGGTTACCACCATTTTATAAAGTAAAAACTTTAACTTAATATCTGCTTAAATTACACAATTTTAGGTCGTTTGCCTATTGCGATCACATTTTGTATATCATGCAGCCCTACATTAATACCAAGCATACCTTATATATGTGGTCTATAGCTTCATGTATGTTGATCTTGACAACCTTCTTTCCACTTGGAGCTGGTAGGAGATACCAGAGCAACAAGATTGAAGATGGGTCACTGTCCCAATCTAATGTCAACAAATGGAACTGACAAAAACTCTAAAGTTCACCTTGAAGATTAATTTAATAATTATGATAAATTAAAATGAGCTATTTAAAATGTAAACATGAAATGATTATGCATCCCTGTAAATGGCATAATATGAACTACCTGTAGCTCCTTGACTGGTGTTGCGCAGCTCTGCAGACTGAATCAGACCACTCAAAAGCATTGACTGGATAGGCTTTTGGCTTTAAGTTTTTGTTTCATTGAAGAGCCCTACTTTTCCAGAAGATTAGATGAAGTCTCCTCTCCAAATAATAACTCAGAAGTCTTGAAGTACCTAAAGTTGAATACAGATAAAAGTTGGAAATTCATTCAACATTTTAAATACTTATTGCAGCTCAAAAGCCCATCCAGTTTGAGAAACAACCTGTTCATGCAATACTTACCAGCCCTTTTGTTCAAGGAACCTTGGGAATAAAGGATCATGGATAATTGTCTGCCGATACTGGAAGGAGAATTTCAGCTTTGTAGTCACTTGTTCAGAATCTGTGCAGTGTTTAAGGAATGAAATTGGTTCTTGACAGCGATCTCCCACTAGCTAGATTTTTAGAAATTATAAAAATCATCCAAGACAATAAAATATTTGTATTTTCAGGTATGTAATTTATCTCCTTAGTTCACCTGTTTCCCCTTGAAGATGGAGAGGAAGACAGAAGTTTACATACACCTTAGCCAAATACATTTAAACTTAGTTTTTCACAATTCCTGACATTTAATCATAGAAAACATTCCCCGTCCTAGGTCAGTTTGGATCCCTGCTTTAGTTTTATTCTGACATTTCTCATTCTTAAAATAGAGAATGAGTTATTTGAGCTTGTATTTCTTTCATCACATTCCCAGTGGGTCAGAAGTTTATGTACACTTTTGTAGTATTTGGTAGCATTGCCTTTAAATTGTTTAAATTGTGTCAAACATTTTGGGTAGCCTTCCACAAGCTTCTCACAATAATTTTGGCCCATTTCTCCAGACAGAACTGGTGTAACTTAGTCTGGACTGTAAGCCTCCTAGATCATACATGCTTTTTCAGTTCTGCCCACAAAATTCCTATCATATTGAGGTCAGGGCTTTGTGATGGCCACTCAAATACCTTGACTTTGTTGTCCTTAAGCCATGTTGCCACAACTTGAGGTATGCTTGGGTTTATTGTCCATTTGGAAGACCCATTTGCGACAGAGCTTTAACTTCCTAGCTGATGACTTGAGATGTTGCTACAATATATCCACATAATTTCCCTTCCTCATGATGCCATCTATTTTCTGAAGTGCACCAGTCCCTCCTGCAGCAAAGCACCCCCACAACATAATACTGCCACCCCCATGCTTCACGGTTGGGATGGTGGATGGTGTTCTTCGGCTTACAAGCCTCACACTTTTTCCTCCAAACATAACAATGGTCATTATGGCGAAACCGTTCGATTTTTGTTTCATCAGACCAGAGGTTATTTCTCCAAAAAGTTAAATATTTGTCCCCATGTGCACTTGCAAACTGTAGTCTGGCTTTTTCATGGTAGTTTTAGAGCAGTGGCTTCTTTGCCGAGCAGCCTTTCAGGTTATGTCGATATAGGACTTGCACACGCACACACTCGCGGGCACGCGCACACACACACAGCTGTTGTTATGGGATTGATTTGCACTTTTCACATGAACTACATTCATCTCAAGGAGACAGAATGCGTCTCCTTCCTGAGCAGTATGATGGCAATGTGGTCCCATTGAGTTTATACTTGCGTACTATTGTTTTTACAGATGAACGTGGTACCTTCAGGCATTTGGATATTGCTCCCAAAGATGAACCAGACTTGTGGAGGTCCACAATTGTTTTTCTGAGGTCTTGGCTGATTTCTTTTGATTTTCTCATGATGTCAAGCAAAGAAGCTAGAAGGTATTCCTTAAAATAAGCTAACTGGCTAAAGGCTTGACATCATTTTCTGTAATTTTCCAAGCAGCTTAAAAGGCACAGTTAACTTGCTGTATATAAACTGCTGACCCACTGGAATTGTGATATAGTCAATTCAAAGTGAAACAAGGTCTTTAAACAATTGTTAGAAAAATGACTCATGTCATGTGCAAAGTACATGTCCTAAACGACTTGCCAAAATTATAGTTTTCTAATATTAAATCGATGCAGTGGTTAAAAAATGAGTTTAAATTACTTTAACCTAAGTGTACAGTATGCACATTTCTGACTTTAACTGTATTAAAATTAACAACTAAAAAACAAACTTATGAAGCTTAAAGATGTTGCAACAACTACATAATTGTTTAAGTGACTCAACACTGAGTCACATAAAACTTAACATGAACAATAAATACGTGAATTCATGTTACAACTGATATGACCGTGTTTGCAGCTTTGCTTACCTGCTACAGCCGCAGCATCAACGACCTTCCAAAGAATGACAGGCTTTTGCTCTCTAATGTCTGCAAAAACATCAACTTCTGTTCCCGTCTGGTTAGCTAAATAAATGGTTAAGATCTGGGGAGATGCCAAATTTCTGCACGACTACACTGGTAAGGTGAATAAACTAAAGCAAAGGGCATAAAGAAATAACAGATGCTCAATCACATGCAAAATCCAACCTCAGTTTAATTAGGTTATTGCAATGATTGGAATCAATCACAGAACTAAATATCTTCAATCGTTAATCTCTGATCAAAACAGACCTAATAACAGTATTAAAATCTCTTATTCAACTTCAGGTTTGTCATCATAACCGCATTTCCATTCGGTTTTCAACGCCACATGCAAACACAAATTCAAGCTCTGGTTTATAAAATAAATCATTTTCTAAATGTGACTCAACCTAACATTCTTAATCAAACCTTCATTTCAGGCTCCCGGATGTGAATGAAGGTAGGGGATAGCTACTATTAAAGGCAATCATGAATAATACCTGGGGGTTCTTATATTTTAACATTGATCCACAATCATCCACCAGGACAAAATGCTCACAGACACGGAACTTGTTACTATATTAAACTATGGGATGGCTTTATATCATTTCAGTTATCAAACAAATAAACAGAATTCTATCTTACCTTTTGGTCTTTCAGCTATATTTATTAGGCACCAAGAGGTTACTTATAACCGCCAGCTTTTCAAACTGAGCTCATTTTCAAATACGGACTGTGTTGACTCAATTACATATAAAGTTCCCGTATGTAAAATTAGCTCTCAAACGAAACATTTTACTCAAATCTTCATCTCAAGCTTGTGTATGTGCATGTAGAGAATGATGCAGCTGCTATAAAAAAATAAAAAATAAAATTATGAGTCACACCTGGGGCTAATTATGAGATTCTCATTATGACTGGTTAAGGGAGGAATGATTCACTTTTCTATGCTCACAGACACAGAGGCCATTGTTGATTTTTGTTTAACATTGTTGAAGGGACAGCATAAAAAATCTTAAGTAATCATATCAAAATACAAATAAATTCTAAATCTTACCATTGTCTTTCTTTATATCTATATTTTCCACTGAGTAGGCTGGCAACTCTTGTTCAAACCGAGTTGCTAGTCAAATGCTGACTGAGTTGACTCAATTATGCTTCAAGTCACCTTTTGTCAAATAAACACTGAATGGGTGTTTGGAAGAGAGGGGTCTGTCTGCATCCGCTCACTATAAGTTACATCCCCTCCAAACAACCAGTGTAATCCTGAGATCTCTTGGAACAGTAGGATGCCACATTCATACACTGTTTGTTGTGTTTAATTGGAGTCCCATAGCAAACCTACACCTATCCATATCCAAAACTCAAAACCTAATCACAACCACAAAGATTTAAAAAAATTAAAAGTTGGTAAAGCCATTAAATATAAGTACTTTTAAATTCAGTCATACCGCCATACTAGGTGAAGACACCGAGGAGGAAAATGAAGAGAAAAAGCTAGCTGCATGCTAAGCTAATAGGCTATTCGATTTTTTTTTTTATTATTAAACAATCAGACATTCTATCTCTAACTCTAATCGAACACCTTCAGGAATAGACTAAAGAGCACTTTTCACAAAATGTCACATTAAACTAGTTCAGTTTACAAATCTTCTTCTGTTTAATATGATTCAGTTTAATGTGACATATATTAAAAAGTTATTCTTTGTCATATTCAAAGAGTTAAGAGAAAATAAATCATATTGCCATTGCATAGGATTTTAAAAGTTCTTGTGTACAGAGGAGCAGAGCCGAACCACAGCCAAAACAGTGTTCTTCCACAAGAAGCATGCAGTTTTATTTTTTAACCGCTAGAGGACCACAAGTTACATAGTGTAGCTTTAAAAGTTTATTTTACTGGGATTTAGCATGTACTGTGTATGCAAATTTAGTTTTACTGTATGTGATGTGCACTGAATGTACTTACTTTATTTTTTACATTTAATATATTTGTAATATTTAATAATGTACTCTACGCATTCTCACGTAGTAGTCATCTGCCTTGAGCAACTTGCTTTTGAATGAAATTATGTTGTTTTATTTGAAGATCATGTGTCTGATTATACACTTTAGATGTTCATGAGCTCAACATTAGTAGCATAAAGTAACTAATCTCTTCCTAGTAGTAAAGGAAGCTGTAAAAGGTCCTATTGAAAGGCAGAATAAAAATGTAATTTAGAGAAGGACCATAAAGCGTCTAATGGAGTAGAGGAGGGTGAGCATCAGAAAGATAAAATTTTTCAGTGAATCAATTGACCACCAGCTAAAGATGGGCACTGTAGATTACTCTATATGACAGCATGACTCATTTTTATTTTCAGATAATTAAGAGTGTTCAGTGACAAGTACTTGATATATCCATGAAGAACATGTGGTAGCAGTTTTCTTTGAACTTGAAAAAGAATATGACACTACCTGGAAAAATGGCATTCTAAGCGATCAACATAAAATGGGGTTAAGGGGAAATCTGCCAATCTTATCTCCAAATTTCTGTCTTACAGATGTTTTCAAGTTCAAATTGGAACCTCTATGTCAAATCTTCATATACAACCAAGGAGTTCCTCAAGGCAGCATTCTTTCTGTCACCCTTTTTATGATTAAAATTACTACGATCTTTGCATCATGACCTGGAACGATCCATTGATAGAGAGCCACTCAGAGTTGTTAAAGAAGCTAAATTCCTAGGATTACACATGGATAACTAATTGACTTTCATCCCACATGTAAAATCACTAAGGGACTGATGCCTGAAATCTTAAATTACTGGCTAAAATAAAATGGGTTACAATGTCGTTTTGCAGCTATACAGATTGTTGGTCTGCACTCGACTGGATTATGGGAGTATAGTTTACGTTTTCGCCAGAAAATCGTACTTGCAAATGCTGGATACTTTACATCATCAAGGATTGAGACTTGCTTTGGGAGCATTCTGGACTTCTCCTGTACAAAATGTATACACGGAAGCAAATCAACCACCTCTTCAAATTAGATGCCTGAAATTGTCTCTTCTATATGCAGTTAAGATAAAGACAAATCAAAAACACAGCTTACATGCCAATCTTCCATCCACAGTATTTGCATTTGTATGAGACCAGACCCAGCTATATAAGACCTTTTGGAATGCACATCAGACCACATATAGAAAACTTGGACATAAATCTTGATATTCTAAGCCGGACTACCTTCTGCCCAATTCTCCCTTGGAGTTTAAATAAATTATGCATCAACCTGAAATTGACTTGCAATAAGAAGGCTGAAACCGTCCCAAATATATATCAACAGCATGCCTTTGACGTAAGAAACCTTCACCCCTGCCATAAAACTATATACACAGATGGGTCAAAAAAAGACAATAAGGTTTCCAAAGTGATTGGTCACCTATACTATGGCATTCACATCCCAGACCAAATTTTTACAGCAGAGGCCTGTGCTTTATGAAAATGGAAAAGAGCAGAACTTCATTGTACTCACTGAGTAGACAAAATCCCATCTTCAAGCACTGGAATCTTTGAAGATGGAACATCACATTAATGTTGATATTTTAAAGAAAGCAAATCAGCTGCAGAGAAACAATTACAACATAATCTTTTGTTGTCCATCCATCCATCCATCTTCAACCGCTTATCCGAAGTCGGGTCGCGGGGGCAGCTGCTCCAGCAGGGGGCCCCAAACTTCCCTATTCCGAGCCACATTAACCAGCTCTGACTGGGGGACCCCGAGGCATTCCCAGGCCAGTCTGGAGATGTAATCTCTCCACCTAATCCTGGGTCTTCCCCGAGGCCTCCTTCCAGCTGGACGTGCCTGAAACACCTCCCTAGGGAGGCGGCCAGGGGGCATCCTTACCAGATGCCCAAACCACCTCAACTGACTCCTTTCGACGCAAAGGAGCAGGGGCTATACTCCGAGCTCCTCACGGATGACCGAGCTCCTCACCCTATCTCTAAGGGAGAAGCCTGCCACCCTTCTGAGGAAGCCCATTTCGGCCGCTGGTACTCTCAACCTAGTTCTTTCGGTCATGACCCAGCCTTCATGACCATAGATGAGTGTAGGAACAAAAGTTGACCGGTAGATCGAGAGCTTTGCCTTTCGGCTCAGCTCTCTTTTCGTGACAATGGTGCGATAGAGCGAGTGCAATACCGCCCCCCCTGCCCCGATTCTCCGGCCAATCTCCCGCTCCATTGTCCCCTCACTCGTGAACAAGACCCCGAGGTACTTGAACTCCTTCACTTGGGGCAATACCTCCTTCCCTACCTGGAGTACGCACTCCATCGGTTTCCTGCTGAGAATCTTTTGTTGTATCCTGGGATATAGCGGTCTTCTTGGAAATGAGCAAGCAGACCCGGTCACTAAAAAAGCTCTCACAGAAAGAATTAAAGAGTGTAGAATCCCACCCTCGGACCTCAAGCCCCTATTCAACCACTATATTTTAAATAAATGGCAAACGGAATGGGAAGGATGTCTGTATAACAAACTATTTGAAATAAACCCTGTGGTTAGAATAAGATACATATCCCTTCAAATCTAGACATGACCAAGTGGTGTACACAAGGTGTTGTATAGGCCACATTAGACTGAACCATGGGTATTTAATGAAAGTTGAACCTCAAATTCCAACATTTTAACACCCCTTTGACTGTGAAGCATGTGCTCCTGATCTGCCTTATTTTTATCATCATGAGACAACACTTTTTATCTGGAAATCCTTGAAAGACTTGTTTTGTAAGATGTGCCCAGGAAAGCTCTTGGAATTTTATCAGAAGTGCAACTAAAGGATCTTTTATAGAATTGATTTTCATTACTGTATTGAATAGTTTTCTTATTTCAATGTATTGTTTTTGCAAGGTATGTTGTATTTATGAATTGATTGATCACCACCTGTATTTGCCATGAAATAGCCATTGTAGCTGATATGGCAACAAACACTAAACAAACTAAACTGAACAAGTATAATAATTAAAGTGATACAAAATCAAATCTCTAACCTCTATGCTACATCTGTGGTCCATGAAATGATCACAGAGAGTATTATCTTGTAGTGAAGAAGAATATTGAGTAATTCATTGCTTAAGCTTTAAATTGGCAGATATTATCTGCATATTGATACTATTGAATGTAATTTTATAAATAACATAAATATTGAATTATTTATTATAGGCTGAATATAAAGTCATCACTTTAAGTTGAAGAGTCTGGAGGCCTTTACTTCACATTAAAATAAAAACCTTTGGAGCAGGTTATGTTCTGAGATTAAGTTGCTATGGCTACCTACATACCCTGAAAGTTACATCAGTTTTTGGAACCAAACGTTGAGGTTATCTGCCTACTCTGTGTATACTAAGCCAGATAAGTTGCTTAACCTGCTTTCTTGAATAACCCAAGTCAGTCACCATAAAGCCCAAAGTATACTGTGATTTTGACGCAAACACTCATTCACAGGTGTTTGACGCATGCATGCTACGAATGCTATGAGACACTTTAGGACTTTAGACCCATAAAGAGGTCTTTATAGTCCTTCAGACTCAAGTTATTTTCAGACCTTCTCAAACACAGGTTCTTTATGTGCACATCCACTGTTGTTGTTTCTAACCTCCTTACCTAGACTCTGCTTGTTTTTCCCTGTCTGCGGTTGCTTTGTGGCAATTACATCTTCTAGTGCTTCTTAGTGACAACAACAGCTAAGATCTGAGTTTTGCCACCTTGTGGACACATTAATTAGTGCATATAATTCCAGATACATGTGCATCACTATGCTGATGACGAGATTTGCATCACGCATCCTGTTTGTGGATGCTGAGCCTACATTCTGGAGTCAACGCTGTGTCAAAGAATGCTCTGAATGTATTGATTTCAATGGGGATGTTGCATCAGGGGGGTTGGGATTGATATGGATGTGTGAATGTGAAGTTGTCGACCGATTCTCCTGATGACCAGTCCAACTCTGTCTATTTCTCTCTCTTGGAGAATCACAAAGCTATGGAAACAGCACAAAATATTTATGAAAATGTCTGTCAGGTGAAGGGTCTACTGATTAAAGTGATCCTTTCTTTATAACACATTTGTAAAACATTATAATAAATATCCCAACCGTGTACCTTTTTGTGTTTTTGCAGTCACAGCTGTTTAAAAGTATTTACATGATTTTACCTGAATTAATTATCTGAATTTCTCAACCTGTATTTAACAACCTGAATATTGAGACTTGAATTTCATGACCTGAAATCCAACACTTGAATAAATAAATCTTGAATTTCACAACCCAAATTTCTATGAGGTGAATTCACACAAAATAATTTCAAATATTTAAAATTAATAGTATTTTCTTTTTTATAATATCAAATTACACTAAACAAATTACATACATTTTTTTCAGGATCATGAATTTGGAGGCTTTTTCAAATTCAAGATCTTGTGTTAGCAATCTGATGCCAAAAAGTGTATCCAGTTTTTTTTTCTTTTACATACACATACGTTTTAGATTTCACCATACTGTGTACTTGTAAACAGTACTGCACTACAGTATATAATATACTATTCTTTACAATGCCTTTGATAAACATGTCTTTTAGATACTTTGTTGTGACAAAGAGGGTGTGGCCAGGCGCCAACCATACCCTCCTCGTATGCTCTATTCATCTGGTTGGGAAAAAAAAGCAAACAAATAAAATAAAATAAAGTTGCCTAAATGCAGCAAGCTAATTTTGGCATGTAGTTTGTATTGTAACTTGCTACTTTCTCTGAAGTTTAACTTTTATATTAGCTTAACTAATTTTCTTGTTGTAGTTATTAACTTGTAGTAAATAGAGTAGTTATTAACTTAGCTAGCTACATTTTTGAGTAGTTAAAAAAATAAAATTAAGATATTATTAAAAATTTAAATGTATTTGATACATTCTAAAATGGCCTTTCTCAATTTAGAGGATATATGTGCAGTTTTTGTTTAATATTGCCTTCATATTTTCAGTCACATGAACTCTTGCGAATGGCTGCCATTTTTAAAATCTCTTTTTGATATTGCATTTTGGATTGTAGTCCTCAAGAGAAGCAGGGAATTATAACAATAATACAAGCAATCAATGTTGTTTTGGCAACATTTCACACCCAGTTACTGTGCATCACCTCCAAAAGGTTGTGAAGAACACAAAAATATTCCTCTGTACAAAGTGTACATTGACCTTCGAAAACTAAATCACATTGTGTCAGCTTCCTTTTAAAGCCAACTTTGAAGGAGAGAGAAACCAAGGCCATTTATCCACCAGTCTGTGCCGAGCGGACAGCTTTGAGAAATAAAAAAAAGAGGACCAGAGAGAGAAAAAAGGATCACATTTCATCCCTGCAGGAACATGACAGAGGAATAAAAGCTATACAAAAGTTCAATGGGGCCTGTATGTTTCTCTTCCTCCTGCAATTTGTCACAATCTGAGAGGTTCATCTTATTGGTGCTCTTAGGTGTACAGATGAGATCCTGAGGAGCTCGGTCAGGCACACAGATGTGATTCTGTAACATAGTTCAGCAAGTCTGTGTGCCATGCAGCTTTGTTGTAAAGCCATGCTATCAGATGTAAGAGACCACCTCTACTGTTTAAGACTGAAGCGCTGGCATATTGATATTCCTCTCTCCTTTACGGTTAGAAAATTGTCAACAGAATTCTGAGTTCTTCAAAGATTTAAGCGTGATAATTTAAAGTGTGGCAATTTACAAATCCAAAGATCCAAAAACCATAAAAGTCTGAACTGCATTTACTTGGTGCCAAGTGCTAAATAACACCTTCATTTGTTTTGTCACAATGATGATTATGCAAGTATTGCACTTATAAAACAAAATTGACTATAATATTTGCCCTGCACTGTGATAGTGTTTGGTAGTGTTGTCAAAAGTACTGGTACTTTGGTACCGTCAGCAGTATAATAAAAAAGATGTCACGATACCAGTGTTTATGCAGTCCTGGAAGTACCAAGCACTGACTCAGTCCAATACCCATATGCTGTCTGACTGACACAAGACTGCTTTCAAATGCTCACACGCTTTTTTGAGTGTGTGCTCTGTTACTCTTTTTACACTGAACTTCACAATTAATCAAATCAAAATGGTGATATGTCATAGTGTGATTATTAAACTACTAAATGCTGCAATCTAAGTATACATTTAAACTGCATGCTTTAAATGAATGCATGAAGAAAACCACTCAAACACTGGAAACATTTAGAATATTTTGCGTTGTGTGAGATGACAAATCAGAGAACTAATCCAGTGTAACGGTAATGATTTACTCACCTGTTGCACCTGCTTCACTCTAATTGCACTCCCTACCTATTCCTTGTGTTTCCCCTCTTTTTTCGCCAGTTTATTACCTGCTAATGTTAACTGTGGTCTCTTGTGTCATTGGAGCTTGCTTGTGTCTCTGTTGGTTACCTGTCTGTAGAGGTATGGTTACCTTCCAGTTTGCTGCATCGTTCGCCTGACCTGTTGCCCAATTCCTGTGGAGGAGGATTCCTTGGTCTCTGCCCCCATCTCGGGGGAGAATATCTTCTGGGCTTTGCTTTGCACCACATCAGCTTCAACGGACTCTCTTCAGATTGCTCCTGACTTCCACAACGCACACACCCATCTTACGAACACTCTCTTCCCTTAGCCCATTGAGCGGTTCGCTTTGACTCTACTCTCTGCAGCAGGCGTCAGGTGCACCTTACCTCATTCTTTGAGAACTTTTGTTTTTAATAAATCATTTTGAACTGTCACCTCTGCATTTGGGTCCGTTGTCTCTCCTCACTCTCTGACAGTAAGTATAGACCATTTCAAGGACTGTTAGTTGGTGACATCAGAATCAGAATCAGCTTTATTGCCAAGTATGCTTACACAAACAAGGAATTTGTCTTCGTGACAGGAGCTTCCAGTGTACAACAATACAAAAACAATACAAAAACAGCAGCAAGATATAGATAATTAAAAACTAAAAAAAGTTATAAAATAATTATATATATGTACACACATGTAGTGCAAATCTATTACAAATCCGTTATATAAAGAACAAAATAAAGTATATTATGTACAGTGCAATGTATGTAATGGCAGAAGTGGATATGTTAGATAATATAAATAGACTTTACTGTGTATTGCACATAATTATTGCGCAATGGGGCAATTTTACTGTTCATGAGATGGATAGCCTGAGAGAAAAAACAGATCCTATGCCTGACGGTTTTGGTACTCAGAGCTCTGAAAAGTTGTCCAGAAGGCAACAGTTCAAAAAGGTAGTGGGCTGGGTGAGTGGGGTCCAGAGTGATTTTACCAGCCTTTTTCCTCACTCTGGAAGTGTATAGTTCTTGAAGGGGGGCAGGGGGCAACCAATAATCCTCTCAGCAGTCCAAACTATCCTCTGTAGTCTTCTGATGTCTGATTTCGTAGCTGCACCAAACCAGACAGTTATTGAAGTGCTGAGGACAGACTCAATGACTGCTGAGTATAACTGTATCAGCAGCGCCTGTGGCAGGTTGAACTTCCTCAGCTGGCGAAGGAAGTTCAACCTCTGCTGGGGCTTTTTCACAATGGAGTCAATGTGTGTCTCCCACTTCAGATCCTGTGAGATGGTAGTGCCCAGGAACCTGAATAACTCCACTGCTGCCACAGTGCTGTTGAAGGAAGTACAACCTCTGCTGAGGCTTTTTCACAATGGAGTCAATGTGTGTCTCCCACTTCAGATCCTGTGAGATGGTAGTGCCCAGGAACCTGAATAACTCCACTGCTGCCACAGTGCTGTTGGTGAGGGGGTACAATGTTGGGGTGTTCCTCCTAAAGTCCACAATCATCTCCACCGTTTTGAGCATGTTCAGCTCCAGGTTGTTTTGACTGCACCAGACAGCCAGCCTTTCAAACTCCTTTTTATATGCAGACTCATCGTCATCTCGGATGAGGCCAATGACAGTGGTGTCATCTGCAAACTTCAGGAGCTTGACAGAGGGATTATTGGTGGTGCAGTCATTGGTTTAGAGGGAGAAGAGTAGTAGGGAGAGCACAAATCCCTGGGGGGAACCAGTGCTGATGGTAAAGGTGGTGGAAGTGAATTTTCCCTGCCCCACAAGCTGCTTCCTGTCCATCAGAAAGCTGGTAATCCACTGACAGATATACATGGGAACAGGGAGTTGTTTTAACTTAGTCCAGAGAATAGCTGGGATGATTGTGTTGAAAGCCAAGCTGAAGTCCACAAAAAGGATCCTTGCGTATGTCCCTGGTCTGTCCAGATGTTGCAGGACATGATGCAATCCCATGTTTACTGCATCATCCACAGACCTGTTTGCTCGATAAGCAAATTGAAGGGGATCTAGAAAGGGTCCAGTGATGTCCTTCAGGTGGGCCAACACCAGTCTCTCAAATGACTTCATGACCACAGATGTCAGGGCGACAGGTCTGTAGTCATTAAGTCCTGTGATTTTTGGTTTCTTAGGGACAGGGATAATAATTGAGCATTTGAAGCAGCATGGGACTTCACACTGCTCCAGTGATCTATTGAAAATCTGTGTGAAGATGGGGGCCAGTTGGTTAGCACAGGAATGAAGGCAAGCTGGTGAGATGCCATCGGTGCCTGAAGCCTTCCTTGACATTTGCTTCCAAAAGACACGGCACACATCGTCTTCACAGATCTTGAGTGAAGGATGTGTAGCAGGAGGGGGGAGGAGGGGGGTTGCAGGAGGTGTTACTGTTTGCATGAAGTGAAGGTCAGAGTGCGTGTGGGGTGTGAAATTGGGCCTTTCGAATCTGCAGTGACACATTCAGGTCGTCAGCCAGTCGCTGGTCCACCACATGGTTGTGGGTAGGAGTCCTATAATTAGTAAGTTGTTTCAGGCTACTTCACACTGATGCAGGGTCGTTAGCTGAAAACCTGTTTTTCAGCCTCTCAGAGTAGCTATTTAAGGGATTTATGGTCCCTTAAAAAGTGGGAGGCACATATACAAACTTTTGTAATTCCTACACCGTTCACCTGATTTGGATGTAAATACCCTTAAATTAAAGCTGAAAGTCTGCAGTTAAAGCACATCTTGTTTGTTTCATTTCAAACCCATTGTGGTGGTATATAGAGCCAAAAAGATTAGAATTGTGTTGATGTCCCAATATTTATGGACCTGACTGTAGGAGAGACCAAGGCTAGTTGTTTTATGAGAAAGCTGTCACAAAGGCTACAGTATATTTCAGTAACTATAAGACTTGGAAACAGAAGTTCACAAATGTGTTTTTCTTCAGGTTTTTAATGTTGGTTTCAACCACCTACAGTTGAAGTCAGACGTTTAAGTCATTAAAAACTAATTTTAACCACTCCACAGATTTAATATTAGCAAACTATAGATTTGGCAAGTCGTTAAGGACATCTACTGTGTGCATGACACAAGTGATTTTTCCAATAATTGTTTACAGACAGATTGTATCACTTTTAATTGACTATATCACAATGCAAGTGGGTCAGAAGTTTACATACACTATGTTAACTGTGCCTTTAAGCAGTGTGTAAAATTCCATAAAATTATGTCAAGCCTTTAGACAATTAGCCAATTGGATTCTGATAGGAGGTGTACTGAATTGGAGGTGTACCTGTAGATGTATTTTAAGGCCTACCTTCAAACTCAGTGCCTCTTTGCTTGACATCATGGGTAAATCTAAATAAATCAGCCTAGACCTCAGAATAAAATCATCCTTGGGAGCAATTATCAAATGCATGGAGGTACCTTGTTCATCTGTACAAACCATGGGACCATGCAGCTATCATACTGCTCAGTAAGGAGACATATTCAGTCTCCTAGAAATTAATGTATTTTGGTGAAGCAAAGGACCTTGTGAAAATGCTGGAGGAAACAGGTAGACAAGTATCTACATCCACAGTATAACGAGTCCTATATTGACATTACCTGAAAGGCTGCTCAGCAAGGAAGAAGGCATTGCTCCAAAACCGCCATGAAAAAGC
The DNA here is from genome assembly GCF_025860055.1 of Xyrauchen texanus. Lineage (NCBI taxonomy): Eukaryota > Metazoa > Chordata > Actinopteri > Cypriniformes > Catostomidae > Xyrauchen > Xyrauchen texanus. The sequence goes on along the minus strand of NC_068298.1, from coordinate 21,500,974 downwards.
CAGACTACAGCTTGCAAGTGCACATGGGGACAAATATCTTACTTTTTGGAGAACATTCCTCTGGTCTAATGAAACAAAAATCGAACGGTTTGGCCATAATGACCATCGTTATGTTTGGAGGAAAAAGGCAGAGGCTTGCAATCCGAAGAACACCATCCCAACCGTGAAGCATGGAGGTGGCAGCATCATGTTGTGGGGGTGCTTTGCTGCAAGTGGGACTGGTGCACTTCACAAAATAGAAGGCATCATGAGGCAGGGAAATGATGTGGATATATTAAAGCAACATCTCACATCAGTCAGGAAGTTAAAGCTTGGTTGCAAATGGGTCTTCCAAATGGAAAATTACACAAGCATACCTCCAAAGTTGTGGCAACATGGCTTAAGGATAACAAAGTCATGGTATTGGAGTGGCCATCTCAAAGCCCTGACCTTAATCCAATAGAAAATTTGTTGGCATAACTTAAAAAGCATGTACGAGCATGGAGGCGTACAAACCTGACTCAGTTACACCAGTTCTGTCTGGAGGAATGGGCCAAAATTACAGCAACTTATTGTGAGAAGTTTGTGGATGGCTACCCAAAACATTTGACCCAAGTTAAACAATATAAAGGCAATGCTACCAAATACTAACAAAGTGTATGTAAACATCTGACACACTGGGAATGTGATGAAAATATAAAAGCTGATATAAATGTAAGCGCAGCGTAGTTCTAGCGGGAAGACTAGCAACTGAACATCATTGCACCATTAGCTGGGTAATTCCCAGCCAATCACATGTAAGCCGTTGCTTTAAAAGTCTGCTTACATTGCTTTTCAGTGTGCTAACACAGCTACCTCCACCACCCCACCACCACCAGTTGAGTCCCGTCCTGTAGGTTCCTCGCCCATGCCTCCTATCTCCGGCAGGATATGACGGTTCCGAGTACAACTCTTCGGACCGCAAGACTGCCAATGCCTACTGGACTATAGGGCCTATGCCAAAGAGAGACATAACTTTTCTGTTTTATATTCATTAAATAAATGTCATCTTAAATCTCACTCAAGTCTGCAAGTATTCCTGATCTAGTACTCCTGAATTATTTCTCTCCTATTATTCTGACATTTCACATTCTTAAAATATTGATCCTATCTGACCTAAGACAGAGAACATTTTCCACAATTAAATGTCAGGAATTGTGAAAACTGATTTTAAATATATTTGGCTAAGGTGTATGTAATATTTTGGGTTAATTTTAAAAATGTATATCACATTCAAACCACAATGGCATACATTAAAGGGTCGACTATTTTATAAAGACAGACTTAAATGTGCTCTCAGAGGTACTGTACTTAGATATCACATGTCACCACATATTTATCAGACCAGGATGTATGGCATAAATACATACAATTTAATAATGACAATATTTGTTGGCCAAAACAATGTTTTGATATTTCTGTACATCGCATTTTTCATTTTTGTTGTTTCATGAATAATTTTTTGCCTCAATAGTTTTACTGTTAAGATTTTCCTAAAAAAGAAAAAAGCCACCGGTTGCATGATGACAACTTATCCCATAAATTATGACAACAAGCCTGGCTATTGGCATTCAAAAAACAATGTATTTTTTTCTGTGGGCACAAATGATGAAAAGGTTTCCAAGCTTTTTTTTGTAGCCAAGACTTGTTATGTGGTTATACATAAAAATTACAAATATTCCCACTCAAACTATTCTGTTTAAAAAGTTTACATCCCTGTGGTTCTTAATATTGTGTGTTGCTTCCATGATGATCAATGGTTGTTTGCGTCTTTGTGATAGTTGTGCGCAAGTTCCTGCTTTGCCCTGAGGAGTGATTTTCCTTAGCAGTGAAGCTGCCCACGGTTCTTTAGGAAAATCCTCCAGGTACAACATGCTCTTTCATTTCCCAGCATCTTCTGCACATTTGAAGTCTTCCCAACAGTTGCTACACTATGATGCTGAGATCCAGCATTAACAATAGAGCTTTTCTGTTTGTAGTACAAAACTCTGGAAGAGAATTCTCCATGGGTTCTCTGAGGATTTTTCTATGGGTTTCTATAATGACAGTTTTGGATTTATAAATGAAATAAGGTCTGTGGCCCTGACATGGCCATGGTATGACTGCATGTTATTTATGTTGTAGCACAAAACATCCTAACTGCCATTATTAAAACCCATAGGAAGGGTAGGAAGAGGATCCCAAGTGTTAATTAGCCTCCTGGGTTCACCTACAAATTGATGTTGCAGCTACCTCTGTACAATTAACTGAAAAATTAAAATAAATAAATAAATCAACACTACAATTACAGTTGCCACAATTAACTAATCTTGAAAATGTTCAATAAATAAACAAATCGACATTACAACTACAGTTGCCACAATTAAGTAATCTTGAAAAGTTTCAATAATAAAAAAAATAAAGAAATTGACATTACAATTACAGTTGCCACAATTAACTAATATTTTTTTAAAGGTTTAAATTACATAATTTTATTTAGGTATACTCCCAAATCTTCAACATTTTCTGCTTACAAAATAATTTGGGTGCATGAAAGAAACAGTTCACCCAAAAATTATAATTCTCTCAATATTCATCCCATCCCAGATATGCATGACTGTCTTTCTTCAGCAGAACACAAATCAGAGCATGTGAGTCAAGCGGAGCAGTGTGACACTCCACTCATTAACATGCTCCATGCACGTGCGCTCCACTAAGCCACTCACGGCCCAAGCGGACACTCTGCTCAAGAACCTCTCACGCTCACTGGTAAAAAAACGTTTGCTCAAATTTCGCTCCGACATTACATTTCTCTGTAGTATACTTGGTTCCAAACACGAACACAGGGGGAAGCTACAGTACAATGGCCCAAGCAACTGTCCCTTAGCCCACTTGAAATATAGACTATAGGCTGACATTTATTAAATTATCAAATTATCTGTAATGTACACATCTGAAATTATGTGACTGTATTGTTGTGTTCCCCTACTGTCACTCACTCGACGTTGTGTCGAATTAAGTGACACAAGGGGTCTTCCTTGGATGCCGAATTGTACCTCTGAACCTGAGAAAAGGCCAATGTCAAGTTGGCAGACAGAATTTGCATGCCCCGCCCCAAATATACAGGTATAAAGGGAAGCGGGGCAGCGAATGCCAGTCAGAATTTTTCTTCAGAGCCGAATGGTTGTGCAACACGCAGCTGAATTTACTCCTGTTCTACTCACCTCTACCAGTGAGAAGCATTGCTGTTGGATCCGCACAGTGCATTTCCAGCTGGCGACTCTCTCTCTGCACTCTGTGCAGTTCACGCCCCTGGGTGCTGTGACAGCGCTTTCTTTCTGGTTAAAAGAGTGTCTCCTCCTAAAAGAGTACATTTTCTCTAAAAGAGTCTGAGTTTTCCACTCACAAAAAGAGCAATACACAGCGGCATTGAACATCCTTTTTAGGACGCGTCTTTTTCAAGATGCCTTTCTGCCTGTGTTGTTCCTGGATGCGGTCGATTTCTCTCCAAGAACGACGGCCACAGACGCTGCCTCGTGTGCCTGGGTAGTGATCACACTGAGGCGGCGTTCGTGGATGGTTCATGTTCTCACTGCAAGAACATGACCATGGCAACATTGCGGTTGCGGCTCTCCTTCATGAAGGTGAATGCCATTTCAGCTCCCCCCGCGTCACTCCTTCTCGCCTCTCGGCTAGCTGGCATTCTCCCTTGAGCCCCTGGGCTTGGATGATGACATCACCGCTGCATCGGAGAGCGTCCGTACGCCCTCCATCTCCAGGACCACTTCCTGGACCAAAAAAGCTCTGAAGTGCTCCTGAGACGGGCAACCCAGGCAGTCGTATGTTCGCTCCAGAGATGGTACCAAGACCACTCCGTCCCCCGGTAGGGCCGGGAGGAGAATCCTTGTTTCCCTTATTTTCATTTGCCGCACCGTCTCCATGTTGCGGTACCCACATGTTCAATAAAAGAGCTATTCCCCACTCCCTGGGTCATCCAGCCGGTGTGCGCCGTTCTGAGGGCACCCTGGCCCTAGAACTCTACAGTCCCGGTTCCCGGACACAGCTCCACGGAGCCCGTCACGCCACCCGAGATGAAGAAGGGTTTCTACAGCCCATACTTCATCGTACCCAAGACCCCTACAATCTTTTCAACTTGTGTGTTTAAAGTGTGTTCGAGTCCTTTATGGCAATAATGAAAACATGGACTGGTACCACAAAAAATATTGCAGGTAAAAGTGAAATTCATAATTGTTTTTCAGTTGTCTCCATGGAATGATTATATTGTAGATTTAATACATTAATAGGTTTCTGATTTAATGCTATCAGACTGTCTGTAAATTAAAATGAGCAATTTATCATCCTAATTTTGGGTTCAGTTTTAAAGGATGTATTATGTTATCCAGAAAACAGCAGTGAATGTTTTTCTCTTTTTCAGTGTTGTTGCTATATTAATATTCCCTAAAATGTTATATGTACGAATCATATGTAATCTAAAGGACTGTGGTTATTTATATAATCATTATTATATTAGTAGATACCATGTGCCACCTTTGTTTTTTAAAGCATTATAAAGTGAATCTAGACTTTATTTTTGTCAAAAGAGCATGTGTTGTGTGTGTGCTCTTTGTACAGCAGGGTTTAACCATGGATTTAACAAATAAAAAAATATTTGTCCTGCATAAAGTGAGATTTTGTCCAATATATATATTAGATGACATAAAACAAATACAAAATATTTAATTCACAAATTACACTGCCTTCGTTTAAGAAAAGTTTTTTTTTCCTCTAATGTACAGTAATTTATTGCTTTTTTTCTCTGTGCATGAATGCAGCAAGCGATGTCAGAATATGTTATGTGCAACCACTAATCTAGAATATTTTTTTTTCACTTCTCGTTAAGTTGTGGATTTTGCTTTGGGAAACTGACTAGCAGTTATGTGCCACTTGATCCCGAAGCAGAAATCGAAAGATGGTTGATTAAGTGAGATAATTCCGTAGTGAAATTCTCTATGCGAGAGCGGAAATCTTTACTAACCAAATTATCACTTGTACAACATGAAAGCAGAATGCTCCAATTGCAAATTAGGACATTAGGCAAGATCATACATGTTTATTGGATTTGCGTGTGTGTAAGCCCGGATTCAAGGCAAAATGCTTTGCCAATATACCGTATTATTAAGCTTACATATTCAATTGAGGGTGCTCTAATGCAGAACCCGCAGAACCGGGCTTGCATCTAGCTGGCAGCTGCACTAACATGATAGTAAAACAACAAGATATATTACTGATCTATTAATTTATTATCGAATAGTAGTGTAGCCTACTTGCTCATATTTTGATGCACTAAATTGTGTAGCACATTCTCGTGATCTCTGGCAATGACACTTATAATTCCAAATGGAATATTTGCTAATTCTCATGATCGCTCCACACCCCCTTTCGATTTCTTCGTTCTTAGCTTTGATTAATACTTTGCATTGAGGTAATAAGGATTGCAACTTCACAAAAAAATTTTTAGAGCTCCATAACCTCAGGCCTATTGCTTACTTTGCAGATTCCCAAAACCGCATATCACGAAGCACATTCCACATGGGTTGAATGAGCGGCCTGAGTGGAGCGGAATCTTCAAAAAGGCACTCTCCACTTAGGTGGAATTATCAATGCTCCGCTCCGTTCACATGCTCTGACACATATGAAGATTTTTAGAAGAAGATCTGAGGTCTGTCAGGTTATAATGCAAGTACACAGGTGCCAGCACTTTTATGGTCCAAAAGTTACATTTAAGCAGCATAAATGTAATCCACACGACTCCAGTCGATCAATGAATGTCTTCTGAAGCAAATCGATACGTTTGTGTAAAAAATAAATAGATAATTAAAATGTTATTACCTCTAAAAAGCCCTTTCTGCCAGCAGTTGACGCATCACCTTGCTGTCGTGTGACATAGGCGTGTCGGTGAGTTTATGTGTGAATTTGGAAGTGGCACTTAGATGAACAAAGAAGAAGAAGAAACTTAAGTTTGGCCATTTCAAACAGCATCAGAGCCCTGGACAGAAGCGCAGATTTAAAGTTAAAAAATTATAATTATCGACTTGTTTCTTACATAACGATTTGCTTCAGAAGATATTAACTGACTGGGGTTGCATGGATTAGTTTTATGCTGCCTAAATGTGACTTTTGGACTGTTGAAGTGCTGGTACCTGTGTACTGGCATTATAAGGACCAGGGGCGATTCTAGGGTCAGAGCTTTAGGGGTGCTGAGCACCCAATGAGCCCCACTGCCACCACCCACCCTCTTTTTACACAAAAATATGTCTATTGAAAAATAACTTTATCATTTTAACATTGGTTCAACTAACTCCAAAATCCAGATTTTGTTTCTTTTTTTTTTTTTTTTAGACCTTTTCAGAGCACCAGCTTAATTGTGAGAGTTCACACAGAAAGCCCCCTGTAACAAACACAAAACCTTCTTCACTCAGCTGGTTTTCCTGACCGTTAACTCCATGTGCCTCCTTTTGTATCAACAGTCATCAGATTGGTTAGATTAGATTCAACTTTATTGTCATTGAACAAAGGTACTTGGACAACAAAATGTAATTCATCTTCTGTAAATTATTTACAAAAAATGGTTCTTGAAAGGCTCTTTTTTTGTGTGCCAAACTGAGTATGAGGGTATTGAGACAGCTTTACCTGTTTAGGACCAGTGTCCTTATCCCCTAAGTCTGAACAGCTCTCTTCTGTCTCTGCTGATTTGGCTTGGTGGTCTCTATGTTGCACTCCCCCTGTCTCTTAATTTCTTTCACTAGTCAATTCCCTCTCATCCCTTATGGACTCTCCCTGTTGTTTTCCTCCTCCTTTATTATGAAAAAATGTAGTGTAAAATAATGTTACAAAAAGTAAATGTAATATAGGCTACTTAATGCCAATAAGTTAGTATAGGAGTATGAGTAGTTACTGTTTTGCTTGCCACTATTCACTATATGTCAATTTATTGTTGTTGTTTCCTCACCTGGTTCTTCCTGCATGCTCTCCATTTCCCTTTCTCCTTCTCCATCTCCCTGACTTGGCACTGACAATCATACACAAATATATTGTAGGCAGGAGAGATGAGGTCAGTTTGTCATGCCACAAAAATGTTATGGAGACCATTTACAGATTCCAAGGATATGATCAAAAGGCACACAGAGGCGTGCCATTTTAAATGTCTTTATTATTATTATTATTGGGCTTAGAAACTTTTTTAAATCACAAATTCCTTTCACAAGAGAAGCTGTATTCTCCATTGAGGGTTTGAAATAAATAAAAAAAATAAAAGCAGGGGACCATTGCCTAGATAAGTAATTTGATACAACAACAGATAGCTGGTTTGCATTATCTGTTACTTTAGCTTAACACTTTTCAGAAGAACAAAAAAAAAAAAAAAACAAGACAGAGGTCATTATGGACTGTCCCTAGTCTCTCACCTGAATCTGTCTTTTTTCTTTTAAAGAACTGTTGTATGTCCATTGCTCACTGGCAGGCCACACACACACACACACACACACACACAGAGAGAGAGAGAGAGAGAGAGAGAGTAATGCTAGGAGTTCAGGAGTTAAGCCTGGTTCAGGTTAAATCCTCTGTGTGTGAGGAATGAATAAATACAGCAAAAGAAAAACATTAAACTTTCTTTTATTGTCTAGTTTGATAGTCAGCCACAATTGAAAAATAACAGATATAAATCTAGGAATGAATAACAATTCATTTAAAAAGCCACAGTGAGTGTTTTCACACATACTGGTGGTATACAGTGATATGTTTGTTTTAACTCTGGTCCAAACGCCAGGGCTTCATGTTTCCATGACGACTGACCAGAAAAGACGCACGTGATGTTTACATGACTCCCGATTGTTAAAATGAGTATCAAATTAACGATAAACTTTAACAACAGAGACACACGTACGCACTACACAGGTACGCAGTTTATTTGTCGCGCTGCTGTTTTTGTTTCACGCTCTAGCAGTTAATAAACAGAACTGCACGCGTCTTGCGGAAGAACATTGTAACCGGTGCTACTTCTCTCCGTTTATGACTATGGACGAGTCACCCAGGTGCTGTTCTACTCCACAGCGGCGTCGACCCGCTGGACTAAAATAGTCTGAAAATAAACACTTATTATAGGTGTACCATGGTGATTCAGGATACTGACTCCAGTACTCACCGATATGTTTCGGAATCGGAACAACTCTAGGTAAAAGGAAAGAAGTGTGAGACACAGCTTTGGAGCAACTTAGTTGATTCACAACACTACATAACGGGTTCTCCCTCTGCGTGTGTTTCGCGCTGGATGACGGTCGTGCTGAGCGGTGCAGGTTGGTACAGAGGAAAAGTAGAAGAAGAGAAGAGGATGATACCATTTGCTAAGCGGGGGTGTTTTCATTTTCATCCTTAACACATACATTTTAAACCACAAACTATGGAGTATGTTTTGGACATTATTTAACCTTGTCAAAGACGAACAAAAATTTTAGAATAACAACATTTCTTACTCCAAGTTTTAGGGGTGTTGAGCTCCTTCTTAGGGGTGCTGAAGCACCCCTAAAAAGGGGCTAGACTCGCCCTTGATAAGGACAAACACAGTTCAGATCTTCTTCTAAAAATATTTATTTGTGTTCTGCTAAAGAAAGCCAGTCATACACATGAAGGGCCACAGTAAAAAGACAGGATCTATTATATTGTGTATTTGTATAGTTATGAAAACTTATGAGGAAAAGGGGGTATGCAAACATGTGCACTTAATTGCATCTATGTTTGAGGACAGCATTATGCAACTTGGCAGCCATCCATTTACAGGCAGAAAAAAGTTGTGGTCTAGGTGGAACTGAATACTGGAACGGATTTCTGTCCAGGTTGACACAGCATCTTATGTCCTTACGAACTGGCTTACAGCATTCCTGAAATACAGCCAATTAAAATAAGAAATATTGATAATGATATGTAGAATACATTTATCATGAGGCTCCGTTCATCCAGTAAGTGTAAATCAGGCTTAATGATGACCGTTCTAAATGATGAAGTCTATACATTTTTCTCTGAGGCCCAGAATTACATCCTCAAAAACAGACCCGTGTGAGCGTCAACCCATGTGCGAGCGGCAGACAAAATGAACAGACACTTTACTAAAGTTAACATTCATAGAATATTTAGGTGATACAATTTAAGTTTATAGTTTTGAAGTGGTTAATTTAAAACAACTAAATGGAGACTCTAAAAATGTACCTCAGATTTCACCTCACGCCACCACACAGAAAACTGGGGTGAAAAAAATTACCAGCAGAGCTTTTATCTTGTTTTTAATAAATGTTAAAGCACTACAAATTACTCTAATATAACTTTAAAGCAGTATTTATGATGTTAGAATAGCACAAACCTATGTAATACGACGGAAAATATTATTTAAATTGCCTACTTATTCATCAGTGGCATCGGTATCTCCAAACTTGACCATTAGATAAAAAAATGTGGCGCTGGCGCATGCACAGATCTTCAATCTTCTGTATTGGAAAGATTCATCTATGGGATTCAGAGTTTGTGGCATCACAGAAGGAAGAGCATAGAAGGTTCTAAAAAACTAGCACTTACACTTTTCCAACTAAGTGGTTAGAATGAGTGACAGACAGAATGGGAGAAGGCTTGAGTGGACTTACTAGTTTGTATATTCTTTGTTTGATGTCAGAAAACAGCGCAGCATCACTACATCAACTGTGCGCTGTGACGATAATGGCTTTATACTTCTATTTAGTGATTATTTGAATATTTGTGAACATTTGCAAGATTGCACTCTCAACTGCCAACTGGTATGATCAACATGGCATAAAAATGGCATTAAGCCTCTATAATTTGCTTCAACTACAACAGCATGAGAATGAGCTAAATTATTGACAGGCAGAAAGCATCAGAGGCCACGGCCCGTGAACACATTTTGTTTACTGTTTACAGAGTCTAGTACAGTCACAAGGTCCGGTGAGATATCGGCCTCATCCAAGATGATGATGATGAGTCTGCATACAGAAGGAAGTTTGAACAGCTGGCCATCTGGTGCAGTCAAAACAACCTGGAGCTGAACACATTTAAACAGTGTAGATGATAGTGGACTTTAGGAGGAACACAACAGCATTAACCCCGCTCACCATTCTGAACAGCACTATGGCTGAAGTGGAGTCATTCAGGTTCCTGGGCACTACCATCTCACAGGACCAGAACTGATAGACACATAGACTCAATTTTGGAAAAGGTCCAGCAGAGGAAGTTCAACCTTCAACAGGGGCTGCTGATACAGTTCTTTATTCAGTCATTGTGTCTGTCCTTTGCACTTCTATAACTGTCTGGTTTGGTTCAGCTACCAAGTCAGACATAAGAAGATTTCAAAGGATAGTTTGGACTGCTGAGAAGATTATTGGTGCTCCACTACCAACCCTGCTAGAACTAGACACATTCAGAATGACAAAAAGGGCTGGTAAAATCACTCTTAACCCCATTCACCCAGCACACGTTTTGAACATTGCCCTCTGGCCGGCGCTACAGAGCACTGAGCACCAGAACAGCCAGGCACAGGAACAGTTTTTCCCTCAGGCCATCCACCTCATGAACAGTTAAAACTGCCCCCATATACTTTCCTTTTTGTCTATACAACCATGTGAATATTCATTCCATCCATTCCTACTTTGTGGCATGGGGGGCATGGTCTTATGCTTGTCTGCGGGAGAGGGAAAGCGGTAGGGCTCGTCACCTGGGCTGTAATTACTCTAACACCTGTCTCTCTTATAGTGATGGTAGAGGGAGACCTGATAAGGCTTGCCAGAGCATAAGAGAGAGAGAGTGGCTCAGAGCAGTTGTGTCAGAAGGACCAGCAGTAAAACAGAGACTGTTTATATTGAGAGCCCTATTTGAGTTGGCCACTAAGAGCCATTTATTTTTTTTAAATTTTTTTTAGATCTGAAGTTTGTGAATAAATACTCAACTGTTCACTGTCTCCTGACTCCTCCATAGCCCACAAACTTGGATCTTTCACAGTGGTGCCGAAAACCCGGCTTTGGAGGATTACGCCACTATGGAGTCTTCTCTGCTGTGCCAAATAATGACCTAGAGGCCTTCCTAGATTTGTTTGAGAAATGGCTGAGGTATGGTAGTGGCCTCCCAACCAGTGGTCGGCCTGCTTATTTCCCCTACACTCTGGGGAGGCACAGCAACTTTCCGCTACCAGCCTCCTTAACTATCAACATCTGACAAAAGCCATCTAGCAACAGTTTGGTCATAACCCCGAACAGAGTTGTCAGCTCTTCGGGTCCCTGAGCTTCAGGATGCACGGCTGCCCCTTTGCTTTTGCCCAACAGCTCTGGAATGCCGGCCGGAAATGGTTGCTGGAAGAGGGAACCCATGGCACCGTGGATGTCGTCGATCTGGTGGTACAGGAGCAGTTTGTATCCCATATTCCTCGAGGAATGTCTGAGTGGATCTAGTACCATCACCCGGTGTCGCTGGAAGAGGCCGTCCAGCTGGCAGAGAACTACATGGCGGTATTTCCAGGAGGCAGCAATTAACAGTTTTTTTTTCTTTTTCCTCTTCTCTCCACCCCCTCGTCCCTCCCAGTTCTGCCATTTTCAGGCTCCCCGGAAGAGGGGAGGAGCCCCACCAAAACCCCTCCCCTTGTCCATCCCTCCTACTAACCCTGTCTCCCTCTGCTCTCCTCTCCAGGTTGGCTAGACCGCCTCCATGAGTGTGGTAGGAAAGCCTGAGCCTATCTGTCAGAGGTGTGGGGAATTGTCTGCTTGATGGAGGTGGGGACACTGACCCGGATCCATGATGCTCCGCATGCCACCCTCGATTAGGCAGGGGCATCTCGGATTCCGGTAAAGGTAAAATGGGATACACATCAAGCTTTGGTGGATTCAAATTGTTCCCAAACCTCAATCTTTGGTGGATTTGTGTTGTTCTCAAACCTCTATCCACCAACGCTTGGTACAAGGCAGGGCATTGGATAAGAGTAAAATAAATAAAAAAAGAACTCTTCACTTTGGGGCAGATAACACAGGGGAATTTGCTTCAAGCACAAGAACATCAACGCCGACTGTACGACAGGGGCATTCGACTATGGGATTTCACGCAGGGAAATAAAGTTCTTGTATTGATGCCCACTTCGAGCTCCAAATTACTCACCAAGTGGCAAGGACCCTTTGCGGGCACACAACGAGTTGGAGATTATGAGGTTAGGCGAACGGATTGGGTATTGGCACGTCAAATCTACCACCTAAACCTCCTCAAACCATGGAGGGAGGCGGTGCCTGTAACCTTGCCGATGGTAGTTCCAGAGAGGGTGGAGCTCAGGCCTGAGGTGACTCCCAAACTAAATTCCTTCATCCCGGTCCCTTGTGGAGACCACCTCTCACTGTTGCAGCTTACAGAAATGTTTTCACCCCTTCCATGTCGCATGAGCACCATATCGAGACCACCCTGAGGATGGTGGTTCATAGCCACCCTTATCGTCTTTCTGAACACAAGAAAAAGATAGTTCAGGAAGAATTAGAAGCAATGCTTGATATGGGCATAATACAGGAGTCGCACAGCATTTGAGCAATATCTTGGTCCGGTTTTGTTTTAATTACCGGAAAGTGAATGTGGTGTCCAAATTTGATGCATATCGCATGTCACGAATTGACGAGTAACTCAATCGGTTGGGCTCAGTTCAATTTTAACACTGGACTTAACAAAGGGTTATTGGCAGATCCAATATTCAGAAAAAACTGCTTTTTCCACACTGTTCCGATTACACCAATTCGTGATGCTTCCATTAGGTTTGTTAGGGGCCCCGGCCACATTTCAGCGCCTTATGGACAAGATCCATATCTGTCACATGCCGCCACAAATCACATATCGATTTTATAATTTATAATAATGACTGGCGGCGACATATGCAACATCTGAGGGCTGCACTGAGAGTGCTGCGACAGCCGGGACTCACAGCCAACCCGAATAAGTGTGCAATTAGGCGGGTGAAAGTTTGGTATCTGGGGTGCCACTTGGGTCACAGGAAGGTGTGTCCAAAGGTTAATAAACCTCAGTGATCGCAGCCCTGGCGGGCTACTACCAGAGGTTTGTGCCTAGTTATTCTGATGTTGCCTGCCTGCTGACTGTCCTATCAATAAAGGGGGCTCCTGATCCAGTCCAGCCCAGAGTCCTGCTGACATGCTTTCCTTAAGGTGAAGTCTGCACTTTGTAGGGGGCCATTGTTATGTGCACCTGATGTTGCCCGGCCTGAGTTGGCGGTGAGGATATGTATGTTAGTATGGGTATGTGGCATGTTGGGGTGGGGGGGTCATGTGTCTGGCTGAGGGAGAGGGAAAGCGGTACGACTCATCACCTGGGCTGTAATTACTCCTGTCTCTCATCAGAGTGATGGCAGAGAGAGACCTGATAAGTCTCACCAGAGCGTCAGGGAGGGAGAGAGAAATTGGCTCAGAGCAGTAGTGTCTGAAGGGCCAGCAGCAAAACAGAGGCTGTTTATATTGAGAACCATATTTGAGTTGGCCACTAAGAGCTGTTTCTTTGTTTAAAGTGTGTGAACTCAACTGTTCACTGTCTCCTGACTCCTCCATTGCCCACAAACTTGGATATTTCACATACTTATATCTATATTTTATTTATATATTTAAGCATATCCTACCTCTTCTTCATTACATTACATCATCTGCACATAACTGTATATCTGCATGTAAAATATTTGAACAACATATTTCTCTTTTTATTTATCTGTTATATCTTATTTTTATGTCACTATATGTACATACAGTATGTTTGTTAGTATGTATGTATATATGGTTGCATTCTATTTGCACTGGAAGCTTCTGTCACCATGAAGCTTCCTTGTGTGTGTAAGCTTATTGCCAATAAAGCTCCTTCTGATTCTAATTCTGAGATGTCTCAAGGAAGTGAATTTTTGCATACTTTCTCATTAAAATAGCTTACAGCATCTTTAAGAAATGCATCTTTTTTTGAGGAACACTTGATGGAAACATGCATTTATTTAATTATTTACATTGAAATTTATCTTTAGGAGTGTTGTAACCATTGTGTTCTGTGCACATATGGATTACTTGATGGCTTAAACCTCTGAGAAGACTGGAACCATGAGTGTTGATTTCCATCTACTGCTTGACTGTTACTTGTTAAGCAAAGCTATACTTCAAACATTGATGCCAAATCTCTATTCCGGTTGAACTTTGCAGTGGAATCATCTTGACATTTAAATACTGTTTTCACTTCATACTTTAACAAAGATGGAGCAAAGGTATGGTCCTAACTGATTGCAAACTAAAGACTGTGCTTTGTGTGGCTGGGATGTTTTTTTTCTCTCCCCCTCTCCCCCTGAATGTTTGACTCAATTATTGGTGTAATCTTGAAGTTGTATGTGCTGTGTAACTGTTTAATACACCTGACTCATGAGTAAAATTGGTCTGTTTGGTCCATCATTTCATGTAGCATTTAAAAGTTAAAGAGATTACCATATAGGCATATTTTTGCTGTGCTATCAAAATTGGTATCGAGAACTGAAATATCGATACCAACTACTGAAAATTTGGTATCATAACCACGCTAATTTTGGGACATAATAATTATTAACATAATTATGAATAAAGGTGAGGTTTTATTAAAATGGAAGAAATGGTTCATTGTGATCCTTGTGACTTGTTCCACTTATCTTAGTATAGTAGGGAAAGTACTTCATCATATTTGAAGCTTGCATGAGTCCACCATTATGCGCATAAAAACAGCACATTCCATTAAGTACCTTAGAGGGAACTATGCATGAGAAACGTCTCGGGTTACATGTGTAACTCTTGTTCCCTGAAAAAAGCGGAACGAGATGCTGCGCTTTGCTAAGCGCTTTTGGGAACAATCCTGCATTGTGACCAGCTGTGAATATGTGTGTAACACGTCAATGAACATTGACCGGAATTTATAGCCTCGGCTGGTGAGATCATTAGATGCACCTGTGGCCAGGCTATAAATAGATGCATCACCAGCGTGTCGTCAGATATCTTTTTCTGAAGAGCAGTCCTGGGACGTCCCAGTGCGACAAAGAAGCGCAGCATCTCGTTCCACTTTTTCAGGGAACAAGAGTTACACATGTAACCTGAGATGTTCCCTTTACAAAAAGATTCACTATGATGCTGCGCTTTGCTAAGCGCTTTTGGGAATGCAATACCCATGCCGCCGCACTGGGGCTGTCCGGACCCCTACGGTTGTGAAGTGTGCTCAAAAGAACGCGAGAGGTCTCAGACATGAGCTTGAGATGTTGACTCAAGGACGTAAGAGTCTGGAGTAGCAAAAACATCTAAGCCATAAAGTTTGATGAACGTGTACGGTGAGGACCAGCCTGCTGTATCACAAACTTGTTAAGGCATGAGCCTGCCATAAAAACTGATGAATGTGCATGGAGAGGACCAGCCTGCCACGTCACAAACTTGTTCAGGCATGAGCTTGAGATGTCGACTCAAGGATGTAAGACCCTGGAGTAGTATGAACATCCAAACTATAAAATCTGATGAATGTGTGCAAAGACGACCAGCCTGCCGCATCACAAACCTGCTGCAGAGGGACCCCTCTAGCCAAGGCTTTAGAGGAGGTGACCCCTCTGGTGGAGTGAGCCCTGACACCTACTGGCGAAGCTTGACCACGCGCCTCATAGGGCTGGGCAATAGTATCCCTCACCCAATGTGACAGTCTGCTTGGTAGCGGCCGCCCCCCTGTTGCGGCCCCCATAGCAGACAAATAATTGCCCTGACGTACGCCACTGGCTAGTGCGGTGGACATAAGTCTGAAGGGCACTGACTGGGCAGAGTCCGTGAAGTCTTTCCTGCTCCGGCATTAAAAATGGCAGGGAGCAGAAGGCTTCCAAAGTGACAGGACATAGTGTCGAAAAAGGCACCTTAGGAAGGTAGACAGGATGAGGATGCAGAATAGCTTTGGCCATACCTGGGGCAAATTCTAAATAGGCCGGCAAAACGACAGAGCCTGTAGATCCCCAATCCTCTTAAGAGAGGTAATCGCCATAAGAAAGACCATCTTGAGAGTCAGAAGTCTGTCAGACGCTTACTCTAGAGGTTCAAAAGGGGGTCTCAACCAGACCCTCCAGGACTATTGCTAAGTCCCATGAAGGAGTTCTGGTCCTAACAGGAGGCATGGCTCCATGAATCAAGCGAGCGAGTAGAGGATGCCTCCCCAAAGGCACCACGTCCATCAAGGCATGGCAAGCCGAAATGGCGGCCACATAAACCCTGAGAGTATCGGGGCATATGCCTGCTGACAGTTTTTCCTGCAGAAAAACCAGAACTGAAACAATTTGGCAGTTAACTGGATCTGCACCATGTGAACTGCACCACTTTTCGAAGACACCCCATTTATTGGTGTAGATTCTTCTGGTAGAGGGAGCCCTAGCACTAAGAATGGTCTCGATAACCTCAGGTGACAGCCCTGTGTCCCTCAGTTGGTACCCTTCTGGGGCCAAACATGAAGTTTCCACAATTCGGGCCAGGGATGAAATATCGTCCCCTGCGCCTGAGACAGAAGGTCCCTCCTGTCCGGAATTGCCCAAGGCGAGCCGTCGAGAAGAGATATTAGGTCCGAGAATCATACCCTGTTCTGCCAGCGCGGCGCTATCAGTAAGAGGCAAGACCCTTGCTGGCGAACTCTGGCCAAGACTCCCGGGAGCAGAGAAACCAGGGAAAAAAACATACAGACGCATTCAGGGCCATGTATGCGCCATCACGTCCAGACCCAGGGGGGGCTGGGTGACTCAGGGAGAAGTAGAGGAGACATTGCGCTGTTCATAGAGGTGAAGAGGTCCTCTTCTACCCTGTAAAATCTCACCCAGATTTGTTCCACTACCTAGGGGTGGAGTTTCCACTCACCCGTCGGTATTTTCTGTCTGGACAGTAAATCTGCTCCCACATATGTTTATCCAGGGATATAAACTGCCCTGAGTGACAAGGGCTTGCCCTGGTCCCCAAGGAGAATCCGACGTGCCAGAAATTTTGCTGACGTGAACGTGGACCTCCTTGATGGTTTATGTAAGAGACTACCGCTGTATTGCCCACCCACACCAAGACATGGTACCCTGTGGAGTAAGTATTTCAGGGCCAGAAATACCACCATCAACTCGAGACCGTTACTGTGACCGAGCTGACGACCCTCCCATTCCCCTTGAGCTGGACGACCACTTAAGACCGCTACCCAGCCCGTCAGGGAGGCGTCTGTCTTTAGCAGCCTGCGACGACGAGACACACCTAGAGTGGGACCCAAGGTAAGAAACCAGCGTCTGAACCACATAGCAAGGGAACAAAGCATGCGGCGCGTAACCCTTATTAGCCCTAGGGGACTGGCCCTTGGAAGAAATCCCCAGGCTTTTAGCCACAGCTGAAACGGTCTCATATGGAGCAGGGAACACAGCCCAAAGGGAACACCGTGGACACACACGCCATGAGACCTAGAATTTGTTGATACTGGTGAAGAGTGCAACCTTGACCTAGCCTGAGTTTGCTCAGGGTGTTCTGAATGGACGTGATACTGAGCGGGAGATAACTGTGCCCACATCGTGATCGAATTCCATATAACCCCCAGATAGGTGATTCCCGGGTTGGAGAGAGAACGCTCTTTGACATTGATTCTCAGACCCTGAGAAACCAGATGAGCTAAGACAATATCCCTGTGCTGAACTGCCAGTTCTTGGAGCTGTGCTAAGATCAGCCAGTTGTCTATGTAATTCAGAATGCAGATGCCCCGAGTCGCTGAAGGAGCCAGTGCTGCATACATGCATTTCGTGAATGTGCGGGGTGATAGGGCTAGGCCGAATTGAAGAACCCGATACTGGAAGGCTTCTTCACCAAAAGCGATCCTCAGGAACTTCCTGTGCTGTGGCAGAATTCCAATATGGAAATATGCGTCCATGAGATCGATCGTGATCAGCCAATAGTAATGTTGGATCTGAGACACGACCGTCTTGACAGTTAGCATCTTGAACTTGAACACCCTGACCGAGCGGTTCAAGCCTCAAAGATCTAAAATCGGACGCCTCGAGTAACCACCTCGAGTTAATTCTCAGCCGCTTTATTATTATGCGTGAAATGTACAGAGAGGTTCAGCGCCCCCCTCGTGAAACGAAGATGCGCCGAGGCGCACTTCAGATTACGAGAAGGATCAGATGGATCTGGGGAAAAAGAACAAGCGATATGGACAGACCGTCTCTCGCTCCTCAGCCAAATATATGCGAGAGCCCCACGATGCAAGAGTGGGCGCTGACTCCCGGAAGTAAGCGAGGCGAGAGCAAAGCATTTCGCCCGAAAGTAGACCGCAATGCGCGCACTCGCCCTGCCCCAACGCGAGAGCAGCATGCTCTTCCCCCAAACAAACAAAACAAAATTGATGCGTGTCCCTGACAGTCATAGAACGTTGACAGGGAAACACGCATCGTTTGCTTTGCTTCTCCGACATTTTTCCACCTTTTTATTTTATATATATATATATATATATATATATATATATATATATATATATATATATATATATACAGTATATATATAGAAAGAGGGAAAGGAGAAAATGTTCACTGCGCACTGCCTAACAAATTCTAAATCCTAGCAGAGGAAAGAAATTTTCTGACAGGCTTGTGAGACACACAGCACAGTTTGCTCTGAAGAAAAAGGATCTGACGACACACTGGTGATGCGTCTATTTATAGCCTGGCCACAGGTGCATCTAATGATCTCACCAGCCGAGGCTATAAATTCCGGTCAATGTTCATTGACGTGTTACACACATATTCGCAGCTGGTCACAATGCAGGATTGTTCCCAAAAGCGCTTAGCAAAGCGCAGCATCATAGTGAAGCTTTTTGTAAAGGGAACATCCAGAAGTGCACTGCTTATTTCCTTTTATTCTGAGTTTCATCAGGTGAAACAGTGATTGTCCTGTTAAGAAGATTATTATTGTTGATGAGGGGATGCAATGGCCAAAGGGAGCACTTTTACCAGTGGGATTGTGTTTGTTGTAGAAACACAATTAAATACAAAGTAAATATTACAAAGATGGAAAAAAATATTAATATTCTGGCATCATCAGGCCGGCACACTTAAGCTTCTATTAAGTCATACTATCTGTTGCAGATTTATGGAAAACCCTTACCTGGCTTTTCCTCAGAAATGCCGATGGTGCTTGTGCCGAGCCTGTGCTCAGCTGGTACAGCCTATCATAATCTGGCAGTAAAGCAGAAGCTGTTTAACTTTTCCACATCTGTTGTGTAATGTGTTAGTTTGCTTATGATAATGTATTTTTGGTCAATACATCCTATTTTCTCTGTGTAAAAATAGACGTCTGTGGCTATTATTTCACAGTAGCATTACGTACTCTCCTCCACCATGTTGAATGTTTATATTTCACAATGTGGACAATTCCAGAGGGTATCCAATAGTACCAGGCAAGCAAATGTGATCCAGTCTGTGAAAACCCTCCCAAAGTCTTTTTTTTTTTTTTGATTCCCTGTTTTCTACATACAATCATCCTATTTAATGTAAAGAACATTCTATGAAAATATAACCTTGATATTTGTAATATTGACTAAGGTTATGTCAAAGAGTTGCTGAAATTCAGGCTCAGAAAATCTTTTTAGAAAAACAATCTTATATTTAAAACTTCAACACATTTGAACCATAATTATCCTATGTGCCATATACCACATTAAAGCTGAGATTCTCCCAATTTCAGTGATATGACATATTTTTGGAAAATTCTTAAAGTTTTATAAAACTGGCCTATTTATTATGATCCGCATGTCCAAAAAGCATAACAACATTTAAATGAATGGGGGTACTACAAGAGCTTGGTTGCAGCAAAAATTACAAAGTAAATTCAGTGGAATGATTTGTATAACTTTATTAGTAAAATTAAATATCTGTAGAAAATGTAATTCATGCATAAGTTAATATATAAAATGTAATTAGTAAATCTCATTCTCCTACTGGGCTACTGTGTAAAATTTGGATAAAAAAAAAAAAAAACGCATTCAAAGGGATAGTTCACCCAAAAATGAAAATTGTATAATTTACTCACCCTCAAGTTGTTTAAAATGTTTGAAAGAGTGTGTGTCTTCTGTTGAACACAAAATAAGATATTTTTAAGAATGTTGCCAATCAAACAGTAGATGGTAGCCTATGACTGCCATAGTAGGAAAACAAATACTATGGAAATCAACTGTCAACTGTCAGGTTACCAACATTCTTTAAAATATCTTCTTTTGAGTTCAACAGAAGAAATAAACTCATACAGGTTTGGAACAAATGAGGGTGACTAAATGATGACAGAATTTTCATTTTGGGTTTAACTATTCCTTTAACAGATCAGTCTCAAACTTTGTATACACAGAATCACACATTCTAAAATTGTCTAGATGCAAAATATTTGATAATCTCAGGGATTCTATTCACAAAAGTATGTCAATTGTGGTATTAAAAAGTCTAAAATTAGTATTCAAATAAGAAATATAATTATTTCTCAAAGCTAAGTGATTGTCATGGGAGTATGTACATAAATAGAGACTATAGAGTAAATTATCTAAGCAAGTTAAATTATTTTGGCAAGACCACATGGGGTCTTTTTTTGGTGGGATGGAGAAGGGGTCAGCACCTCTGCATGAACAACATTGTTATTTTCATCAATCAGAACCTTTTTCTGCATTGTTGGATTAGGGCATGCCAGATCTCTACAGCAATTACCAAAAGTATTGGCAGTGACATAATTTTGTATTTGTAGATAATTTTGTCACATGTTTCTATGGAAAACAATGCTTGCTTTTCACAATTTTGAAGGCTTTTATTGGAAAAACATTCAATATATGCAAGTAGTCAATATTTACAGTGTTGGCCCTTGTTCTTCATAACGTCGGCAATTCAATCTGGCATGCTGGATATCAGCTTTTGGGACAAATCCTGACCGATGGTGATCCATTCTTGCCTTATTAGTGCTCGGAGTTGATCACAATTTGTGGGCTTCTTCTTGTCCACTCGCCTTTTGAGGATTGACCACAGGTTCTCAATGGGTTTAAGATCCAG
This sequence comes from Xyrauchen texanus, assembly GCF_025860055.1. Taxonomy (NCBI): domain Eukaryota; kingdom Metazoa; phylum Chordata; class Actinopteri; order Cypriniformes; family Catostomidae; genus Xyrauchen; species Xyrauchen texanus. The sequence goes on along the minus strand of NC_068298.1, from coordinate 21,479,841 downwards.
GGAGTTGCCTGGCCACGGATCCAAAATTTCAATGTAATGATCTCCGAGTCATTCAGATGCACTCACACCAACCTGCTGCCAATATTGTGCAAGCTTTGCACTGGTGGTGACATGATTCCATAGCTGACAGTCCTGGCACCTGCTGGACACTCTGGGACATCCTTAGTTGAAGTTGAACCTCTCTCCTTGAAGTTCTTGTTGATCCAGTAAATGGTTCTTTCAGGTGGAATATTCTTTGCAGCAATTTCCTTGCATGTGAGGTAATTTGGTGCAAAGCAATGATGGCTGCATGTCTTTCTTTAAAGGTAACCATTGCTAACAAGAACACAATGATTGGAAGCGCATCTTCCCTCCTTTTATAGCTCTTATAATCCAATCAGAATGATTGAGTGATTTCACCCGACTAATTCACACTTTCCCAGGTGCTTCTGATATGATTAGTGAAATGATGTTAGCTGGTAATTTTGTGCCAGGGCCAAAAAACTGTGAAATTTGGGTTTTTGTGATAAAGTAATTTCTTTTGGCCAGTGAAGCTTTTTGCAATTTATTTAAAATGCATCTGATCACTCTGCACAATAATCTAGAAACAATGTGAATCAACACCACCACAACAACTGAAGCAGAAAACGTTGTCCTTCTGGTACCAGAGTGGCAGGTTTCTCACAAGGCATCATCTGGGTCACACTTCAGCAGCTTTTATGTGACTAGCTCTGACTGTGAAAAGGTCTTGCACATTACACTTCCATCCAGTCTGCGTTCAGTGTGATAGGAATTTCAGCCATACATGGGGACAATAACATTGCCCATCTCATCACCACAACGTTGGTGAATCAGCACACCACTTGGAGAAGCCTGGCGCACAACATTCTCAACATCAGCCAAGCAGTCCACCTTTGAATTTCTGCACTTGCGCAGGCCAAACATAGATTCAGAAGCAAACTTTGTGTGACCAGCTACCTTGAATGAAAGAGTGATCCTCTGTGGTTTGCCTGTTATAACCCGCCAAAGAAGGTATTGAACCAGTGCATTGTTTTTATTTTGTTCTGAGCAATTGTCTGCATGTAAGTGCAAGCAGGTCTCCACACCATAGTTATCAAAAAAGTAGTCCAGGAGACTGATCACACCATTGACCACTTTGCCAGTGATGGTTGTCTCATCTAGAAGAAAGATCACATCTGTGGAACACCTTCTGTTACAATGTCGAACACAGCACACTTAAGAGGCGTCTTGAAGAAGATGGGTCCTGGCTGCATGGGGTTATGGGAATAATGCAGCTGTTGAGCAAAGTCAAAGCTGTAATGAATCTGAAAAAGAATGTGCAAATGTTTTTACAGGAAACATGGTGCATTGACAAATCCATTCAAAAACCAATGAATGCCTCATGTTAGTGCTTAATGGAAGAGATGGACGACGTCACAAGATTGCAGGTAATTTTTTAAATAGCTGATCGATAACTTTACATTTAAATAGTCCAAATATTTTATTTTTTTTACCGTATAGTGTAAATAATGTTACTGTATACAGTAGTACTTTCAATAGCTTTCAGTAATGTACTAACTTTTATTAGTCAACCACAGTTGTCACTTCAAGAAGGTCCATGCATTAATCTGTGAATTACTAATTGATAACTAATGGAAAGAAATACCTCAAAATAATTTGATGAATTTGTTACACTGTTCCCAGGCTCCAGCAGCTTGGAGACACTATTCTCAGCTTGTTCTGTTCATTCTCTTGCTGTTGTAGAATGAATGTTCTGTTGCGGCCTGCCACAGATGTTCCTCTGCTTTTGCTGGTGCTTCTGTTTTCTCCCCCAAGTCTTTCTTTGAGGCCTTTACCAATAAAGCACTGTTCTTTTGGCAGGTCCAGCATTGATCTGACATCGGTTTCATTGGCATCATGTTTGGCTTATACTGCTGCCAGAGATGATAAAATGTGTGTTCGCTCGTGGCTCGATGACCACTGGCCTCACAAGTATCATTATATAGTTTGTGGATGGCAACTTTGCTGACAGAAGAGGGCAGTAGCTTTAGGTCATCCCTTTTGTATTCTGGAATTTTGCCAGGAAGCAGCTCTGCATTTTCTTCTGCATAATTGTGGATAAATGTCACAACTCTTTCAATGTAATTTACACCCAAGGCATGCTTAGGCAACTTGCCCTTAATTCCATGCATCCTAGGGTCACATCATTCTGCAAATAATGCTGGACCAATGCAGCAAGGCAATCCTTGAACACAGCATGCACATACATAAAACTGTCACGACAGATTTTCTGCCCTTAGTAGTAATCTAGGCAATGACGTTTACGCACAGTCTGTGATTTATTTTTTTGATTTAATGGTTTCTTCACCACAGTGCAAGCAAATTCGTATTTGAGCTGTACCTCGTATGTCGAGTACAGTATTGTTAATCTCCAAATGCCTCATCCTGAGTGACAGCAACTCTCCCTCCTTGAAAAATTAAGAATACTTTTCCCCATTGAAATACTTGCAGTTGCAAGAGAAACATATTTTCAGTTTCACATCTGGACTTTTAGCATTAGAAGCAAATTCTTCTTGTTGGTGTTCCCTCTTCAGATTTGCCAGACTAATAGTTGGGGTTTAATCACCAAAACTGTTGGTCACTGCCTGAAAAAGAAAGGACACATTTTTCAATTCAAAGCAAGAGACCTAAAAACATGATGGCGTAGCATGCAAGAATGGTGTGGGGGGCTAATTCCACAGGGTATGGTTCTCGCAGCTAATATCTCCCTCGATGACTCACTTTGGGCAATTCCGGACAGGAGGGACCTTCTGTCTCAGGCGCAGGGCTCATCCCCGGCCCGAATTGTGGAAACTTCATGTTTGGACCCTGAAGGGTACCAACTGAGGGACACAGGGCTGTTACCTGAAGTTATCAAGACCATTCTTAGTGCTAGGTCTTAGTGCCTCTACCAGAAGAATCTACACCAATAAATGGGGTGTCTTCAAAAAGTGGTGCAGTTCACATGGTGCAGATCGTGTCAACTTCCAAATTGTTTAAAATCTGGACTTTCTGCAGGAAAAACTGTCAGCAGGCATATGCCCCGCTACTCTCAGGGTTTATGTGGCCGCCATGTAGGCTTGCCACGCCTTGATGGACGGGGTGCCTTTGGGGAGGCATCCTCTACTCACTCGCTTCATTCGTGGAGCCATGCGACTAAGGCATCCTGTTACGACCAGAACTCCTTCATGGGACTTAGCAATAGTCCTGGAGGGTCTGGTTGAGACCCCCTTTGAACATCTAGAGTCAGCGTCTGACAGACTTCTGACTCTCAAGATGGTCTTTCTTATGGCGATTACCTCTCTTAAGAGGATTGGGGATCTACAGGCTCTGTCTGTTTTGCCGACCTATTTAGAATTTGCCCCAGGTATGGCCAAAGCTATTCTGCATCCTCATCCTGACTACCTTCCTAATGTGCTTTTTTCAACACTACATCCTGTCACTCTGGAAGCTTTCTGCTCCCTGCCGTTTTTAACGCCTTAGCAGGAAAGACTTCACGGACTCTGCCCAGTCCGTGCCCTTCAGACTTATGTCCTCCGCACTAGCCAGTGGCGTATGTCAGGGCAATTATTTGTCTGCTATGGGTGCCGCAACAGGGGGGCGGCCGCTACCAAGCAGACTATGTCACATTGGGTGAGGGATGCTATTGCCCTGGCCTATTGAGGCGCGTGGTCAAGCTTCGCCAGTAGGTGTCAGGGCTCATTCCAATAGAGGGGTCGCCTCCTCTAAAGCCTTGGCTAGAGGGGTCCCTCTGCAGCAGGTTTGTGATGCGGCAGGCTGGTCCTCTCCGCACACATTCATCAGTTTTTATGGCAGGCTCATGCCTTAACAAGTTTGTGATGTGGCAGGCTGGTCCTCTCTGCACACATTCGTCAAATTTTATGGTTTAGATGTTTATGCTACTCCGGGCTCTTATGTCCTTGAGTCGATATCTCAAGCTCATGTCTGAGACCTCTTGCGTTCTTGTGAGCACACTTCACAACCGTAGGGGTCCGGACAGCCCCAGTGCGGCGGCGTGGGTATTGCGTTCCCAAAAGCGCTTAGCAAAGTGCAGCATCATAGTGAAACTTTTTGTAAAGGGAACGTCTCGGGTTAAATGTGTAAACCTTGTTCCCTGAAAAAAGCGGAACGAGATGCTGCGCTTCTTTGCTGCACTGGGACGTTCCAGGACTGCTCTTCAGAAAAAGATATCAGATGACACGCCGGTGACGTGTCTATTTATAGCCTGGCCACAGGTGCATCTAATGATCTCAACAGCCGAGGCTAGAAATTCCGGTCAATGTTCATTGACATGTTACACACATATTCACAGCTGGTCACAATGCAGGATTGTTCCCAAAAGCTTAGCAAAGCGCAGCATCTCGTTCCCTTTTTTCAGGGAACAAGGGTTACACATGTAACCCAAGACGTTCTACATCCACTGTCTTTGCTATAAAAAGTCTTTAATATAGCAAGTAATTGTCAATTGGTGTCAGATCTTCTAATAAGGGAGATTATATTAATTTGAAGGCCATTGCCTATTAAAGTAATGCAAACTGCTATTTCTACCTCTAAGGTTCTTCACAGCACTTGGCTTGTGAAGTAAAGCAGGTCTCTGAGAACTACTGAAGCAGTGTTATAAAATTGGGCCTCAAAAGGGTTGGGAAATCACTACTGAATATCCTTCCTTCTCTATTTCTTTCCTCAAATTTTGGGAATCAAAATATTTATTTAATCATAGGGCAAAATCAACAGTCTTTGATGATTTAGTTTGACAACGAAATATCTCACCTGAGTCATATTGTGCAATCTGAAAAGCAACAACCAGAGTTGTAGTCGAGACCAACTCACTCGAGTCCGAGTCGAGACCGAGACCAGAGAGAGTCGAGTCCGAGTCGAGACCGAGACCAGAGAGAGTCGAGTCCGAGTCGAGACAGAGACCAGAGAGGGTCGAGTCCGAGTCGAGACCGAGACCAGAGAGGGTTGATTGCCTAATTTACTTTTATTTACTTAGTGATATTGGTTTAAAAAAATATTATCAGTTTAGGGTAAAAAGGCCACATAGTAGGTGGTGTTAAAGTAATTTTATTACAATTTGTCAGTATTAAGTGCTCTTGTCCACATAACATCATTTCATTGTACCACTATATACATCCATATAACATTTCTAGTACACATAACATTACTGTACCACTCTATACTGTAAGTCCACATAACATTTCTAGTACACAACATTACTGTACCACTCTATACTGTAAATCTACATAACATTTCTAGTACACAACATTACTGTACCACTCTATACTGTAAATCTACATAACATTTCTAGTACACATAACATTACTGTACCACTCTATACTGTAAATCCACATAACATTTCTAGTACACAACATTACTGTACCACTCTATACTGTAAGTCCACATAACATTTCTAGTACACAACATTACTGTACCACTCTATACTGTAAGTCCACATAACATTTCTAGTACACAACATTACTGTACACTATACCTGTATATGTTCAACTGTAACATAACTTTTAACCTTTAAGCTTAAGTGCTCTCGTCCACAAAACATCGTTGTACCACTACGCCCACATAACATTACTGACCGCTACCCAGCCCGTCAGGGAGGCGTCTGTCTTTAGCAGCCTGCGACGACGAGACACACCTAGAGTGGGACCCAAGGTAAGAAACCAGCGTCTGAACCACATAGCAAGGGAACAAAGCATGCGGCGCGTAACCCTTATTAGCCCTAGGGGACTGGCCCTTGGAAGAAATCCCCAGGCTTTTAGCCACAGCTGAAACGGTCTCATATGGAGCAGGGAACACAGCCCAAAGGGAACACCGTGGACACACACGCCATGAGACCTAGAATTTGTTGATACTGGTGAAGAGTGCAACCTTGACCTAGCCTGAGTTTGCTCAGGGTGTTCTGAATGGACGTGATACGAGCGGGAGATAACTGTGCCCACATCGTGATCGAATTCCATATAACCCCCAGATAGGTGATTCCCCGGGTTGGAGAGAGAACGCTCTTTGACATTGATTCTCAGACCCTGAGAAACCAGATGAGCTAAGACAATATCCCTGTGCTGAACTGCCAGTTCTTGGAGCTGTGCTAAGATCAGCCAGTTGTCTATGTAATTCAGAATGCAGATGCCCCGGAGTCGCGAAGGAGCCAGTGCTGCATACATGCATTTCGTGAATGTGCGGGGTGATAGGGCTAGGCCGAATTGAAGAACCCGATACTGGAAGGCTTCTTCACCAAAAGCGATCCTCAGGAACTTCCTGTGCTGTGGCAGAATTCCAATATGGAAATATGCGTCCATGAGATCGATCGTGATCAGCCAATAGTAATGTTGGATCTGAGACACGACCGTCTTGACAGTTAGCATCTTGAACTTGAACACCCTGACCGAGCGGTTCAAGCCTCAAAGATCTAAAATCGGACGCCTCGAGTAACCACCTCGAAGTTAATTCTCAGCCGCTTTATTATTATGCGTGAAATGTACAGAGAGGTTCAGCGCCCCCTCGTGAAACGAAGATCGCCGGCGCACTTCAGATTACGAGAAGGATCAGATGGATCTGGGGAAAAAGAACAAGCGATATGGACAGACCGTCTCTCGCTCCTCAGCCAAATATATGCGAGAGCCCCACGATGCAAGAGTGGGCGCTGACTCCCGGAAGTAAGCGAGGCGAGAGCAAAGCATTTCGCCCGAAAGTAGACCGCAATGCGCGCACTCGCCCTGCCCCAACGCGAGAGCAGCATGCTCTTCCCCCAAACAAACAAAACAAAATTGATGCGTGTCCCTGACAGTCATAGAACGTTGACAGGGAAACACGCATCGTTTGCTTTGCTTCTCCGACATTTTTCCACCTTTTTATTTTATATATATATATATATATATATATATATATATATATACAGTATATATATAGAAAGAGGGAAAGGAGAAAATGTTCACTGCGCACTGCCTAACAAATTCTAAATCCTAGCAGAGGAAAGAAATTTTCTGACAGGCTTGTGAGACACACAGCACAGTTTGCTCTGAAGAAAAAGGATCTGACGACACACTGGTGATGCGTCTATTTATAGCCTGGCCACAGGTGCATCTAATGATCTCACCAGCCGAGGCTATAAATTCCGGTCAATGTTCATTGACGTGTTACACACATATTCAGCAGCTGGTCACAATGCAGGATTGTTCCCAAAAGCGCTTAGCAAAGCGCAGCATCATAGTGAAGCTTTTTGTAAAGGGAACATCCAGAAGTGCACTGCTTATTTCCTTTTATTCTGAGTTTCATCAGGTGAAACAGTGATTGTCCTGTTAAGAAGATTATTATTGTTGATGAGGGATGCAATGGCCAAAGGGAGCACTTTTACCAGTGGGATTGTGTTTGTTGTAGAAACACAATTAAATACAAAGTAAATATTACAAAGATGGAAAAAATATTAATATTCTGGCATCATCAGGCCGGCACACTTAAGCTTCTATTAAGTCATACTATCTGTTGCAGATTTATGGAAAACCCTTACCTGGCTTTTCCTCAGAAATGCCGATGGTGCTTGTGCCGAGCCTGTGCTCAGCTGGTACAGCCTATCATAATCTGGCAGTAAAGCAGAAGCTGTTTAACTTTTCCACATCTGTTGTGTAATGTGTTAGTTTGCTTATGATAATGTATTTTTGGTCAATACATCCTATTTTCTCTGTGTAAAAATAGACGTCTGTGGCTATTATTTCACAGTAGCATTGCGTACTCTCCTCCACCATGTTGAATGTTTATATTTCACAATGTGGACAATTCCAGAGGGTATCCAATAGTACCAGGCAAGCAAATGTGATCCAGTCTGTGAAAACCCTCCCAAAGTCTTTTTTTTTTTTTTTGATTCCCTGTTTTCTACATACAATCATCCTATTTAATGTAAAGAACATTCTATGAAAATATAACCTTGATATTTGTAATATTGACTAAGGTTATGTCAAAGAGTTGCTGAAATTCAGGCTCAGAAAATCTTTTTAGAAAAACAATCTTATATTTAAAACTTCAACACATTTGAACCATAATTATCCTATGTGCCATATACCACATTAAAGCTGAGATTCTCCCAATTTCAGTGATATGACATATTTTTGGAAAATTCTTAAAGTTTTATAAAACTGGCCTATTTATTATGATCCGCATGTCCAAAAAGCATAACAACATTTAAATGAATGGGGGTACTACAAGAGCTTGGTTGCAGCAAAAATTACAAAGTAAATTCAGTGGAATGATTTGTATAACTTTATTAGTAAAATTAAATATCTGTAGAAAATGTAATTCATGCATAAGTTAATATATAAAATGTAATTAGTAAATCTCATTCTCCTACTGGGCTACTGTGTAAAATTTGGATAAAAAAAAAAAAAAACGATTCAAAGGGATAGTTCACCCAAAAATGAAAATTGTATAATTTACTCACCCTCAAGTTGTTTAAAATGTTTGAAAGAGTGTGTGTCTTCTGTTGAACACAAAATAAGATATTTTTAAGAATGTTGCCAATCAAACAGTAGATGGTAGCCTATGACTGCCATAGTAGGAAAACAAATACTATGGAAATCAACTGTCAACTGTCAGGTTACCAACATTCTTTAAAATATCTTCTTTTGAGTTCAACAGAAGAAATAAACTCATACAGGTTTGGAACAAATGAGGGTGACTAAATGATGACAGAATTTTCATTTTGGGTTTAACTATTCCTTTAACAGATCAGTCTCAAACTTTGTATACACAGAATCACACATTCTAAAATTGTCTAGATGCAAAATATTTGATAATCTCAGGGATTCTATTCACAAAAGTATGTCAATTGTGGTATTAAAAAGTCTAAAATTAGTATTCAAATAAGAAATATAATTATTTCTCAAAGCTAAGTGATTGTCATGGGAGTATGTACATAAATAGAGACTATAGAGTAAATTATCTAAGCAAGTTAAATTATTTTGGCAAGACCACATGGGGTCTTTTTTTGGTGGGATGGAGAAGGGGTCAGCACCTCTGCATGAACAACATTGTTATTTTCATCAATCAGAACCTTTTTCTGCATTGTTGGATTAGGGCATGCCAGATCTCTACAGCAATTACCAAAAGTATTGGCAGTGACATAATTTTGTATTTGTAGATAATTTTGTCACATGTTTCTATGGAAAACAATGCTTGCTTTTCACAATTTTGAAGGCTTTTATTGGAAAAACATTCAATATATGCAAGTAGTCAATATTTACAGTGTTGGCCCTTGTTCTTCATAACGTCGGCAATTCAATCTGGCATGCTGGATATCAGCTTTTGGGACAAATCCTGACCGATGGTGATCCATTCTTGCCTTATTAGTGCTCGGAGTTGATCACAATTTGTGGGCTTCTTCTTGTCCACTCGCCTTTTGAGGATTGACCACAGGTTCTCAATGGGTTTAAGATCCAGGGAGTTGCCTGGCCACGGATCCAAAATTTCAATGTAATGATCTCCGAGTCATTCAGATGCACTCACACCAACCTGCTGCCAATATTGTGCAAGCTTTGCACTGGTGGTGACATGATTCCATAGCTGACAGTCCTGGCACCTGCTGGACACTCTGGGACATCCTTAGTTGAAGTTGAACCTCTCTCCTTGAAGTTCTTGTTGATCCAGTAAATGGTTCTTTCAGGTGGAATATTCTTTGCAGCAATTTCCTTGCATGTGAGGTAATTTGGTGCAAAGCAATGATGGCTGCATGTCTTTCTTTAAAGGTAACCATTGCTAACAAGAACACAATGATTGGAAGCGCATCTTCCCTCCTTTTATAGCTCTTATAATCCAATCAGAATGATTGAGTGATTTCACCCGACTAATTCACACTTTCCCAGGTGCTTCTGATATGATTAGTGAAATGATGTTAGCTGGTAATTTTGTGCCAGGGCCAAAAAACTGTGAAATTTGGGTTTTTGTGATAAAGTAATTTCTTTTGGCCAGTGAAGCTTTTTGCAATTTATTTAAAATGCATCTGATCACTCTGCACAATAATCTAGAAACAATGTGAATCAACACCACCACAACAACTGAAGCAGAAAACGTTGTCCTTCTGGTACCAGAGTGGCAGGTTTCTCACAAGGCATCATCTGGGTCACACTTCAGCAGCTTTTATGTGACTAGCTCTGACTGTGAAAAGGTCTTGCACATTACACTTCCATCCAGTCTGCGTTCAGTGTGATAGGAATTTCAGCCATACATGGGGACAATAACATTGCCCATCTCATCACCACAACGTTGGTGAATCAGCACACCACTTGGAGAAGCCTGGCGCACAACATTCTCAACATCAGCCAAGCAGTCCACCTTTGAATTTCTGCACTTGCGCAGGCCAAACATAGATTCAGAAGCAAACTTTGTGTGACCAGCTACCTTGAATGAAAGAGTGATCCTCTGTGGTTTGCCTGTTATAACCCGCCAAAGAAGGTATTGAACCAGTGCATTGTTTTTATTTTGTTCTGAGCAATTGTCTGCATGTAAGTGCAAGCAGGTCTCCACACCATAGTTATCAAAAAAGTAGTCCAGGAGACTGATCACACCATTGACCACTTTGCCAGTGATGGTTGTCTCATCTAGAAGAAAGATCACATCTGTGGAACACCTTCTGTTACAATGTCGAACACAGCACACTTAAGAGGCGTCTTGAAGAAGATGGGTCCTGGCTGCATGGGGTTATGGGAATAATGCAGCTGTTGAGCAAAGTCAAAGCTGTAATGAATCTGAAAAAGAATGTGCAAATGTTTTTACAGGAAACATGGTGCATTGACAAATCCATTCAAAAACCAATGAATGCCTCATGTTAGTGCTTAATGGAAGAGATGGACGACGTCACAAGATTGCAGGTAATTTTTAAATAGCTGATCGATAACTTTACATTTAAATAGTCCAAATATTTTATTTTTTTTACCGTATAGTGTAAATAATGTTACTGTATACAGTAGTACTTTCAATAGCTTTCAGTAATGTACTAACTTTTATTAGTCAACCACAGTTGTCACTTCAAGAAGGTCCATGCATTAATCTGTGAATTACTAATTGATAACTAATGGAAAGAAATACCTCAAAATAATTTGATGAATTTGTTACACTGTTCCCAGGCTCCAGCAGCTTGGAGACACTATTCTCAGCTTGTTCTGTTCATTCTCTTGCTGTTGTAGAATGAATGTTCTGTTGCTGACCTGCCACAGATGTTCCTCTGCTTTTGCTGGTGCTTCTGTTTTCTCCCCAAGTCTTTCTTTGAGGCCTTTACCAATAAAGCACTGTTCTTTTGGCAGGTCCAGCATTGATCTGACATCGGTTTCATTGGCATCATGTTTGGCTTATACTGCTGCCAGAGATGATAAAATGTGTGTTCAGCTCGTGGCTCGATGACCACTGGCCTCACAAGTATCATTATATAGTTTGTGGATGGCAACTTTGCTGACAGAAGAGGGCAGTAGCTTTAGGTCATCCCTTTTGTATTCTGGAATTTTGCCAGGAAGCAGCTCTGCATTTTCTTCTGCATAATTGTGGATAAATGTCACAACTCTTTCAATGTAATTTACACCCAAGGCATGCTTAGGCAACTTGCCCTTAATTCCATGCATCCTAGGGTCACATCATTCTGCAAATAATGCTGGACCAATGCAGCAAGGCAATCCTTGAACACAGCATGCACATACATAAAACTGTCACGACAGATTTTCTGCCCTTAGTAGTAATCTAGGCAATGACGTTTACGCACAGTCTGTGATTTATTTTTTTGATTTAATGGTTTCTTCACCACAGTGCAAGCAAATTCGTATTTGAGCTGTACCTCGTATGTCGAAGTACAGTATTGTTAATCTCCAAATGCCTCATCCTGAGTGACAGCAACTCTCCCTCCTTGAAAAATTAAGAATACTTTTCCCCATTGAAATACTTGCAGTTGCAAGAGAAACATATTTTCAGTTTCACATCTGGACTTTTAGCATTAGAAGCAAATTCTTCTTGTTGGTGTTCCCTCTTCAGATTTGCCAGACTAATAGTTGGGGTTTAATCACCAAAACTGTTGGTCACTGCCTGAAAAAGAAAGGACACATTTTTCAATTCAAAGCAAGAGACCTAAAAACATGATGGCGTAGCATGCAAGAATGGTGTGGGGGCTAATTCCACAGGGTATGGTTCTCGCAGCTAATATCTCCCTCGATGACTCACTTTGGGCAATTCCGGACAGGAGGGACCTTCTGTCTCAGGCGCAGGGCTCATCCCGGCCCGAATTGTGGAAACTTCATGTTTGGACCCTGAAGGGTACCAACTGAGGGACACAGGGCTGTTACCTGAAGTTATCAAGACCATTCTTAGTGCTAGGTCTTAGTGCCTCTACCAGAAGAATCTACACCAATAAATGGGGTGTCTTCAAAAAGTGGTGCAGTTCACATGGTGCAGATCGTGTCAACTTCCAAATTGTTTAAAATCTGGACTTTCTGCAGGAAAAACTGTCAGCAGGCATATGCCCCGCTACTCTCAGGGTTTATGTGGCCGCCATGTAGGCTTGCCACGCCTTGATGGACGGGGTGCCTTTGGGGAGGCATCCTCTACTCACTCGCTTCATCTGGTGGAGCCATGCGACTAAGGCATCCTGTTACGACCAGAACTCCTTCATGGGACTTAGCAATAGTCCTGGAGGGTCTGGTTGAGACCCCCTTTGAACATCTAGAGTCAGCGTCTGACAGACTTCTGACTCTCAAGATGGTCTTTCTTATGGCGATTACCTCTCTTAAGAGGATTGGGGATCTACAGGCTCTGTCTGTTTTGCCGACCTATTTAGAATTTGCCCCAGGTATGGCCAAAGCTATTCTGCATCCTCATCCTGACTACCTTCCTAATGTGCTTTTTTCAACACTACATCCTGTCACTCTGGAAGCTTTCTGCTCCCTGCCGTTTTTAACGCCTTAGCAGGAAAGACTTCACGGACTCTGCCCAGTCCGTGCCCTTCAGACTTATGTCCTCCGCACTAGCCAGTGGCGTATGTCAGGGCAATTATTTGTCTGCTATGGGTGCCGCAACAGGGGGGCGGCCGCTACCAAGCAGACTATGTCACATTGGGTGAGGGATGCTATTGCCCTGGCCTATTGAGGCGCGTGGTCAAGCTTCGCCAGTAGGTGTCAGGGCTCATTCCAATAGAGGGTCGCCTCCTCTAAAGCCTTGGCTAGAGGGGTCCCTCTGCAGCAGGTTTGTGATGCGGCAGGCTGGTCCTCTCCGCACACATTCATCAGTTTTTATGGCAGGCTCATGCCTTAACAAGTTTGTGATGTGGCAGGCTGGTCCTCTCTGCACACATTCGTCAAATTTTATGGTTTAGATGTTTATGCTACTCCGGGCTCTTATGTCCTTGAGTCGACATCTCAAGCTCATGCCTGAACAAGTTTGTGATGCGGCAGGCTGGTCCTCTCCGCACACATTCATCAGTTTTTATGGCAGGCTCATGCCTTAACAAGTTTGTGATGTGGCAGGCTGGTCCTCTCTGCACACATTCGTCAAATTTTATGGTTTAGATGTTTATGCTACTCCGGGCTCTTATGTCCTTGAGTCGATATCTCAAGCTCATGTCTGAGACCTCTTGCGTTCTTGTGAGCACACTTCACAACCGTAGGGGTCCGGACAGCCCCAGTGCTGGCGGCGTGGGTATTGCGTTCCCAAAAGCGCTTAGCAAAGTGCAGCATCATAGTGAAACTTTTTGTAAAGGGAACGTCTCGGGTTAAATGTGTAAACCTTGTTCCCTGAAAAAAGCGGAACGAGATGCTGCGCTTCTTTGCTGCACTGGGACGTTCCAGGACTGCTCTTCAGAAAAAGATATCAGATGACACGCCGGTGACGTGTCTATTTATAGCCTGGCCACAGGTGCATCTAATGATCTCAACAGCCGAGGCTAGAAATTCCGGTCAATGTTCATTGACATGTTACACACATATTCACAGCTGGTCACAATGCAGGATTGTTCCCAAAAGCGCTTAGCAAAGCGCAGCATCTCGTTCCCCTTTTTTCAGGGAACAAGGGTTACACATGTAACCCAAGACGTTCTACATCCACTGTCTTTGCTATAAAAAGTCTTTAATATAGCAAGTAATTGTCAATTGGTGTCAGATCTTCTAATAAGGGAGATTATATTAATTTGAAGGCCATTGCCTATTAAAGTAATGCAAACTGCTATTTCTACCTCTAAGGTTCTTCACAGCACTTGGCTTGTGAAGTAAAGCAGGTCTCTGAGAACTACTGAAGCAGTGTTATAAAATTGGGCCTCAAAAGGGTTGGGAAATCACTACTGAATATCCTTCCTTCTCTATTTCTTTCCTCAAATTTTGGGAATCAAAATATTTATTTAATCATAGGGCAAAATCAACAGTCTTTGATGATTTAGTTTGACAACGAAATATCTCACCTGAGTCATATTGTGCAATCTGAAAAGCAACAACCAGAGTTGTAGTCGAGACCAACTCACTCGAGTCCGAGTCGAGACCGAGACCAGAGAGAGTCGAGTCAGTCGAGACCGAGACCAGAAGAGTCGAGTCAGTCGAGACAGAGACCAGAGAGGGTCGAGTCCGAGTCGAGACCGAGACCAGAGAGGGTTGATTACCTAATTTACTTTTATTTACTTAGTGATATTGGTTTAAAAAAATATTATCAGTTTAGGGTAAAAAGGCCACATAGTAGGTGGTGTTAAAGTAATTTTATTACAATTTGTCAGTATTAAGTGCTCTTGTCCACATAACATCATTTCATTGTACCACTATATACATCCATATAACATTTCTAGTACACATAACATTACTGTACCACTCTATACTGTAAGTCCACATAACATTTCTAGTACACAACATTACTGTACCACTCTATACTGTAAATCTACATAACATTTCTAGTACACAACATTACTGTACCACTCTATACTGTAAATCTACATAACATTTCTAGTACACATAACATTACTGTACCACTCTATACTGTAAATCCACATAACATTTCTAGTACACAACATTACTGTACCACTCTATACTGTAAGTCCACATAACATTTCTAGTACACAACATTACTGTACCACTCTATACTGTAAGTCCACATAACATTTCTAGTACACAACATTACTGTACACTATACCTGTATATGTTCAACTGTAACATAACTTTTAACCTTTAAGCTTAAGTGCTCTCGTCCACAAAACATCGTTGTACCACTACGCCCACATAACATTACTGTACCTGTATATGTTCAACTGTAACATAACTTTTAACCTTTAAGCTTAAGTGCTCTCGTCCACAAAACATCGTTGTACCACTACGCCCACATAACATTACTGTACCTGTATATGTTCAACTGTAACATAACTTTTAACCTTTATGCTTAAATAATGACTGCTAATATCCTTACGATGTCTTGAATTAATATGTGCACTTTAAGAAGTTGTGAAGATTACAGATGCGCATTATTACTTTTCAAAAATATAAGTGAGGAGACCATCCTGCTACCCAGCCGAGCACGATGTGGTCTCATGATTAATCCACCCCGACTAAAAATTCTCTCTACTGGTGCAGAGGAAGCGGGGACTGACAAAAGTTTCACTGCCAGCACATGCAGTTGGGGATATCTGTCCTTGTTTTTAGACCAGAAGACAAGTGCTGTGTCACTACACGGATCCTGAATGTCACTGAAGTATTTACTGATCTGATCAGAGATACTGGCATCCACCGTGAGGTTACGCTGGCTTTTGTGGGCTTTGTAGCGGGCTACTAGCCGTGGCAATTTGGTTGGTGGTGGAGAATTATTTGATGTAGAATCATCTGCATTCGTCTGCTGAGTAGCTTCTTCACCATCTGCCACACTCTCTACCGCTGAGATCAGTGTATCTTAAAAAAAACAACATAATACAATATTGCATTAGTGTTAGGATGAGATCATCATTAAGAAAAAATATATTTTAACTATCATATTGAATTTAATGGCAATTTAAAGATATTGCAATACATTTGTGACCCTGTCTATTAAATCCAGACTAAATTATCATAATCTAATTATGAGTTAATGAGCATCACAACTTAATTTCACTATGATTTGAAACATTGACATGGCCTTACGCAGTCAGTATTAAAAAAAAGGCTATATTTTCACAGAATGTTCTTTACCTTATGTAGGATGATTTTGTGTAGAAAACATTAGCCTAATTCACAAAATAATTATACTTTATATATTATTTAATTATATATTAATAATTTATATTGTCAAAGTGGAATTAAAATACAGTGAAATGGGGAAAAATACTAACTTGTCAGAGTCCTCTTTACATCTTCTCTGAACTTCTATACTGATGAAGCATCATTGGTAACATCCAAGTCAATCCAGTTCAGACCAAATTGCGGATCAAGCATTGCAGAAAGAAAGTACACATCTTGGTAAAAAGGCAAGGGTGCTTCACACTCTCTGTCTCTGGCCATTTTAGCATTCACAAATATTCCTGAAAATCTTCTTTGTAGAGAGGTGTGAAGGGCCTTAATTAAAGGCTGGCACTGGCATCTTGTCTCACCCATTTTCAGAAGATGTGTGTTTAGGTCTAAAACAGTAGGAACCACCATGCTTATGGTGACAGACTTTTCGCCTTGTGTTAGGTCAGTTGCTTCTGAAAATGGTCCAAGAATCGCACTCAGCTCTTGAAGTTGGTTCCATTCACGGAGTGTAAACACCACATTTTCAAATTCTTTACCACAGACCTCTGCCAGATTTTTGTAGTCAAGACTTGTGATGGCCTGCACCTGCTTGAACGTTGAATTCCAGCGTGTAACATTCGCCACTGGTATTGACTTCCCACTGCCAAAAGTAACTTCGAAGCGGTTCTTGAAAGTAGTGCTGCTATGCAGTAGAGAAGTGAGCTTAGATGCTTTTGCTATGGCCAGGGATATGCATTTGGCTTCCTTCAGCCCATCACCAATCACCAGCTGAAGAGAGTGGGCAAAGCATGACAAACGCTGTCTTGACCCGACCATGTCTAACAAAGTTTCTTGGTTGTTGTCTAAATCCTCCCACAGCTCCTCATCATCCAAGTTGTCCATTTCTTCCTCATTTTCATCTGCAGGGTCAACAGATTGCTGAGGTAACTTCACTTTAAAGGCACATTTCATGTTTGCTGCGTTATCGGTTATGATGTGATCAATCTTGCTTGTAATCCCATACTCATCTGTTACGTCATCAAAGGCCATTGAAATGTTTTCACCAGTGTGTCTACTTGGAAAATGTTTACAATCTAAAAGAAATGAGTCCAGCTTGTAAACATCCCCACTAGTATTGCAAACATGTGCAGTAATTCCAAGGAATGAGCGCATAGTTCGGTCTGACCATATATCAACAGTTACTGAGATGGAGCTGTGTTTCTTCAAGATTTCACAAATATGCATCTTAACCTTTCCAGCTAAATCTGGAATACATTTCTCAGCAATTGTCATTCTTGAAATGGGCACATACTTCATATCCAGTGTATGAAGAAAGTGTCGGAAGTGTTCATTCTCAACTATAGATAACGGCAAGTTACAACCAATTATCAAGTCATTGATGATTGCTTGACTGATTGCTCTTTGACGACTTGAGTCAGGACTGTAATGCTGCTGGGCAGTCCAAAATGATGATTCTATACTTTGTGGTGCACTTCTGTTAGATTCTGTATGCGTGCCTCTCTTGTACTCAGTAAGCCTTGAAAGAAAAAAAAACAGTATTATCCATTTCTGAAACATAATTAACAATTTGCATGCAGATATTGCTAATCAGTCATATTTACATCAAAAGAGCTTTGGGTATGTAATAATCAAATGTTTAAAAAGTAGTAATAATGCAGATCATACTCATTTGACTGTGCTATTTTATTGCTAAGTTTAAAGTTTTGAATTGATGGAAACATAACAGACCACTTTGCACACTGAATGTCTGTTTATTCTGAGCTAAATCACGTTGTTGTGTTACAGCAGCGGATAATTTAATGCTTTCATCTCACTGCATGGTGCGTTAATGCAGGGTAAAAATGAAATATACACTAGTCGAAAACCTTTTTAGTAAACCAGTGTTTAAGCTAATAAACCCATATGATCCAACAGAACTGTGGGAAATCCACATTAGAACTCAATCTGATTAACGTTTTCAGAGCTGCCAACTCTCACGCATTGGCCGTGAGACACCCGCATTTGATTGGTTTCACACGCCACACCCCCGATTTCTCACGCTGAAGTGTCAACCCGGTTGGTCAAATGCCTGAAAGATGAGTTTATCTATATATATATATATATATATATATATATATATATATATATATATATACACCTGTTTAGCCATCTCGATCACATGACTAGTTGTAACGCATAAATTTGTTAAAATCTCGGCGGCGTGCATGCGAGACAGAGATTGTGCTCCAAACTGCGTATGAGAGTTAAAGCGAGTGAGAGAGACCTTGCGTGTGCAGAGCATCCTCTTACCCTCTTATCGTGAGGGAGAGCACATGGCGGGAGCACAGGACGAAAAAAGTAGTCCCTTGCAGACTTCTACACCGAACTAGCATTAGCTGTAGGTGCATACATTTTATGCATATACAGAAATTATGAGTTCTTAATCTTACCTTTCTTTGTGCTTTCGCTCCACATGGCGATGAAAATTGGAAGTTGTTCCCTTTGCTTCTGTAATTGAAGTCCCATAGAATGTACATGTTGCAGAGTGTTTCCTTTTAAAAGTCTTACTGCATATGAATTCTTTGTGTCCTTTAAAGGCAAACTGAATAATGGTCGATTTAGCAGACATTTTCACACATTGCTAGAGGCTCACATCCTCCCTACCTGACCGGAATCTTGCTGCCTTTGCGCTAACTAGTCTCAAGTCATGCGCAGTTGCGCACTAGAAAATCATCAATCACTGGGCGTGTCAATCAATTTAAAGAAATATTATATACATACATTAATAATCCTGAAAAATATTTTGAATTGGACTCGAGTGGACTCGGGAATAAGTCCGAGTCCTAAAATGTTCGAGTACGAGTCAATACCGAGTCAAAATGCACACGAGTCCATGACAAGACCAAGACCATTAAAATATGGTCTCGAGACCGAGTCCGAGACGAGTCCGAGTCTCGAGTACTACAACACTGGCAACAACCGTAAATGTTAAGAAAATTATATTGTGACTTGATCCCGACTTTATATACCACAATTGCAACTTTGTTTCTTGTGATAACAAAATATAAATACGCAATTGCAAGGAATAAAGTCACCACTGTTACAAAGTTACAATAATGAGATGTAAACTCAAAATTGCAAGAAATAAAGTTGCAATAAAGTTTTGTAAAGGCTTAAAGTGCAAAGATAAAAACTTTCTGCAAAAAATAGTCACAATTCCAAGACATAAAGTCAATGCACCATAGCTTTAGACAAAAGTAGATTTACATTTAAGGTCAAATTATTACGGGACTATAGATAATTCTAAAGCGTTTGCCAATGGTCTCTCATCACTTCAGTCATAGCAGCTCTTGTGCAGTCTGTTAGCTCAACCCAGCCATTACACCAAACCCACTAGTTCCTCATTCATCTCCTACTCTCTGATCACATGCTGGGACTCTGAGTACCCCACACAGCTAACACTATGCCCAGTGGAGTAAAGAATGGAATGAAGGATCAGTGGAGGGGAATTGAGCAGGGAAAGAGGGAGAAAGACTGGGTGAGAGGGAGGAAATACAGCTAGCAGGAGTCCATGTTGTTTTAAATGAAAAACTTTAGCTAAACAGACTTTCCCTTGCTGGGAATGTGAGTAATGACGTAATGCAAGACCCTATAGAGACTGCTGTAATTCGAAAGTTAATATCTTTGTCCATCAACTTGTCTTATTATATTTATCCATTCATGTTTTTCTCTTTGTCCAACTTTCTAATCCACACCTCCTTGGTCCCAATTTCCCTTGGTCTCTACCATTGACCCCCCCATCATTGTCACCCCCCCTCCCCTATCATTGTCACCAGATTTGTTGCTTATGTGCTGATTAACTCCCTGTGTTGTGGAAAGATGAAGGGGCCAGTTAGGGTCCAAATTAAATACCCTCACTCAGCTTCTCTCATTATGCAATCAGTGCCTTCAACTCCCCACTGCCATCAACTGCCACAATTTGTTACAAATCTCTTCAAAGTAACAGCATCACACAATCTCTGAATGTGAACTTCTAAACAAGGTCATCCTTAGCTAGTAGGACGCTGGGTATGAAAAAGAGGTGGTTCTGTCTAAAGGCTGATTTAAACGTATGCATCGAACCAACGCCGTAGGTTTATATTTTTAGTTCTGCGTTGGTGTGTCTGTGCCATTCTGAGTAAACAGCCAAGGGCTGGTATTACTTAATTGAGAACAGATGCCATCATTTCTAAAATAACTACATTTTATAAATAAAGGCAAATGCAATTATATTTAAAAGTATGTATTAAATTATTGTAGCATTAAAAACAAGTTAATCAAAGTATGTAGATGTTGAGATTTAGGTACATGTTATTTATTGTACTATACATGTTGCCTGAAATGCAGAGAGAAAATTAATTAGGCATGCACTGTATGCTTGCTTTTGAATTGCTTAAATAATAATAAATAAAAATACATATTGTATGCATATGTTGGTGTTCATTGCTGGAAAAAAATAATAGAAAATGAATGAATAAATAAATACAGTAAATAAAATGTATGAATTACTGCTCCCTTGACCAAAATATAATTGGATTATCTTTTTCATGTTTCATGTCATTTTAAAGCTTAGAAGCTGGACTTTATAATGCATAGACAATATCATTAACTCTTAGGTGCTTTTTAGTTTGCTGACAAATTAGACATTTTCCATATTCATAACTTTTAAAATCTGATTATTTACTGTACACAATACTGCCAAACATACGGTCAAAACATCATACAGATTGGAAAGTTCTCAAGTAGAATACAACAAATATTTGTTCACTCACAAACTAATATAAAGTTTACAGTACTGTATATTTACTGTGTGTGTGTGTGTGTGTGTGTGTGTGTGTGTGTGTGTGTGTGTGTGTTAGTGTGTGTGTGTGCATATATACTGTATATACATTTATACCACAGGTCTGTTGAATGCTTGATTCTGATTGGTTGTTTAATTATTTTCCAGTAATCGCATAGTTATTAAGTAGTTCCAGGTCTTGACCGCAGAACGGTTCCATATCACTTCGTCAAAAATTATTTCAAAGAGCTGTACAGGCTACCACAGCAAAATAACCAATTAATTCAAAGACATTGGCTAAGTACATTGGATAAGAATGTACCTAATATATATATATATATATATATATTAGGGCTGCAACAGTACATGCATCCACGCCCAACCGAACAGATACAGTGCCTTCGGTACGGTCACACGAATGATTACATATCTTTGCATGTGTGAAACCATTATTAGAAAAACATATAACGAACAACACAAACCACGTAGAACTAAAATGAAAAAAGATTGCAGAGCAACTTAAGACTGCACAGAACCTAAACTTAAAAGAACAGTGCACCAGACAGTACTTTAGAAACTGCGGATCAGAAAAATGCGAATGTATTCTGCCCTACAAAGGCAAAATGCCGTAACATCATGTTTGGTCAAAAATGAGTTATTATTATGAGGTATTCAAGACCTCCTTTATCATGTGAATAAATATCGTGAGTCAATTTAATTGTTTTAACGAGAAATTAAAGGGCTATGACAACCGTAACTTCCAAAACCATACGAGAAACCACAGCAGAACGCCGCAACAGTTGTTACGGCTCTTAGCCTTTGTTCCGGCACGCTGAAGTTGAGTTAAGGTGTTCTGACTTTGTTTCGCCTGGCATCAAGAGAGATGTTACGGTGCCGCTGTGATGTTACTGTACTCTGGCTTTGTCATACTGTCAAAGATTGCGGCTCTTTTATTGTCACCAAACTGCGTAACATACACACGACACTAAATAAAGTCTACAATAAAGTGTAGACTGCCGACTGCTTGTTTGTATTATTGTGATAGCGTAATGGCCCATTACTCTCGTGGAAAAATGTTGGTGGAGATGGCCTTGAAACGCAGACATCAAGAGCAAGGTAAGAACATACCAAAAAGATTATGAATTTGATTAAAACATTATACATTTTCGATTGTATTCTGCTTAATTCAGCTAGCTTGTGAGAACAACATACCACCACTTAAGTTAGCTGGCCAGACAAACTGCTCCAAGTATGCAATCAGAAACAAAGCAAGGTGAAGGGTTGTCATAAATGTTGTTATTTTCGTTCAGGGCTATGGTTTAGATCTGTCAATGTCAGTGACAGCCCGGAGCTAGCTAAATTTAATCTGTGTCACGTAAATTAGCGCTAAAGTTGGCGCTGACACTCGCCTCACATCAGATGTCAAAAGCCGAATATTAAATACAGAGGCATTCTACCTTTCCATGCAATCCGATATAATCCATAGCAATGCACGTCATCTGCTCTAGCCACAACAATCCATAAGTGTTTGAGCCATATTTCCTTCTTGCAGATGTTCACGTCAGATTTTACAGCTTGTTATCGCTAACGTCCGTACAAAGTAGGCTAACCTAAATAGTAAAAGTAATTCCAACTTTTTTTTTCGGTATACTCTGTCTATATTATCTCAGAATTAAAAAGTAGTAATCCAAGTCGAGTTCGTTGACTGAGCATCTTGAGCAGTTTGGTGGCCCTTAACCCTTTAACTGTCACCCCTCCCCCTTTTTTCGCATAGACATGAAGATCACTATCCAAACTTAAATGGTTGTATTTCAAGAATGCTTTGTCATAAATACCTATGGACAAGTTGTGTTCCAAATTTTAGGTTGATATCTCAAAAAATGAGCTTTCAGTAAGATTTTATTTGGGCACAGTAAAAAACTTTTTTTTACTAGATGGACAGCCGCTTCCTTACTGACCATATAAGGGTGCCTCCATTTTCATATATGTTTTGAGTGATCTGAACCATGTATTTCCATAATTTATGAAGTAGACATCCTATTCAGAAGTAGTATGGGTGGTTTGGCAGTATTTGATTTGAATTCAGCAGCCGCATCGCAAATCGAGAATCCATAATATTTTTGTTTATATATATATATATAATACTTTTTTTTTTTAATAAAATTGAATTGGTGTTATTTTTTGAACTCTTGACATACAAAACAAACAGGTTTCTACCAATCTTTCATGATTTTTCATGTTTATTGCTATTTCAAAATAAAGGCCTAAACACGCCTAATGAATATTAAATATTCTTGTTGCAAATTGATAAATTTACTGCTCCTCTGTAATTTATATATATATAAAAAAAAAAAATAGGAACAACCAAAGGTCTTCTATATAATTTAAAACAAATACCATGATGACTAGACCTTGGTTAGGTGTTCTTATAATGGATGTAAGTATGGTGAACAGCACGTAAATATTGATTATATGTCAGTTACTGCCTTTTGCTTTTGCATGACTCCTGATTTTTGGCACATGATACAAAGGCAGAGTACAGTAACTGCCAAACAAGGGTCAAAGGTCAATTTTTAGCTCAAGATTTTTTGCATACAAACATTTCTTCAGTATAGCAACTAGTTGTGAAATTTTGGGAGTCCTACCTATAATACTTTTGTCTGGACAAAACAGAAACTTTAAAGTCATTTTTCTCAGTTTCACACTCTAGTAAGTTAAGGTCTTTTGCTTTTGCAGGGCAGTATTATACTAGCTATTTTTCCCAATTGTGATGGAACTAAACAAAATATAAATAATCTGTAGTTAAATAAGCCAGAGATTTAAGACTGTAGAGATTGTTTGGGACCATTATGGTAAACTACAGGATTAGCTCCTCTAAATCTGAGGCCATGGTTCTCAGCAGGAAACCGATGGAGTGCGTACTCCAGGTAGGGAAGGAGGTTTTGCCCCAAGTGAAAGAGTTCAAGTACCTCGGGGTCTTGTTCACGAGTGAGGGGACAATGGAGCGGAAGGTTGGCCGGAGAATCAGGGCAGCGGGGGCGGTATTGCACTCGCTCTATCACACAGTTGTCACGAAAAGAGAGCTGAGCCGAAAGGCAAAGCTCTCAATCTACCGGTCAATTTTTATTCCTACCCTCACCTATGGTCATGAAGGCTGGGTCATGACCGAAAGAACTAGGTCAGGAGTACAAGCGGCTGAAATGGGCTTCCTCAGAAGGGTGCCGGGTGCCTCAGTCATCCGTGAGGAGCTCGGAGTAGAGCAGCTGCTCCTTTGCGTCGAAAGGAGTCAGTTGAGGTGGTTTGGGCATCTGGTAAGGATGCCCCCTGGCCGCCTCCCTAGGGAGGTGTGTCAGGCACGTCCAGCTGGGAGGAGGCCTCGGGGAAGACCCAGGATTAGGTGGAGAGATTTCATCTCCACACTGGCCTGGGAACGCCTCGGGATCCCCCAGTCAGAGCTGGTTAATGTGGCTCGGGATAGGGAAGTTTGGGGCCCCCTGCTGGAATAGCTGCCCCCGCGACCCGACTTCGGATAAGCGGTTGAAGATGGATGGATGGATGGATGGTGTAAACTACAATAGGGTAATAAGATGTCCAGGTTTACCCCGGGACGGTCCCTGTTTTAAGAGCTGTGTCCTGGTTTCACAACAATTCTCTAAAAAATTTAATTATGTCCCGGTTTCAGCTGGTAGGCACACTGTTTTTTTTTTTCCTTCTTACAATAAATATCCTCATTGTCCTTCTTGCTATTCTCCTAGGTATCATTTGCAGAGAAAATAAGCAATTTTGTTGTGTCGCATGTTGATTTGACGATACTTTCATTCTAGTCTTCAGAAAATAAATATATGAAATGCATCTGGTTTCCATGGCAATTACTTCATTCTCTTTGTTGTCATGTCATTCAGCGCAAGTTAGAAATGCCCAAATAAAAATGTGTTTTTAACATTCACTCATAAGCTGAAAGAAGCCGAACCATTTCTTCACGTAATACGTGAAAATGTGAATGACAATGTTCTTTTCCCCACGAGCACAGAGGTAAATCAGACAATGTCACATTTAAACAGCTACACTGCACGTTTTACATATACGACCCTCTGATAATGTGGATATTCAGATTTTCCTGAAAAAAAAAAAAAAAGTTCAAGTAGTGAGCTGAAAGGCAAAAGCCACAGAAATCTGCACTGCTAATGTCTTAATTTTGTCACAATGACTACAATTAATATTTACACATCAATATTATATTATAAAGAGTAAATGCCCAAAGAAAAAGGCCAGAAGTTGTAAACAAGTGTATTTTCTTGCAACTTCATGAAACATAAATAGAATATAAAAACAGCAGATGCAAAACGAAGTGTAAAAGGATCACTCATCAGTGAATATAATGCATAGATCTTAAAATAATCTTGGATAAAATCTGATGCTACCTCATATATTTTTATCATCCTGGGGTTGTTCTCTGATAACAAAGCAGACCAATCACAGCTGTTGTCGTCTGTGTCGATGCGACATGTGGTTACATTTTTGAAGAGGTGCACATCAGGCTAAGGCATAGGCTACCTACAGCATAAGATACCCCAGCATAAGATACTCTTACAGAAAATATTGAATTCTGACAAACTTGCCGCAAACTTGCTGCACATTTCCCACTCATTATTTTCACATGCCAGTGAGTATTTGATTCACCACAAACGTTTGCCAAAAATGTGCAGCTTTTCACCAGTAGTAGTGAACCTGCAACAAACCTTTGGCAACAATGAAGAGTTTGCTGCAAATCTCATATGCGTGTGAAAATCATGAGTGGTGAATGTGCAGCAAATTTTCTGAAGGTTTGCAAGAACTGTTGATATTTGTCAGGGTATGTGTAGGTTCGACCTCTTAATGGCCTTAAGAGTTTTACACCAGAAAGTCAGAAATAATGGACTTATACTCTGGAGCAGATGAATATAAGCCAAATTGATTACTCAAGCTGAATGTGAATAACATTATATATATATATATATATATATATATATATATATATATATATATATATATATATATATATATATATTTCTTTATTTATTATTGTTATGTTATAGTGTTAACCAAAGAGAATATCTTCAATATGGCTTGTTCATATTGTGGAGACTCCACAAAACCTTCCGTGGAACTTATGTAATTATGAGTTATGTGCAAAGAAATGACTGAGCTAAATCTTAACATATTCAACTCTAATTCTCAATTATACCTGAATGTCCACATTAAAGATGACGGAAAACAACTTTGCAGTAAATGCTTGTAAAGGTTTTACAAATTTATTTCACTTTAAATGTTGTATTTCAATAATAATGTGTAACAAGGTTTGTTGTTGGGTAGAAAGGAGGAAGCTGGGACCAGGTGGAACAATGCATGTAGACATTGGTTGCTGCACTCTTCAGTCACACACAGTAAGACACTGCTTCACACTGACATGCACACACACACACATACACACACTGCTGCGTGCGCCTCTCTCTCCTCGTCTGCCGCAGTTGCATGTGTGTTTATTCCATTGTTTTACTTTGTTGTTGAGTAGTATTCATTGCTAGACTTGTGCTATTTGTTTACTGCTAGATTTAGAGTTGTTTGTCCAGTGTGTGTAAAAACTATCACTGTTTTTAGTGTCTATAAACAGTGCTTCACTTGTTTTAGAGTACTATTTATTACTAAAGTGTAGCATAATTTATTTGTGGTGTACTGAAGTCGCGTTTGATCACGCACTTGTCACCACACGCAACGTTTAGTTTCGGTTGCCACGAGACTAGTTTTGTTGTGCTAAGTAGCATTAAGTCCTTTTTTTTTACTTTATGGCTTATTGGCAGCGTGTATATATTTGACGTGAATGCTGATGCAGAAGCGTCAGCGGAAGTTGTAGTCCTTGTGTAAAGCCCTCCTCATGTGAAGACCTACTTGTGTAAAGACCAGCGAGTCTACCTGTGTGAGTCCACCGAGCAAGGACACGACAATTAAAAGTATCTTTTTGTGGTATGGGGGGGCGTGGTTGTGTGTCGGACTGCGGGAGAGAGAGAGAGCGGTAAGGCTTGTCACCTGGTTTGTAATTAACTCTAACAGCTGTGTCTTGTTATAGTGATACGGAGAGAGACGTTTAAGGGACGCCAAGTGTCGAGAGCGGGAAGAGAGAGCATCCAGAAAGCATGACAGCCAGAGTGTGCAACCCGTGTGATTTATACGGTTATAAATATAATTATAGCGATGGTTACCGTCGTGTGTAAACCCCAGAAATACAAATTAAAGTACTGACTTTGAACCTGCCTCATTGTAATATTTAGCAATGTGATTCAGGAACATGAGTTAATTGATGTCTTTCATAATATTATATAATTACATGACAGACTTATCAGTTAAAAGTTACCTTTTTGGGGGAAGAACGGAGGTCACAAAGAATGTATTAGTTACTATGTAACCCTGATTCCCTAAAATGAGGTAAGGAGACACTGCATCAGAATCTGACGGTTGTGGGAGTTTCCGCAAGGGGGGTTGACCTTGAAATCCAATGTCATTACACCAATTTGATTGGCTGGTGAAGCTTGCCACCTCGCCTATGCTGACATCACGGTGAGCATATAAGTGTGGACAGATTTAGGGCAAAAATATGCAGTGTCTTGTTCCCTCCTTTCAGGTAACCAGGGTGTAGAGCGGAGGAGTGCGGGACCGTGTTGGAACAATGCAATGGATTAAGCGAGGGATTAAGGCGGCCAGGACGATGGTTCGAGAGAGAGAGAGAATTACAGGCAACTGCTCTGTGTGTTTATGTTTGTGTGTTTTTTGATTATTTCTCCATTAAAATATTATTTATATTGTCAAGCCGGTTCTCGCCTCCTCCTTTCCCTTAATCCCTTACACTAGTGCAGAAACCCGGGAAGGAGGAGGGATGCCCATCACTGCCGTCCACCCAGGGGAGCACCACTGCCGCCTGCGGTGGACGGAGTAGCCCGACCGTCCGGACGTGGTGAATGGCCTCTGTCCGTGAGGCAAGTGGGGACCTAACCGCCTGGAGCGATGGAGCCGCTGTCAGGGGCGGAAGAGTGCCCTGCCATCCCCCATAAATGCAGAGGGGTCGAAAGAAGACCGCCGTCTGCGAGGGGAGGAGGGAAGCAACTCCCCAACCTCGAGTCTTTGGGAATGCGCAGGGGCGGTCTGTCCACTGGGGGTCGTAGGTCTGATTCCGTTCCTCCGGGGAGGAGTGGCTGCCATCCGGTGAGCGAGTTTCTTTTTTTCTCTCTCTCTGTCGCTCTTTGTTGGCCTTTCCCCTGCCTATGTGTTTCCCCTCCTGTCTCCTCCCAGGTCGAGGAATGCGGGGTCGACCTGCCGGCAGATGGGGAGCAAGGCACACCCTCCACGGCGGAGATGGTGGGGGGTGGCGGTGTACGTCATGCCGGTGGTTCCCCGGCCTGAGGCAATGCCGGGAGGAGTGTTGAGCGGAGGAGGGCGGGCCCGGGCTGGAACAACGCAACCAATCAGCCTGATGGGGGCGCACGACGGTTTGAGAGAGAGAGAATTACAGGCAGCTGCTCTGTGTGTTTATGTTTATGTGTTTTTTTGTTTATTTCTTAATTAAACTATAATTTATATTGTCAAGACAGTTCTTGCCTAATCCTTTCCATTAACCCCCTTACACAGGTTTATGTAGTAACCGGGACGTTCCCTTTCAAGAATTTAATTTTTATGCTGTGTCAAAAGCTGATGCTGTGGGAGCCATATACCATGCAATGCCTACTAGCCATTAGCGGGTAGTCAACAGTATTGCTGCAGCCACACCTTCATATTAAAAAATAGAAAGGGAGATGGGAACAATCAATCAATGACTAGATGTCAAGACAGAGACACTATCCATGTTGGGTAGTAGATATATATATATCTCAACACATATTACTGGTTAGTGGAAAGGAGGGGAACAGAATGATTGTTTGGCCAGTGACTTTGGTCCCATGACACTAGCCAACAGGCTAGTGAAACAATGGTTTTTGGCACAATTACATTAGATGACAGAGTATTGGAACATTGTACACATGCTCTCATCCACACTACTGGGAATGGAAAGACCATAGCTTTTAAAACAAATAGTAACTAAATGGTCAATGATCAACCTTCTTCTATGATTTGGAAAGAGAGGAAAGATACATGCAGATTATAGAACCTGGCAAAGATGTAGTGGAAGCCCAACATGCAGCCGACATGTCTTCTAGAGACACGGCCTTCACCCATGCCCTTCATTTAATGAGCTTTTATGCCCTTGGGGCATTGAATGGCTTGCAAGTCATATGCGAGCGCAATAGCTTCCACAACTCAGTGGGACATTCTGTGCTTTGAGATGGCCAAAGGTTTTGTGTGCGGCCATCAATGAAAATAAACAGTTGTTCTTATACCCTGCAAAAAAAATATGTTTGTGCTGTTAATGTATATGCATAATGTTCCATAGCCTCATCTGACTCAAAGGGAGGGGGAGATAATGTGTGTAGGGCAACAACCTTTGGGCACATAACTGTCTCTGGGCTTTAGCTTGGCCTTTTACAGGCCTGGTCCGAACTCTAGACAGGAGTTGCTGACCGACTGGAGGTACCCAATCTGTTTTACTGATGCCATAAAACCTTTATGAGACCTCCTTGATAATTTATGTAAGATACTGCTGCTGTGTTGTCCACATGCACCAGGACATGGCAGCCTCTCAAAAGCTGTAGGAATTATTTCAGGGCCAGAAATACAGCCATCATATCGAGGCTGTTGATGTGCCAATCGAGATGATGACCCTCCAATTCCCCTTGAGCTGGACGACCACTTAAGACCGCTCCCCAGCCCATCAGGGAGGCATCTGTCATTAACAACTGGTGACAGCAAGATGCACCTAGTGTGGGACCCAAAGTAAGGAACCGGGGTCTGAACCACATAGAAAGGGAACGAAGCGCGTGGCGCATAACCCTTATTTGCCATAGGGGACTGGCCCTTGGATGAAATCCCCTGGTTTTGAGCCACAACTGAAACGGTCTCATGTGCAGAAGGCCCAAAGGGATCACCAAGGACGCAGATGCCATGAGACCTAGTATTAGAATGGAAGAACCCGATATTGGAAGGCTTTGCCCCCAAAAGCGAACCTCAGGAACTTCCTGTGTTATGGCAGAATTTCTATATGAATAATATGCATCCATGAGATCGATCATGACCTACCAATCATGATGTTTGATTTGGGACACGACTGTCTTGATAGTTAGCATCTTGAAATTGAATGCCCTGACTGAGCGATTCAAGCCTCAAAGATCTAAGATGGGATGCAACCCCCCACCCTCTTTGGGAACCAGGATGTATCTGCTGTAATAACCTGACTCATTCTCTGGAAGGAGAACATGTTCTATGGCCCCTTTGACCAAGAGATTTTGCAGTTCTTTCCACAGTATACATGCTTGCTCCGGTTTCACGGTAGTGGACACCACGCCATTGAAACACAGAGGACGGCAAATGAATTGAATTCTGTAGCCTTTTTCTACTGTTCTTAGGACCCACATAGAACTTCCCAGCAGAAGTTTCCACGCTTCGGTTCTCTAAGATGGGTATTAATTTTGACACTTCCTGTTGAGGGGATGTCGAGCAAGACCGTCAGGGTTTTTTCCTCTTAGAAATGACTGCCCTGAAGTCTTGCTTTGGGGGCTGCTGAGGGTGACGAGCCGGTCCCCAGTCTCTACGAGGGGGAGCACGACTCGCCACGCTTTGTTTTTGACCCTCCCCTCTAGAAGGACCGGGGCGGGGTTGGGTGGCAGTGCTTGATAAGCCTTCCCCACAAGTGTGGAGGAAGTCCTGCACGGCTTTTTGGGGAGAGTGGGTCTTTTTAATGATCATGCAGAGCCAGGCGAGAGATAACCCGCAAATGTCTCTTCAACCGGCGGCATGACCGAATACACCAATGCCTCAGCACCCACGATAGTCTAATATATCGACGTCGAGGGCACAAAGACACGGGAAGTATAAGGCTTCCTCCATGAACGAGAAAGCTCGTCATGGAGGTCATCAAAGAATGGAAGGGACTGATGAGGCATTCCCTTCCCTTGGCCTTCAGACAGAATCTGTCCTCCAACTTGTAGCATTTGGGGGTCTCTTGTTCACGTGGCTAGTCTAATTGAAGCCTGGCCACCGTACGAATAATCACCTTGAGTAATTCCTCTGATGATTTATTATCATGCACAGAATGCTCAAGAGTTGGGTAACTCGAAGTCCGCAGACTCAAGAGATTCACGGTCCCCCTCTTGAACCAAATAGGCGCCGGAATGCGCTTCAGGATCATGGGAAGGACCAGCTGGATCTGGGTAGAGAGCAAATGATGGGGACGGACCTCTCTCTCGCTCCTCAGCCAGATCCATATGAAAGCCCCACGATGGAAGTGTGGGCACTGACTCTCAGAAGTAAGCAAGACGAATGCAAAGCATTTTGACTGAGAACAGATCGCAATGCAAGAGCAGCATGCTCTTCCCCCAATCACACAAAATAAAACTGGTGTGTGTCCCTCTCAGCCATAGAGCGTGAAAAAGGAACACACACCGCTCTCTTTGTCTTTCAGTCATTCTATTTTAGAAAAGAAGAGAAAGGTTTCTGCATACTGCCTAATATAATCTAACTCCTAACAGAAGAAAGTTGAAAGTTTCAGACAGGCTCAAGAAGCACAACACACACAGAGTGATTTGAAGACAAAATATCTGACGATGCACCTGTGACGCATCTATTTATAGCCCTGCGAAAGGTGCATGATGTCATCAGCAGAGGCTATAAATTTAATTGACGTGTTGCACACATATTCTCGGTTGTTCCCAAAGTGCTAAATCAGCGCAGCATCATAGTGTAGCTTTTTGATAGGGAACTATCTGTAAATAATTTGGGTTCCATGCTTTTCATCATGTCAAATTGGTTGGCAGAAACTCTAATATTCTGTCAGCATTATTGTCTAATTTATGTATTTCCAATAAATAATAATAATACTTTTATGTTTATTTGTGTACATTTGGTAAATACAGAGACTTTAGAAATACTTTCTCTCCCTATCTTATGCTCCCTTTCCTGTCAATCTCTCTTTATCATTATTTTTCCTTGGCTCTCCTCCCCAGGTACTTCCTGCACGGCTGCAGATTGTCACTTATGAAGAGAGCGTTGCTAAGTCTGACATCTATTACAGTTAAAGATCTCTCTGTCAGACTCTCTATTGCTCAAGGGCCAGGAAAATCTAATGATTCCAGCCCTGCATACATTTAAGAAAGAAGAATTAACAGCAGACAATTAATCTACTCTGTATGTGAATGTGTGTGGGTATGGGTGTGACTAATGGTAGGTTTATAAGTTAATGCACTACTTTCAGTACTTAATATCACCCATTTTTCTGTTTTCTGGAAGTTTAAATTTCCACTGTACCTGTCACTTGAGTAGGGAGCCAATGAATTGTCTTGTCTGCCATCCCCATCACAATATGCATGCAAGGATTAATAGGTTTCAGCAAAATGTGTGTACTTGGCCTAATGTATTTGCGTTTGAGTGTGTGATTAAAGAGAGATAGAGAGAGATACAATATGGTTACTATTACAGAGATTAATTGTAGACTAATTGCAGATTTGCAATTGTATATCTATGGATGCTATAGAACCAGACAGTGATGAACTATGAACAAAACAGTCTGGGACATATGCCAGCCTAATACCACCTGCATTATTAATTTCATATATATAGATTTTTTTCACTGAATTTTTAATAAGTCTGTGTGGAGACGGAGGCATGACTGAGCACCGTGCTGTGGAGAGTGAAGCAGGGAAGATGAGGGGTGAATGATTTCCACCTGTGCTTAACACCTGTCTTGTGTTTCAGTGAGGAGTGCTTTTAAGGACAGGAGACATCGGCAGTTGAGAGAAAGAGCCCAGCTGAGAAGCTGCTCGCGTGTTGGCTGCTGTCATGTTGCAACTTTTGAGAGTGTGAATTGAAGCTTCGCTGTTGTGCTTTAAGTGAGCGTGTTTATTTTTATGAATAAAAGATTGACAAGAGTTGGAATCGCTGTCTCCCGCTTCCTCGTTCCTGAACCTCATTACACTGGTGACAAAACCCGGGATTGAGGGAGATATATTGTCATGGAGTCCTCGCAATTGGCAAACATCATCAAGCAGGCATCCACCAGACTCAACACCAGGCCTGACTGGAGCTTCGAGCAGAACAGGAGCAACATTTTGAGGTGCTCCTGTAAGCCCAGGCGGAGGACCGGTGGGTTTTCCAGATCTTGCTGCCACGTAGTACTCCAGCAGCTACATCAGCTACGGGACCCCCACCTCAGATCACCCTGGCCAAGATGGGTCCCCAGGATGACCCTGAAGCTTTCATTGAGGTGTTCGAGCAGGCCGCTGTGGGGTCAAGCTGGCCCTAAATGCAGTGGGTGGTCTGCCTGCTGCCACTTTTATCTGAGGAGGCTCAGCACACGGCCCAACAACTGCCGGTAGCTAACCTGATGGAGTACCCGGATCTGAAGTGGGCCATCGTGCAGCGGGTCCAGCATTTTCGGACACTGGCCTACGTGGAATTCACCGACCATACTCTTTCGCCTGGCACCTCAGCATGCCTGCCAGAGGTGGTTGTTAGTGGAGCACCTCGACACAGTGGGAATCGTCAACTTGGTGGTGCTAGAACAATTTGCCGACAGGCTGCCCAAAATGTCCATGCAGTGGGTTATGCAAAGTTATTATGTCCAAGTTATTTCTCTCTATCTCTTCTCCTGCTGACTCTTCCCCTCCCCTACCTCACTCTGTTCCTGTTCCTGATTCCTGGAGATGAGGGTTTATTCCCCCAAACCTCACTCTGTGGGCCCAGGGTGTTCCGGGCACCTCTGCCCCACCTTCTGTTTCTCCTTCCCTTTCCTTCCAAGTTGGACAATATGTAGCCGCAGTTGGGGGGAGAAAGTCTGAGCCATTGTGCTGTTGCTGCGGAGAGCCGGGCCACTTCCAGGACCAATGTTTGGTGATGGATGTGGGCATGCTGGTCCAGGTGCTCAATGTGCCACATACTGCCCCCGACCAAGCAGGGATGTACCAGATACCTGTGAGAATTCAAGTGGGTACCTTGGTGGATTCAGGTTGTAATCAAACCTTGATTCACCAATGCTTGGTTCAATGGGAGGCTTTGGGTACAGCATGTAGAGTGTAGGTGAGGTTTGTTCATATGGACATTCACGAATATCCCTCAGTGCCTGTGGCTATTACATTTCAGGGGAAAATATAGAATAGAGGTGGTGGTTAGTCCCCGTCTCACTCATCTGCTTATTTTGGGTATGAATTGGCCATCATTTCAGTTGTTATTGGGGAGATTATTTATGGATGGGTCCTGCACAAAAGTGTCTCGGTGTGTGGTTTGTAATTCACTGGCTGGGGAGGTGGAGCCGGGTCCATCTGTGTCAGTTTCAGGTCAGGACGGTGCAAGGGATGGTGAAGTCCCAACTTCCCCAGCCTAAGATGTTCCCCTGCTGAGGATTTCCCTCTGGAGCAGACACGAGATGAGACTCTTAGGGACAACTTTGATCAAGTGAAAATGACTGATGGTCAGTACCTCCAGCCAGACATTGCACTCACATCTATGTACTTTTCTATTATAAATGATCAGTTGTATCGAGTGACACAGGACGCTCAGATACATTTTATTCCGGACATCTCATCATGATCCGATGGCGGGGCACTTAGAGAGTGAAAAAACACTAAACCGCCTAGTGGCCCATATCTATTGGCCGGGCATTCACCGAGATGTTCACAGGTGGTGTGCAGCATGCCGTGAATGTCAGCTGATAAACCTGCCGGCCACCCCAAGAGAGCCTTTGTGCCATGTACGGATGGGGCGGAGCACGTCCGATTTAGCACCTCAACCTCCTAAAACTATAGAGAGGCTGTCCCTGTGATTTTGGCGACGGTGTTCCTGGAGAGGGAGGAGCTCGATCCAGTGGTAAATATAAAAATCACTGATCGAGTCACCCCGGTTCCCTTTGGAAACCACCTCTCACCGTCCCAAATCATGGAGGTTGTCAGGTTGCAAGAGACTGGAGAATTATCCAATGTGTTCTCGCCTTTTCCCAGGCATAAATATCTCATACAGAACCAAATCAAAACGACCCCAGTGGTAGTGGTACGCAGTCGTCCCTACTGTTTACCTGAACACAAAAAAGGTAGTGTGGGAGGAATTGAGGGCTATGCTTGACATGGAGTAATAGAAGAATCCCACAGTGATTGGGCCAGTCCGGTAGTCTTAGTCCCTAAGAGTGACAGGTCGGTCCTGTTTTGTGTGGATTATAGATAAGTGAACTTGGTGTATAAATTGTATGCATACCCAATGCCTCGCATTAACAAACTGCTCAATTGGTTGGGTGCATCACTTGATTTGACAAAGGGATATTGGCAGATTCCCTTGACTCCCATGTCTCGAGATAAAATTGCCTTTTCCACTCCGTTTGGCTCGAACCAATTTGTTACTCTCCCGTTCGGTTTGTTTGGGGCCCAGGTGAAGTTTCAGTGACTCATGGACATAGTCCTTCACCCTCACGCTGCATATGCCTCTACATATCTGAATGATATCATTATCTATAGCAGCGATTGCCAGTGGCACATCCACCATCTGAGGGCTGTCCTGAGGTCGCCAAGTTGGGCGGGACTCACTGAAAGTCCAAAGAAGTGTGCAATTGGACGGGTGGAATTATGGTATTCCACTTGGGTCATGGACAAGTCCAGTCCAGTGGATAGAGCTGTGCCAATAGGTTTTCTTACAAGTAAAAGCCACACTCTGTGGCAGTCCACTGTTACATTCCCCTGACTTCTCTCTCCCTTTTGTTTTACAGACGGATGGACTGGACGGGGATTGGGGGCTGTGTTGTCCCAGCTAGTGGAGGGTGAAGAGCGCCCTGTGCTGCACATTAGCCGAAATCTCTCAGGCTTTTAAGAAGAGGAGACAGCGCAGCTGAGAGAAAGCCCAGCTGAGAAGCTGCAACTTTTGAGTGTGTGAATTGAAGCTTAGCCGTTGCACTTTAAGCGAATCTGTATATTTTTTTTAATAAAAGTGACATTCCTTGGATTTGCCATCTCCCGCTTCCTCATTCCTGAACCTTATCACAGTCTGACATAGATGTAAAGGCAGCACACTCAATTTAAACCATAAGTAATCTCTGTTAATATCAGGGATTTAAAATGAAATGTTTTTCATTTTGGTTTGGTCTGAGCAAAAACTGTATTTTGTTCATGCAAATTCAGAAGTTCTGCTGCCTCCTTTACAAAACAAAATAAAATAACGGTTAATAATGTTCTTTTAAAAATGACAATACTCTGCACTAAGGGGTGGATGAAATACCAATTGTAGTGTTGGCAGATCTCGCAAGAGAAACAAGCGACACTTACCTCACCAAAATAAGTGAAAATAAGCAAATATCTTTTTTCCTGTGTGATGGATTTATCGGCATAGAATCAATTTATTTTCAGATCTGCTTCAAAGTCAAAACCCGGCTGCATAAAATCTGTATTAATGCATCATATTTAGCAGGGGTCAGCAAAATTTTTGACATGGATAAAATGTCACACACTTGTGAAAATGTTTCTATTTTGCATTTTTAATAGGTTATTTTTCATTTCAATTGATATCAGCATAAGAGTTTAAGTGAAAATTTGTGCAAAACCCAATGATTATGATATAATCATTATCCTGCATGTGAATATTCAAAAGCATCTTTTGAAAGTTCTTTAATGAAAGAAACCCTGTCCTTTTGTACAATATGAGTTACAATAAATATCACAAATTTTCTTATTTGATTACTGATCATGAAATTATGATTTTATTATTATTATAAATGATAAATTATTATATTATGAATGAATATTTTTCAAAATCACAGCGGTAATCACAACAGGCAACCAACAGCGAGAGAGGAGCAGGCTATTTTATTTATATTAAGTTTTATCCCTGCATTCCAATCTATATCTTCATGTACTCCTTCCTCATGATCACGCTGCATGTTTTCATAAGCTGAAAGGGAGGATAAACACTATTAAAGTGTGACGAGACTCGCTCTGCATGAGCAAGCCATTTGCGAATCACAAGCCGATCAACTATTTAGCCCTTTTCTGTGAATCGCACCTGCAAAATCCTAAAACATTATTTCTAGGTTGAATTTAGATTTTGAATATATTCCGATTTTTGAACCCCACTATGTGGGTGTATGTTTTCTCTTTTAATAATTTAATGTAATTTTGAGTATGACCATGATTTAAAGAGGATGTACCTGTATGCTGGGTTGGAAATCTCAAGGATTAATAGTGGTGTTTGCCTTATTACATTACATGTTCTGAAAGCAAAAAGAACAAAAGAAACATGGAATGAAGGCTGTTATCGGCACAGCCTGACCAAAGCAAAGGGGGCACATTTATTCTCGCAATTAACGGGAAGTGAAGCTCTGATGCGCGAATGGTTTGCATGTGCTGCACAAGTCTATTGAGTATACTGCCGTCTTGTCACATTTTTACCAATTGTTTAGTCTCCCATTCAGCTCATGAAAACACGCTGCATGATCATGAGGAAGGATTACATCAAGATGTAGATTGGAATGCAGGTGTGAATTGATATAATTAAAATAGTCGACTCCTCTCGCCATTGCTGGCGTGCCAGTGATTACCCCTCCGTGTGCCAATGCTGTCACACTTTCCATAGGTTGCCGACCCCTTATTTATAGCAATAATTCAGTGGAAACAACTGAGAAATTTACTTTTTTTACCTCTAAGAATGTTTTCCTTGTACCTGGGTTAGCTGTGCATGTATATGTAGTAATTATGCATAGTTGTTAAAAAGATTTTCATTCACAGAATGCAACATCCAAAACTGTGTGATGCAGCAGTTTTCTTCAGGAATAAAGCATGTTTAATTTTTTCAGACATGAAGTGGTGAAGTTCCAAAAATTTACTCTGATAAGCTCTTTGGCCTTTAGTTTCATTTAAAAATAACGTTTTCACTCCGGTTCAATTGAAGTTCACTTTCTTCTGGTTTGTGGTTACTTTCTGCTAAGAATTTCATTCGTGTTCGGGTGCAATGCAATTGACTTGATGAACTGCACTGTATGAAACTGTATTTAATGTCCATTTTAAGTGCCTCAGTATAACCTCATCTTTTGTAACTGTTTATTAAGAAAAGGGGGTGGATATTTCCTGATTCCTATTACAGGAATGTTAAAACCTAAAAAAAATTCAGTTCAATTTAAAAATGATATATGATGTTTATTCTGTACACATAGCTGTTGATTTAACATGTATATTCAGTGCAATTCATTATATAAAAATAATGCATTACAAAAATGAATGCAATTAATTATGTCCCTGGACCATAACAAGGCATTCCTATCATCGGTTCAGAGCAAATCAAGATTGAAGTATCACCAGGGGTCAGTTGAATAAAACTGATTTAGACTAGTCTTAAAAGTTAGTTGTCAAAAATGTTGGTCTTAAATTTTTCAGTCAGTTGCCTAAACCCTTAGGCTAACATTTGTTTACATTATATGTTTCCATGAAAAATAACTGTCAGCTGAGCAAGTGGGGGATTCAGTTGAGGGCTGAAAGGGGCATGAGTTGAGACACTGTAGAAGAGTTTAACTTCTACGATGGTAACAAAATTTCTTGTTTTTTTTATTATTATTATTTGGGTTCAAATCACAATTTTTTTTATTTTATTAGAATCGATTTTGAAGCACTGCTTTTTTCTAAAAATCTAATATTTTCAGCGAAGGAAAACTATTTTGAGTTGTACAGTGTCTTACTTTCCCATAGTGCAATGTGAACTAGACTGTCTTACTAAAGACATCTGTGAGATTGTTTCATGCAACAGGCTTTCTCTGGCATCTTTACATAGTCCATGTTTATTTTGTTTAAAATTGTCTATGTTTAAGTTGCTCCCAATGGCAGGCTAGCACCTTGCATGGCAGCTCTGCCGCCATTGGTGTATGAATGTGTGTGTGAATGGGTGAATGAGTCACAGTGTAAAGCGCTTTGAATACCGTTAAGGTAAAAAAGGTGCTGTATAAGTGCAGACCATTTACCATTTAACTGGCCCCA
Organism: Xyrauchen texanus; assembly: GCF_025860055.1. Lineage (NCBI taxonomy): Eukaryota > Metazoa > Chordata > Actinopteri > Cypriniformes > Catostomidae > Xyrauchen > Xyrauchen texanus. Next base: position 21,440,716 of record NC_068298.1, on the reverse strand, counting down.
GTTTTCAGCTAGGTGGGCTGTAATAGAAACTCCAGCTGTATAGGAAACTTGCAGCTGTACAGAGAACAAGCCAAACTCAGACAAGCTTGGAAATAGAGACAGCACAAGATGATAACTAATTTTTGCATTCAAATTCAGCTGGACATAGCACAAAAAACAATTTTATATATATATATACAGTATATATATATATATATATATATATATATATATATATATATATATATATATATATATATATATTATTAACAATTTTTATTGATCCAATCCCCCCAAATATTCCCATAGAACACAATTCATTTAATAACATTAACCTTCCCAATCATAAAAAATGTAATGAAGCACACCTGCCCACTTTGCTCAAACCTTTAACTAAATCACACAAATTTGCTGGGAATAAAATGCCCAAATACTTAATGCCCTGTTTGGGTCATTGGAAGGCGCCCAGCTGAAAAGCTGTTACTGGGCAGTACACTGTCAGAGACAAAGCTTTGGATTTAGACCAATAAACTTTGTACGCTGAGAATTTAGAAAAGGAATTAATAATTCTGTGGAGGCAAGACATAGTTCTAGTGGGGTCAGAGACTAATAATAAAATATCATCTGATATTCATTCTGATATTTTGCACTGATGAACATCAGTGCAAATGTTACCTTCCATTGATGTAAGAGAATCGTCTCTAGTTACTTGACTGTAACCCTTGTTCCCTGAAAAAGCAGAACGAGATGCTGCACTGATTTAGCGCTTTGGGAACATCTTTTAGGAGTGACCAGCTGTGAATATGTGTGCAACACGTCAATGAAATTGACTGGAATTTACAGCCTCTGCTGGTGACATCGTCAGGATGCGCTGGTACCAGGGGCTGTAAATAGATGTGCCACAGGTGCATCGTCAGGTATTGTTCTGAAGAGCAGTCCCGGGGCATCCTCAGTGTGGCAATGAAGCACAGCATCTCGTTCTGCTTTTTCAGGGAACAAGGGTTACAGTCAAGTAACCCGAGACGTTCCCTATCAAAAGCTGCGCTGATTTAGCGCTTTGGGAACAAGAATACCCATGCCGGATGTCTGGACCCCTTACAGTTGTGTAATTTGTGCTCACAAGAACACAAGAGGTCTCAGACATGAGCTTGTGATGTTGACTCAAGGACGAAAGAGCCTGGAGTGGCATAAACATCCAAACTATAAAATCTTATGAATGTATGCGGAGAGGACCAGCATGTGGCAGACATTACAAACATGCTGTAGAGGCACATATACAAACTGTTGTAATTCCTACACCGTTCACCTGATTTGGATGTAAATACCCTCAAATTAAAGCTGAAAGTTTACAGTTACAGCACATCTTGCTCGTTTCATTTCAAATCCATTGTGGTGGTGTATAGAGCCAAAAAGATTAGAATTGTGTCAATGTCCCAATATTTATGGACCTGACTGTATCTCATTTATTGGCATAACTTGTTCTAGTAGAGGGAGCCCTAGCACTCAGAATGGTCTCGATAACTTCAGAACACGAGATCTTTATTGGATGATCTCAGAACGTTGGCCAGAACTGATCGGGCCTGTCTCCCTCAGTGCATTGTGAGCCAGAACCCTGTGAGCTTGTTCGATTTCCAGCTTATGGCCTGTTATGTCAAGCAGATTTGGAAAGAGCCCGTCCAGGAATTTCACCATATCCTGACCCTCTTCGGCCTCAGGAATTCCAACAATACGGATATTATTCTGCCGGAACGGTTCTCCAAGTCCTCCAACTTCTCCCAGACATGCTCCAAATCCACCTTGGTCACTAGCAGACTAGCAAATAATTCCCTGTCCAATGTCTCCAGATAATCGATTAGTTTCTCAACATCCCCCACTCTTGTAACCACCTCAGTGTATTTCACCTCCAAAGCAGTGATCGATCGACGTATTACAGCAAGATCCTTCAAGTCAGCAACGACCTTCATCAAACATGTTCAACATTTCGCTATGAATTTCCATAATTTCTCTGACCAAATAAACTCCAGGGCTCGAGGCCTCTGCAGGGAGGTCAGCTTGAGCATGTAATTGTCTTTTAATATCTCCAGATCCTGAGGATTTTGAATTCTTTTACATATTGTTCTCCTAGAACAGTTATGGAACAGAGTGTCTCGAATCTCACCAGTTTATGACATTAATAGTGTTACAAATAGCAAAGTGTTCAGAGCCCGCCGCTCACACTTCCTAGCCTCGCTATGTTTAACTTGATACAGTGACCTAACACTGCGTTTATGATACAATGCATTTAAAGTGAGACACTAAATATAAATATTAGGGCTGTCAATCGATTAAAATGTTTAACTGAATTAATTACATGTTGTCCCGATTAATTAATCACGATTAATCGCATATACAATATTTGCTAAGAAAGCCCCTCATATAACAATAATTCAATATATAATGATGAAATAATTATTCATAGTTATCTTTAAATATATATATATATATATATATATATATATATATATATATATATATATATATATAAAATAAAAAAATATTCAGATAATTAAAATGCATTACATTCTTGTAGCAGAAGAGTTAATCATTAATAAGACGATACAAAAGTGGCTTTAGAATACAATGTATTGTTTACTACCATATTATTGATCATAAGTCAATCATTGGCACACAGTTCACAGCAATCCATTTCACAATTGAATTTGTCAATCAGTTGGAGATTTATTATGAGGGCTTGTTTAAGAACTGTCAATTTAAACCTGCGTCAGATTTTTTTATTTTTTTTTAGAAACAAGCCACATAGTACACAATACTACAGATATACTTTACAATAATGCCAAGACATTATATTCATTACATAATGCAATGCTTTTCAAAGCTTTGGAGTTGTTGGAGGTACAAAGAGTATTTAAATAATATATTAAAAATGAATTCTCCAAAATACTACTGCGTGGGCACATTCCCAAAAAAAGGTGAGGGGCAGGGACACGAGGGAGAGATAACTTACTATTATTGTACTAGGTGAATAAATATTGATTTTATATTAGATGTATTTTTGCATTGATGTTAAATGTTAATCACGGCGCTGTGAACGTCACTCAGTTTGGCATAAGGTCTACGATACAAACTAATTTGAACAGCACAGACCTACTCAATGTAAATATAATGAAGTGCAAATAATAATCTAATCGTTAAAAAGCACATTTCCAAATAAGCACATCAATTCCATTACTAAAGACTAGAAAGATTAAATGACTTCTTACCAGATTTAGTGCATCTTGAATAAAAATTTTGTGTCTGATCTGGCTGCTTCGAGTAGGGCCTTCTCATTCATTATGACTGTAGAACTGCTGGCAGGTGTAGGTGTTCACTTTCACCAGGAGTTCACTTTTGATGAGGTCCGATGCTCAGTTCCTTGTCTCTGTCCACGAAGGTCATCAGTGAAAACACCCTCTCCACGAACGCGTTGTTGACAGCTCAAAGCCAAAGATATCAGAGCTGTCATGTTTGGGGCACTGAAATGCTTCAGCAGAGCTGTCCTTGAAACTTCGGTGGCATACCCTGCACTCTAATTTTTTAGGGTCACCTGTAAGTGGTTTTAACCATGTATATATTTTCTCCAGTTCTTTATTATACGAACAAAGACACTTTTTCTTCTCGGGAGCTCCGGATAGACCCATTTTTCTGTTGCAGTTATTTTCCAGCGTTTTCCCACTCTGGCAAAAAAAGGCTGCGCTGCGCATGTTCAGTGTTTCTTATTAACTTTTTTATAGTGATTTTGAAATTAAAGGATGATGAAATAAAATGATGCCGAAATAATAATAAAGATAAAAAATTATACAGAAAAAATTTAAATGCGAGACACTGCTTATGACTTGCGGGATGCTGGACAAAGCTTCCAATTTCGGGACTGTCCTGCAAAATGCAGGACGGGTGGTCACCCTACCATACGACCTGCTTGTGTCATGTCTCGGGTGTGTTGTGTCATAAAAATAAAATGTTTAGGTCACTGTGTCAAGTTAAATATAGTTTAATACTCAATCTTTAAACACATATTGAGATCCCTTAGTTCGCATTTGAACCCTTAGTAAAGCATATCTGTGTTGTTTTCTTCACTGTATAAACTGTTGCTCACACAGTTGAAATTTCACGCACTGCCCTCTGGAGTATACAGGTGGTACTGGATTTAACGCATTAATAAAGTGTGATTAATTTTACAAACAATAACACGTTAAAACATTAACACATTTAATCGCAATGCTTTCCTGAGAGATTCAAGCTTGTAGTACCACCCGTTTACTCCAAAGTGCAGTAAGTGAAATTTCAGCTGTGTGAGCAACGCGCAGTTTATTACAGAGAACAAAACATTAACAACACTTCAGCAGACACACAACATAAATGTGCGAACCAAGGGATCTCAATATGTGTTTAAAGACTGAGTGTTAAACTATATTTAACTTGACACAGTGACTTAAACATTTTACTTTTATGACGCAACACACCTGAGACGTGACAAAAGCATGTCTGACGCAGGTCGTATGGTCTTTACCTCACAAATATTTAATTACCAACAAGGTTAAGAAGGTGTCCTTTAAACTGTTACACCGTTTTTACCCAATACATTTTTATTTAAGAAACATGCTCCCTGAAATAGATCCACTTTGCTCCTTCAGTAATGCTGTAGTGTGCCCCCTAACATTTTTTGGGAATGTGTCCACGCTGTAGTATTTTTCAGAAAATTTAGTTTGTTTGTACGTACCTCTATTTTAACTAGTTTTTCTTTGCTTTATAAAGACACTTTATTTGGTTTTCACAGTTTTGATAACTTAAGTTAATATGTTATGATTAATCTGTTTATTTTTCTTGACAAGTTTTTTTTTATACATAAGTGTAAATTTATGTCTATAAAGCCCCTATTTGCACTTTTTTGTAAAGACTTAAAATATTATTTAAATACACTTTGTACCTCCAACAACTCCAAAGCATTGAAAACCATTGCGCTATGTAATGAATATAATGTCTTAGTTGGCTGGACTCGCAATGGAGTAGACGCACTACGCAATTATAGAACTAAATCACAGCTTTTCCTCACTTTCCAAACTCCCTTTTTTGTCAATACGCCTCCAAAACTTGCAAATAAGAAAGTGGAGAAAACTTTGATGAAAGGACTAACATCAAACCCAAGTTTTAATGAAGAAAAGATCGGCTAGCTGGGGTCGGCTAAAACACATGAGGCCAACATGTGCCATGCCGAGGCAGAGATGGATACTGCAGAACTAGCTATGCCTGACGAACCCTCGCCGTCAGATCTGCTTCTTGCAATCACTAATTTGAATAAAAATCTCGACAATAAATTTGCTAATTTGTCAACTCAAATCCATAAGCTGAAATCCGTGGATTGTCACGGAAACCAGAACACTTGAAACCGGTGTCAACGTCCACGATAGCCGGATTGATGAACTGGCGTCATTATGCAGCTCCCTCCAGGCAGACAGCAAATATATAAAAACAAAACTGGAAGACCTGGAATCTAGATCTAGACGCCAGAACATCCGAATAGTCAGGATCCCTGAGGGCGCCAAGGGGGGTCAGCCTGCTGACTTTATCACGAAGCTGATACCGACCGTGCTGGGCAAGTAGCACTTCAGGGCGAACTTCAAAGTTGACCGTGCTCATTGGTCCCTTGCGACCAAACCCGCCAACCTTTTATTGCCAGGCTGCATTATCCACCTCATCTTACGGCTGGCGAGTGAGAACCACCCTATTCACTTTAACAACAAAAGGATCTCCTTCTTCCCGGACCTGACCCAAGAGACTATGCGCCAAATTAAACAGTTTGACTCGGTCCGTGAGAAATGCAAAGCAGCCAAAATCTGGTATGGATTTCTCCACCCGGCTCGCTTCAGAATGACGGTGGGTGGTGTGTCCCGTACATTCTCAGTCCCAGCGGAGGCCGAACTTTTTCTTGCCTCTCTAGGTGAGCCTCAGTAATAGACTGCGTCTAGGTGCTCTCTTGGGTGAGACTGATATAATTCACTTTGTTTCCAACAATGTGAAGCCCGAGTAGTTTACTGTAAAGCAGTAGGTTGTGAAAGTTATAAATGCTATTAGCTATCAGTCTCATTCAATAACTCCTGGAGCTGAAAGGTTTCTGTGTTACCACCTAATGTTATATTGTCATCCGGAGTTACTTTAGATTTTAGATAGGCTCTTAGTGTATACCAGTCACCCTATGACTGCTATTCTGGTAAGGTACTACGTTTGGGGTAGTTACCTAGCTATGGGGGGGTTGTTGGTTCGTGTTCCTTTTCTTTTTTTTTCTTTCTTTCTAAGTTTTCACGGCAACAAATATTTTCTACATAACATGTTAGGTGATGCAGTGTAAGATCTCAGCTAGTCAGGCACACTGGGAGGGTTATAAACTGGTGAGCTGGAATGTGAGAGGTTTGGGCAGTATGATGAAACGATCCAAAGTTTTTTCACACTTAAAATCCCTGTCAGCGGACATACTGTTGTTACAAGAAACCCACGTGAAACCAAAATTTAGGGATAATCTAAAGGTCAACTGGGTAGATTAGATATATCAGGCTAATTTTAATGCCAAAGCAAGGAGAGTAGCAATATTGTTTAGGAAAAATATTCCTTTTATCCACTTATCCACATTTTCTGACTCTGAAGGAAGGTTTCTGATAGTAACTGGCTCTTTAAACTCCGTACCAATTGCATTTGTTAATATTTACGGCCCGAATTTTGATACCCCAAGCTTTTTTCAAAGAGTCTTCAACAACATACCAAATATTTCTGACAACATAGTAATCGGTGGAGACTTTAACTGTATATTGGACCTTCTTTTAGATAAACAATTTCCGAGAAAATGCCTGCAATCAAACTGAAAAGCTCAAATCAAGTGTAAATATGGAGGCTTGCACATCCAACCGACAGGGATTACTCATTATTCTCTCCAGTTCACAAAGCATATTCTCGTATAGACTATTTCCTGCTAGATTCCAAATTGATATCTCTCGCTGATAAAATAGCCTACCACCCCATTTTAATATCAGACCATGCTCCACTTTCCATGATGCTAAAAGTTGGTGAACAGGCACTTAAAACAAGACGATTGCAGTTTGATGCAATGCTGTTAAAGGATACAGAATTCAGACAGTATTTGGATAAGCACATCTCCCACTTTAATTCCGAAAATGATACTGCGACGTCAACGACTCAGTTCTCTGGGAAGCATTTAAGGCAGTTATTAGGGGCCATATGATATCATATGTTGCCAATAAAAAGAAAAAAGACAATTTCCGTCTTGAGGAAATCAACCAAAACTTAATTAACCTCGAAAACACATACAAAACGAACCCCTCTGATGCAGCTCTGGAGGAGATTACCAAACTGAAATTTGAGTATAACACCATTTTAACAAAGCGTGTTGGTTCCCTGCTCCACAAGGCGCAACAAAAATATTTTGAGCTTGGCGACAAACCCGCACAGTCTGCTAGCGAGACAACTTATACATGCTCCAGCCTCCCAGGCCATTCACAGCATCAAGGACAAAACCGGCAAATTAATTACATCCCCGGAAGAGATAAATAAATCTTTTGCAAAAATTTTTCAAGAACTACAGGTATATCAAAGTGTACCGCTAACCAAGAAACTATCAATGAATTCCTTACAAACTGCAGGCTCTCTACACTTGATGCGGAGGCTGTACAGGCTCTAGATGCTGAGATTACTTTAGAAGAAATCAAGACTGCTGTTATGCAATTCCTGAACAACAAAGCTGCTGGCCCAGATGGGTTTAAATATCTACCTCGTATTGCCCCCCTACTCTTGCGGATGCTAAAACACTCCAAAGAAAATTCTATCCTGCCTAAATCACTTTACCAGGCCAATATAGCTGTATTACTTAAAAAAGATAGAGGACCCTTTAAATATGTCTTCCTACTGCCCTATATCCTTGCTCCAGATGGAAACGAAAATTCTTAGCAAAGTGATGTCCAACAGACTGTGCAATCACATGCACAAATTAATACACCCGGACCAATCAGGATTTGTATCCGGTCGGCATATCTACGCAAACTTACGCCGTCTCTTCAATATTATGTATAACAAGCACAAGGAAGATTGTGTCGTTATTGCCTTAGACGCAGAGAAGGCATTTTACCATATAGAATGGCAGTATATGTTATCTACCCTAAACCACTTCGGCTTTGGAAGCTCTTTCATAAACTCGATTACCATCATCTACTGTCAACCAAGCCTCCATTGTCACCAATTGGAAAATATCACAGCCGTTTTATTTGCAAAGGGGTGTCAGGCAAGGCTGTTCTTGCTCTCCACACCTATTCAATCTGTGCATTGAAGTGCTTGCCTGTCTAATTAGGGCAAACCCGAATTATAAGCCTATCCAACTCTATGGCAAAGACCACTACCTATCACTTTTCGTGGATGACATAACATTATACATATCACACCCCAGAATAACACTCCCCACCCTCCTACATATAACTACAGAATTTGGTAGCTTGTCGGGATACACCATTAATTGTGAGAAAAGAGAATTGCTTCCAATATCAGATGAGACAGATCTTGAATTTTTACGTAAAATGCCCTTTAAGATTGTGGATGATCAAATTAAATGCCTAGGTATTATTGCGACATGAAAATAAAGAGATCTGTTAAAGTCCAACTGGGATACTAAGACTCAGCAGTTGCGTCACAACATTGACTTCTGGAATACTTTACCAATTTCTTTAATAGGTCGCATTAATGCGATAAAAATGGTGACCCTCCCCAGATTCCTCTACATTTTTCAGTGCCTACCGGTTTATATACCGATATATTACTTAAAGAAATTGGATTCCACTATCGCATCATTTGTCTGGAGCAATAAAAATGCCAGAATATCAAAAAATCACTTATGTAAAGATAAGGCTGGGGTGGTTTGGGTCTTCCTCAATTTCGCCTTCATTACTGGGCAGCAAATTTGAGAGTGTTCTCCCTCTGGGCCAATGCCTATCACCAGACTACACTTTATTAAGGACAGCCACTTGGCTCCAGATGGACCTACATCCCTCTTAGCGCTTTTGAACAATCCCGACAAAGTTAAAATCCCGACTAACATAACCAGCCCGGTTGTTCTGAACTCTCTCCGAGTATGGAGGCAGATCCAAATCTTCCTCAAGTTGCCCAAAGTCTACCTAGATAGCCCTATTGGCAGAAACCATGCCTTTTCTCTGGGTTTAAATGATCCAACTTTTTCTGCCTGGATAGATAAAAACATAGTCACAATTGGTGACCTATATATTGGAGGAAAATTTGCATCTTTCCACCAACTGCAACAGTCTCATTCCCTACCAGCGTCACATTTTTTCAGATACCTCCAAATAAGGAATTATGTTAGAACCCATCTCCCAGGCTATGAGAACAAACCTACAAACAGCATACTCACGTGCCTTATCCGTCACAACGCTAACAGCAAGGGGTCAATCTCGTTTCTATACTCACTCTTGTTAGCACATGTAACCCAATCTGATACTAAAATAAAGAACGCTTGGGAAGAAGAATTGGGAGCTGAAATCACAGATGATACTTGGAGTGCAATTCTTGCAATGATACCCAAAAGTTCTATAAATGCCAGACATCGGCTTATACAATTCAAGATTGTGCACAGGCTCCACTATCAAAATCAAGACTCCATACCATATACCCTAACGTCTCCCCCCTGTGCGATAAGTGTAAACAAGACACAGGTACGCTACTCCACCAGCTGTGGCTTTGCCCTAAGCTCCATACCTTCTGGTCACTGATATTTGACTACATCTCAAAGGCTTATGACAAACCTATTTTACCAGATCAATTTCTCACCCTGTTTGGCCTTTCCGTGACTTCTGTACTGGATAACCACATTGTCCAGGCCATCTCACTTTGTACATTGCTAGCAAAACGCCTCATTTTACAACAATGGAAATCTGAATCTATCCCCACATTCCACCAATGGTTAAGAGAACTTGGCAATGTAATCCACATGGAAGTCCTTCGATATAAGCTTGCCAATCAAGTGAGGGTTTTTCTAAAAGTATGGAAAACGCTTCTTGACAAATGGTCGATAACCCAGCAGTCGTGAATTGATTTACACACCTCAGGTGTGCCTGACTAGTCATATCAAGTTGTTGCCATAGTATATCGGCACTTTTTCTCTTTGTCCTGAATCAACGTTGTTGCCATGTTTGTTCAGGTTTTTTTTTTTACACTTTTCTGCCCTTCTCTCTCAAGCCCAGTATAACATCCATTAGTTTTAAGTGTGTGTGTGTATGCATGTATGTGAGTGTACGAGTGTATGTGGAAGTATGTATGTATATGTTTACATATCATGTGTGTGTGAACGTGGTTATGTGCTCTGGTATGTGGCTATGCATGTATATACGGGTACATCTAAGGGGGATCTTCCTGGTGCAATTTAACTACTCCTTTATGGTTTTATTACTGGTTCTGTAATGGTTTGCTTGCTTATCTGGACATTTCTTGTATTGCCACCTCGTAGTCCATGGGGTGCTGCTGTAATGTATATTGTGCTTGTCCTGGAAAAACTCAATAAAGAGATTTAAAAAAAAAAAAAAAAAGAATATAATGTCTTGGCATTATTGTAAAATATATCTGTAGTATTGTGTACTATGTATACCCCTGGCTTGTTTAAAAAAAAAAAAAATGTCTGATGCAGGTGTAAATTGATGGGTCCCTAAAGAAGCCCTCATAATAAATCTCCAACTGATTGACAAATTGACTTGTGAAATGGATTGCTGTGAACTGTATGCCAATGATTCACTTATGATCAATAATATGGTAGTAAACCATACATTGTATTCTAAAGCTGCTTTTTGAATGGTCTTATCAATGATTAACTCGTCTGCTACAAGAATGTAAATCATTTTAATTATCTGAATATATATATATATATATATATATATATATATAATTGTTTTATATTTAAAGATAACTATTTATAATTATTTCATCATTATATATTGAATTATTGTTATATGAGGGGCTTTCTCAGCAAATATTCGTATGAATTAATCGGGACACCATGTAATTAATTTGATTAAAAATTGTAATCGATTGACAGCCCTAATATACATATATATATATATATATATATATATATATATATATATACACTCACCTAAAGGATTATTAGGAACACCTGTTCAATTTCTCATTAATGCAATTATCTAATCAACCAATCACATGGCAGTTGCTTCAATGCATTTAGGGGTGTGGTTCTGGTCAAGACAATCTCCTGAACTCCAAACTGAATGTCAGAATGGGAAAGAAAGGTGATTTAAGCAATTTTGAGCGTGGCATGGTTGTTGGTTCCAGACGGGCCGGTCTGAGTATTTCACAATCTGCTCAGTTACTGGGATTTTCATGCACAACCATTTCTAGGGTTTACAAAGAATGGTGTGAAAAGGGAAAAACATCCAGTATGCGGCAGTCCTGTAGGCGAAAATGCCTTGTTGATGCTAGAGTTCAGAGGAGAATGGGCCAACTGATTCAAGCTGATAGAAGAGCAACTTTGCCTGAAATAACCACTCATTACAACCGAGGTATGCAGCAAAGCATTTGTGAAGCCACAACATGCACAATCTTGAGGCGGATGGGCTACAACAGCAGAAGACCCCACCGGGTACCACTCATCTCCACTACAAATAGGAAAAAGAGGCTACAATTTGCAAGAGCTCACCAAAATTGGACAGTTGAAGACTGGAAAAATGTTGCCTGGTCTGATGAGTCTTGATTTCTGTTGAGACATTCAGATGGTAGAGTCAGAATTTGGCGTAAACAGAATGAGAACATGGATCCATCATGCCTTGTTACCACTGTGCAGGCTGGTGGTGGTGGTGTAATGGTGTGGGGATGTTTTCTTGGCACACTTTAGGCCCCTTAGTGCCAATTGGGCTTCGTTTAAATGCCACGGCCTACCTGAGCATTGTTTCTGACCATGTCCATCCCTTTATGGCCACCATGTACCCATTCTCTGATGGCTACTTCCAGCAGCATAATGCACCATGTCACAAAGCTCGAATCATTTCAAATTGGTTTCTTGAACATGACAATGAGTTCACTGTAATAAATGGCCCCCACAGTCACCAGATCTCAACCCAATAGAGCATCTTTGGGATGTGGTGGAAAGGGAGCTTCATGCCCTGGATGTGCATCCCACAAATCTCCATCAACTGCAAGATGCTATCCTATCAATATGGGCCAACATTTCTAAAGAATGCTTTCAGCACCTTGTTGAATCAATGCCACGTAGAATTAAGGCAGTTCTGAAGGCGAAAGGGGGTCAAACACAGTATTAGTATGGTGTTCCTAATAATCCTTTAGGTGAGTGTATATATATATATATATATATATATATATTGCATCTGTAGGCTGTGTGTGTCTGAGAACCCTTTCTCCCTTTAAATTTGTTTCATATTTGCATTGTTTATGAACATTCTTTTTTCCCCTCAGGAGAACATTATTCAAGATAATCATTAAACTGTGTAAGTACACTTTAGAGTAGAGAAAGAACTCAGTACCAGTGACTTCTCCCTTGCCTGTAGCATTCATTTATATTTCAACAGCATAACAAGTCCTGTTGGCCTGACCTTACCAGTTCTTACTGTAGGCATCCATGGACCATTCTAATAGAAATCTTTGAGTGTAAGGAAACCATGAGTTAAGCTGTTGGTGGTGTCCTAAACTCTCAACATGTTAAGTTTGTTATAGAACATATTGGTGTCAAGGACAAACTTGGGTCCTGGCAGATATTAAACTGCCCACTTAATTGGGATTCTCCCTTTCTTCTTCTTTTTTTCTTGATGGCAAAAGAGCAACTTTCTCTAGTTTGCAATTTATGGCTTATAAATATGATAGGATTTTCCTGCCGATAAATTCTAAAAATAGGCCCTCTGAAAGACAAAATCTGGACCATATAGTACAGATTGCATTATGTGCTTTCTTGAGAACAGTAATGCTTGTTCTGACTTAACATTTGGAAGTGACCCTGAAAATATGAGTATGATGTATTAGGTAGGCTTACACATAACACATCTCCTTCAGGTTAGGCAGTAGATATGTGGAAATTCTTCTGTTGTCTGGTTGGGGTGGGTTGCTTACCCAATGAGACTGATCTCACAGTGAAATCAGAAACAGTAGTTGACTTCTCGTTAGCTAAAACTGGCCTTTGCACACTGTAATGCAAAACACTGCCCCAGTGGCCAAAGTGGTAAGTGTTATTGGGCGTATGGGCATATGTGAGCTCCATTTTCCAGGTGTATTGTCCATGGTGGGGAGCAAAAAATTAGTTGTGAAGAGAGTTGTTTTCAGCTGAGCAGGCTGTAATACAGTGAATAAACTGTTTTTATAAACAGTATCCACCAACCCAAACAACAAACCTAAATCTAACCATCAGCAGAGCAAAAATGTATTGTTAGAGGGAAAAATGCAACTTTGAAGCGGTCGTCACTGATTATGCATAAGCGTTTACTTCATGGATTTAGCATGGGACCTGAACCTGGGACTCCAACACATATGATGCAACATGCTTCCGGTTGCATCATAGGGGAAGGTTAACCCACTGGAGCAATGTAAAATGTCTGATAGGAGTTGGTGCTTTTCGGTGAGTCTACATAATGTGGAATATCATAGGCAGGTGTAAAATTGGGATTTTTGAGGTGAGGGAACCCTAACCCTGAAATGCTGTTCAACAACCCCTAATAACTTTAGTAATAAAAGCTATTCAATTAGTAAGCTGTTTTGCTGGCTAGTTTCCTTTGAAATGTTTATGTTAATGATTTAAACATCTGAGACACAAGCTTCCCCTAAGATAAAGCAAAGGATGGGAGGTGCATTTAAAAAAACTTTTTTTTCTTTCCCTTTGCTCTCTTTATCAGCCACCCCCAATGACTATATTTCTAACTCTGTGTCATAGCTCCTACCTGGGAAGATAAGACTGTATCACACACCTACATTTCACCTACACACTGCTTCCTAGACCACCCAGGAGTATTACATCAGTGACCCCAACCTTCACCCTCATACTCATATTGAGGAATTGGTTGACATATTCAAAGCTTGCTCTTAACATGTTCAGGCTTTTCTCCAACATAGACACACACATGAACTTGAATAGAATTTTGAGCTGATAAGCAGGGAGATACCCACATTGCTCTGAGACTGTTGTGCCCATTGGTAGCATAATGGTTTAAATGGCCTTAAGGGTTTGCTTGTAGTGTCCTAATAAAACATTATCAGTATTTTAACAGAATATTTTGCATAGGCTCAACATGGTGACCGAGGACAAAGCAACATGGCCCTCACGAAAAGTTTGTGGGAAGACGAGTGTTTGTGCTGGCAACATAAGCACATAGAGACCGTGACACACATACAGCAGTGGTCTTAATATTTGATTAACGTTTTCATACAGCCTATGATAGAAGTAATTTTTAAAGTCCCATGCAATTAAATCACATAAAAAGGTAAATTAATTTTAAAGTGTGTGAACTGATCATGGGTAAAGGTCATGCACAAATTAGTTAATCTTTGAATTATACATGGGGAGTACCTCAGACACATAAATAATTCTATATGTCACACCGGAATGTGAGGTTCTTAATTATACCAGCATTTAATTTATCCACTGACAGGAAAAGGACAACGACCACTTCTAAAATGTATCCAATTTATTTAATAACAATTTGCTCACAATGGTAAAATTTGCAACATGATAAAAAGTAAAGAAAGGCAACTCACTGGTCAGTTAATGCAACAGCCCAATTCATCAGCTTAGATTCAAAATCCAAATCCTATTCTATATCAGTATATAAAAATCAACCAAGCATAAAAATAAAATGCATTGACAGAAAAGTTCGGCAGTCTTCAGTCACATCCCAAACCAGATTCTAGGTCCGTTGACCTTATATGGAAGTCAGGTAGGCAAGCGGGCCGCGGAAGGGGATGCCGGTTCAGATGAGGCAGCCTTGGTAGTTCGTCCCTTCAAGCAGCTCCGTGATCCAATATATACAGCGGCAGCACTGAGAAGGAGTACAAACAAACCTTAGTCTCACACAAAACACTAGCCCAGCTTTCATGCACACACATAAGTTGATAGGCAGGACAACTTTCCTTTACTTAGCTCAAATCAGGCGTTGAATCCACTGCATGAACATCTACGTTCGTCTTCTGTTCCACTTGACTTATCTCCATTGATGGATTATAATCAGCTCCGTGCCCACTGCTCGTCCGGCTGTAGCTTTCTATCATCAATTTTACACAGCGATCAATGTTCCTGTCCGTATAGGTTCGGTTCGCGGTGTGTGCGCATTCCCCTGCACACCTTCCTCCTTCACACTCGCGCTTATTGCTTCTTATCAAGCAACTGCCGCACCTGTCCTTAAATCAACCATCCATTAGTTCAAACAGCGCTACCAGGGTGGGGTCGGTCAATCATAACTGTTCGTGAGTATTTAAGCCCACAATTAAGAAACCAGTGAAACAGCAATCAGTGATCAAATACACAAAGCACAAATCAAAAATAATAAAGTATGTGGGTGAAATAAATAACACACAGGGGGTTCAATACTACAGACAGATGTTCCACATTTGACATTTCCCCCTTTCTTTAATGGAGGTCGTCCCGATCTCCTACTCACTGCGGTACCGGGCTGGGGGCATTCCCAAATTAGGGCGCTCAGAACGACGTACAGTAGGTGAGCTAATCTCACCATGCTGGGCTGCGGGTTCTGCTGGAGGGTCAGGTGGTTGGGCCAAAGCTGGATCTCGCTCTTCCGTAGGTTGCTGATGATTATACGTCACCAGCAGGCCAGGAAGCCACCAGGTTGGAGGGGGCATTGGTTCCATCGGGCGGCATGTTGGAGGTCATGGTTCCTCTGATTCCTGGCTCCTGTGCTGCAACATATCCAAGGGGCATGGTTGGAGGTTATTCCTATGTACTGTGCGGGTGGGCGCTTCCTTACCCTCTGGTCGAAGCACATAGACCGGGTGGTTCTCCCGGAGCTGCTTGACCACCACATATGGTTCTGGTGCCCACCTCAGGTTCAGCTTCCCTTTTGCCCTCCTGCGGAAGTTGCGGACAAGCACTCGTTCTCCTGGGAGCAGGGACGCCAGCTTGACTCTTCTATTATATCTGGCCTGGTCCCGGTGCTGTCATTGTTGGGTATACCTGGTTACCGTCTGATAGGCATGGTTCAAAGCTTCCTGGTGCCTCCTCACCCATCCAGTCAGGGTATGGGGCTCGGTTTCAGGTTTCAGGCCAGTTGCCCAGTCGACAGGCAACCTGGCATGCCTCCCAAACACCACATAGTGAGGGGTCATCCCAGTGGTGCTGTGAATGGTGTTATTATATGCTTGGACTAGAGCGGGGAGCCGGTTAGGCCACTGTGCTTTGCTGGTCTCATCCAGGGAGTTTAACAGCCCCAACAGGGTCAGATTAAACCTCTCACAAGCTCCATTCCCTTGGGGGTGATAGGCTGTGGTGCGGCTCTTCTGGCAACCATAAAGTTGGCAAAGTTCTTTCATCAGTGATGACTCAAATGATGCCCCCCGGTCCGTCAGGATCTGTTCGGGACAGCCAAAGGTCTGGATTAGGTTGTTATACAAGGCTTGAGCTGTTGTATTGGCAGATTGATCTCTCGTGGGCACTGCAAGGGCATACTTTGAGAACAGGTCAGTTACAACTAAGATGTAGGGGTACCTGTCCTCAGGCCGCCCCAGGGAAAGATAGTCTACCCCAACTACCTCAAATGGGTAACTAGTTAGAATGGATACAAGAGGAACCCTTACCTCTGGCCCAGCCTTGGCACAGACACATTGAGGGCAGGTAGTCGTCCACTCCTTTACATCCTCAGTCATCCTTGGCCAATAGCAGCGTTGTCGTAGGATGGTAAGGGTCCTTTCACTACTTGGGTGTCCCATCTCACCGTGGTAAGTCTCCCACACCTTCCTAGCTTCTTGCTTGGGGACTACCACCTGGAAGATCTCTTCTCCGGACCCTGCCTGTTGGTAGAGTCGTCCCAGAATGCCGTCTCGCAGCACAATACGATCCCATTCTCGTCGTAGTTGTTTCGCATGTGAGGACAAAGGGCTACTAACCTCCAGGGGTGGGAGTCCCTGTTCCTTCCTCTGCTGTATCTGCACCAGCTCTGGGTCCTTGGCCTGCAGGTCTGCCCAAGACTGTTCTTCTACCATCACCCCTCTGGCAAGGGATGGCATTGTGTCCTGCGGTTGTGGCAACCTGGAGAGAGCATCAGCATTTTTGTTTTGGGTACCAGGTCTATATTTGACAACGTACTTGAAGTTTGCCAGCTGAGCCACCCACCGCTGTTCCACAGCACCAAGACAGGCAGTGTCAAGATGAACCAATGGGTTATTATCTGTAAACACAGTAAATTCAGCCCCATACAAATAATCTTTAAATTTCTCGGTTACAGCCCATTTCAGGGCCAATAGTTCTAGCTTAAATGAACTATAATTCTGATCATTCCTTTCTGTTGGCTGGAGACTACGGCTAGCATAAGCAACCACTCTCTCTTTTCCCTCTTGTACTTGAGCTAACACTGCCCCCAGATCATCCAAGCTGGCATCAGTATATAACCTAAACGGTTGGGAAAAGTCTGCATAAGCCAGTATGGGTGTGGTGAGTAAGGCTTCCTTAAGCAAATCAAAGGCCTGCTGGCATTCAGGTGCCCATGTAATCGTGGCAGTCTTACCATGTGCTGCAGTGCCATGTGTCAGAGCATTTAATGGAGTGGCTATTGTGGAGAAGGCAGGTATAAACCGTCGATAATACCCTGCAAAACCAAGGAAGGATTTTACCTGCTTCACGGTCTGGGGAATTGGCCAATCCCTTACCGCAGCGGTCTTTACTGGATCGGTTGCCACCCCATGCTCACTGATAACGTGCCCCAAATATGTCACTTTGCGCTGGAACAAGTGGCATTTTGCAGGTTGGAGTTTCAGCCCATGGTTGTGAAGGCACTGAAATACCTCTTCAATGTGACGCAGGTGACTACTAAAATCAGGGGAAAACACCACTACATCATCCAAATATATTAGTAATGAATCATTTACTAAGGTGCCTAGGCAACGTTGCATTAGTCTTTGGAATGTAGCAGGGGCATTACATAATCCAAAGGGCATCCTATTGAATTCATACAGCCCAAACGGAGTCGTGAATGCGGTCTTCTCTCTATCTATTGGGTGCATTTCTACTTGCCAATATCCACTCGCAAGATCTAATGTAGAATACCATCTGGCAGATTTAAGTCCAGTCAAAGCCTCCTCAATACGGGGCAGCGGATAGGCGTCTTTGTGGGTGAGAGCATTAAGTTTTCTGTAATCCACGCAGAATCTCCAATTTCCGTCTTTTTTTTTTACAAGCACTATTGGGGCTGCCCAAGTGCCATGCCAGCTCTTACCACACCACTTGTCAGCATATTCCGTAACAAAGATCTCAGTTCTACATACAAACTTGGGGGATGGGACAGTAACGCTCACGACTGGGAGGTGCTGAGCCCGTGGGTATTTGGTGTTTCACCACTCCATTACAGCCAAAATCTTCATCATGGCTGGCAAATGCTTTTGACCACTTGTGCAACAGGTTGGTCATATCCCTCTGTTGGTCTGGAGTCAGACCGTCTCCCTGTAGGGCTAGTGCTGGATGTGATTCAGTTGCGTCCGTATCCCCCACCGTCCCAATGTGTCTCACCTCTACCTCCACCACATCTGCTGCCGCACTGTTGAGGACAAGCTCTTGTTCCCCTTGAATATCAGTCATAGCTACTTCAGTCACTTGAGCCAATGGCTGTCGCTGGGGGACCTCCACAGGGTACGGGTTAGGGTTGCACAGCCGCAATGGGACTCTTCCATCTTGCAGTACTGCCAGTGTGCAGCCCACACACCACTCTGGGTCACTATCAGGGAGGGGTTCTATGATCACATTACATGCCTGTTTAGGGGCACCTTCAGATACCTGTGTCCACACTAGCATCTCTGTCTGGGGTGTAATAACCACTGGTTGCTGGCGTGGTAATTTGGCCATGACTTGATAGGGGGGAACGACCCTCTAGTAGAGATGTGATGACACTCTGTAAACGCTCGAACCCAAGCCTGGCCTTGGACCAGTGGTATGGTCCTCTTAAAAGCAGCCAATCCTAGGTGGTTCCCTTGAGTAAGAGCAAGCCAGACAGAATTAATAATATTCATACCAAGTATGCCCTTATCTGGCCCCAAGTATTCATCTTTCACAATGATTACCCCCTTTGCAGGCACATGGATGCTTCCTACTCTGCAGTCAACCAGCACATAGCCAACATATGGGATCTTCAAACCATTGGCTGCACGTAGGGTCAACCAGGGGGCCTCCTCAATATTGGTCAAACAGGTACTTCCTAGGTATTTTTTAAACAAACTTTGGCTCAGAAGGGTAACCTGGGACCCCGTATCCTGCACAAATGGCACCAAAATTTCATTCATCTTTATAACAACATCAGGACACTCACCAATCAAGGCAGATCTCTTTTGCGACATGGGCCACTCATCCTGGGCAACAGCCCCCACTACTTGGCCCTCAGCTGTAGGGGGAATCAAAAATCCCGCTGCCTAGATGGTCTATGCGGGCACCGACGCTTTACATGTCCAGCTTCTCCACAGCCTAAGCAAATGGGCCGGCCCTCTGCATCCCACTGGTAAGCGGACATGGGCGCTTGTCGTTGCCTCGCCTGAGGCACATGTGTTCGGGCTGGTGGAGCTTCTCTCATTGCTAGTTGCACCCTGACCTCTTCCATTAAGCTGGCCGAAAGGATCTTCATCTTCTCTCACATCTCCCCCATTAGGCCCTGTGCAGTTCCTCTCTTAACTGGCTTTTCAGTTGTTCTAGATGGGCTCTATCATTTCCTGGTGGTGGGGCTGCGACCCTCTGGGAGATGGCCACCTCCTCCCCCTCCTGTAGCTCCTGCTCCAAAGCCTGCACTTCTTTGCAGGCTGCGCTGAAAGTCAGGTGTTCATCTCGCCGGAGCTGGCGGCTTAACTCCTGTTTAAAAGGGCCCTGCGCATAGGCCAACCATTAGTTGGTCCAGCAGTAGGTCCTCTTCCTGCTCAGTTCCACCTGCATCTCGCTCCTGCCATCTGGAAAAGAATTCTCTCAGCCTTAGTATATAAGCACTCACAGCTTCTCCTACACGCTGTCTACAATTGGAAAAACTTGCTCTCAACTGTGCCTTAGTAGTTGGTTTAGCATACAGTGTTTGTAACTGTTGCAATACTTTTGCTCCGGTGTTCTTGCTTGCAGGTTGTACGAGATGCAGCTCACGCTTTGCATCGCCTTCCAGAGCCCCCAGCAAAAAATCTGCTTGCTGTTGTTCGTTCAGTCCCTGGGCCCTCAGCATGGCCTCCACCTAAACCCTCCATTCTCCAAATTTAGCTCTATTGCCATCAAATTTCGGGATCCATGCAGCACCCATGAACCATGGCATAACAAACTGAGCCATAATGGCAGGATTATTGCTACCCCCTACTGAAGAATTTCCACTATTGCCTGAAGTCGAGTCCATTACCTATCAGTGGAGCTGGTATCCTGCCGGACTACGCCAAATAATGTCACACCGGAATGTGAGGTTCTTAATTATACCAGCATTTAATTTATCCACTGACAGGAAAAGGACAATGACCACTTCTAAAATGTATCCAATTTATTTAATAACAATTTGCTCACAATGGTAAAATTTGCAACATGATAAAAAGTAAAGAAAGGCAACTCACTGGTCAGTTAATGCAACAGCCCAATTCATCAGCTTAGATTCAAAATCCAAATCCTATTCTATATCAGTATATAAAAATCAACCAAGCATAAAAATAAAATGTATTGACAGAAAAGTTCGGCAGTCTTCAGTCACATCCCAAACCAGATTCTAGGTCCGTTGACCTTATATGGAAGTCCGGTAGGCAAGCGGGCCGCGGAAGGGGATGCCGGTTCAGATGAGGCAGCCTTGGTAGTTCGTCCCTTCACGCAGCTCCGTGATCCAGCGGCAGCACTGAGAAGGAGTACAAGCAAACCTTAGTCTCACGCAAAACACTAGCCCAGCTCTCACGCACACACATAAGTTGATAGGCAAGACAACTTTCCTTTACTTAGCTCAAATCAGGCGTTGAATCCACTGCACGAACATCTACGTTCCTCTTCTGTTCCGCTTGATTTATCTCCATTGATGGATTATAATCAGCTCCGTGCCCACTGCTCGTCCGGCTGTAGCTTTCTATCATCAATTTTACACAGCGATCAATGTTCCTGTCCGTATAGGTTCGGTTTGTGGTGTGCGCGCGTTCCCCTGCACACCTTCCTCCTTCACACTCGCGCTTATTGCTTCTTATCAAGCAACTGCCGCACCTGTCCTTAAATCAACCATCCATTAGTTCAAACAGCGCTACCAATGTCAGAGAGGGAGGGTGGGGTCGGTCAATCATAACTGTTCGTGAGTATTTAAGCCCACAATTAAGAAACCAGTGAAACAGCAATCAGTGATCAAATACACAAAGCACAAATCAAAAATAATAAAGTATGTGGGTGAAATAAATAACACACAGGGGGTTCAATACTACAGACAGATGTTCCACATTTGACATATACAAGTCTATTTCAGTGCACAATGTGCTCTCGCATCTGAGGGACACAGTTAATATACTTTGACTGTAGTGCATTAATATGCGTGGGTAATACAACCTCATCTACTAAGAGATGGAGACTAAGATTCAGGGAGAGAGGCCCATCCATAATACAGAGCTCATGACAGGCCAATTAAAAGAAGAGAGTGAGGGCTAGAGGTAGCAAGATGCAGAAGTGAACAGAAAATAAATAAATCTTGAGTTTCATATTTTCCTTGGTTTTCCATAAAAACCAGAGACTAAATAGTCTGCAGTTCTTGTCAGTTAGCAGACTAAAAAAACATTCACCTGGCCTTGGAGGCTTTGATTTTATCTTATTGGTAAGCCATTTGCAACCCTTAGACTTTACCATTATTAATTTCAGATAAACAGACAGAATTTTATGCCTTATTGCCTGAGAAGGTAAACACTTTGGAATTTAGAATATTCCCAACAGGTTTACGCCTTAAAACTGCAATTAATATGTTGAACAATAATTACAGTGTTCATCTGAGATTACATGTCTTTTATGTGTATTTAATTTTAAGAGTAGAGTGTCATTTTAGTGTAGAACATGTGGCCTCTATATACATTTGTGTGTGTGTGTGTGTGTGTCCTGTGACTGCACCTTTGTCCTGTGTAATATGTATGTGTGAAATAGATGCTCTTCTCTCTATTCCATTATCTCCTGTTCAAATCATAGGTTGGCTTGGAGATGTGAGTGCCCTTTCCTCACAAAATGACAGGCAATGAAGGCAGGGGCAAGGGGATGCCAGCGGCCATGCCAGCTAATGCTTCTGGAAATTGGCGGCTGACTGCAGAGTGCACTGAGAGAAGGCCTTTAATTAGCACCCAGACTGACAGAGCTCTGGCAATCAGCTGTCTCTTGTTTCTCCCGCTGCTTTATGCCTCTCTATTCACTCCCCAAATCGCTCTCTTTCATTCCTCTGCTCTTCCTTTCTGGTACAAAATCCTTTTTCTGACACAGATTTATTGCTTGTGAAATCTGTCTTTGGGCATGTTATTGTTTTTGTTTTATTCTCCTTGTTGCCTCAGTTTGCTCCCAAACATATATGTAATGTCCACTGTTCCTCTTAACTTAATGACTGTCTAATGTTTTCATTTTTATCTAAGCTCTAATACTCTCTTTCTTTCTGTTCCTCCTTAACTGTCTGCCTGTGGTTAGTTTAGCCTATATGGAATTGATTGTACTAATGGTTACATATTCTGCACATACACTCATGTACACATGATCAGCTTGGTTTGGCATGCATTTGTCTCTCTGAATTGTCAGGGAGCTATT
Organism: Xyrauchen texanus; assembly: GCF_025860055.1. Lineage (NCBI taxonomy): Eukaryota > Metazoa > Chordata > Actinopteri > Cypriniformes > Catostomidae > Xyrauchen > Xyrauchen texanus. The sequence goes on along the minus strand of NC_068298.1, from coordinate 21,417,729 downwards.
ACTGTCTCATTAAAAGCTAAGCAGTGGAGGAGCTCTGGCCGGTAAATCAATCAAGCGCCTTGTCACCACTGGAGATGGATCAATCCTGATGAGACACCCTTCCCTGTATGTTTCAGTCATGCAATGAATCATAAGCAGACATTCAAGGCACACAATGAAAATAGTATGTCCTGTACAAATAATTAACATCATGCATTCATGCATATGCATAACATCTGCATCCACAATTTACAGTATGTAGTTCTTTATCAAACAAAGAGTTATCTGAGGAACTATGAGTTAAAGCATACATTATTTTGGTTTGCAAAGAGATTTAAGATTTGGCATATGTCCACTAGTAATTGCAAGTCCTGCTGTAGCTAGTGACATTTTAAATATTCATATGTAAAATTGTTGAATTGTAGATTTGTAGAAATTGTCTGTTTGTAATGACATACTGTACCACATACAGAATCTGAGTACATCTGTTATGCATAAGTTGAATCAGAATGTCTTGTTTTGAGATAAATTTAACAACATTTTGTGGGGTTTATGGTCTGTGTAAGGCTTTACAGTTGATTTTTCAGACCATACAATCCAAATACAAAAATAGAAAATGGTTTGAAAACTTTCTGTGATGAGGAGGAGGGTGTGGCCTGGTGCTGAGCTGCCCAATTAGCGGGAGAGAGATAAAGGAGGATCTGGGGATGCCAGAGAGAAAGAGAGAGAGAGATGATTCAGCCACTGTGTGTGTGTCAATGGGTTGTTATGTTTCAGTTTTATGTTGGGGCCTAATTAAAGTCTTTGTGAGTGTTAACCTGATTCCTGCTTCCTCCTTTCCCGATGAACAAGAGGATTGTCTACAACCAGGGCTGGACTGGTAATCTTGCATTTTCCCAGTGGGCCGACGCACTTTGAGGCCGATCAGGTTTGGACTGGCCATTGGGAGAACTGAGCGGGTCGGTGTGTCGGCCGCGAAACGGGCCGTGATAAGCTAAAATGAGCTGCTGCGTTATGCAGAACGGACCACAAAATGGCACAGTGATATGCAAAAAAAGACAGTGAACAGAACATTTTCTAAATTGTGACTTAACAAATAATTTTTTGAATATATGTCTTGTCACCAATTTTTTATTTTAAACTTTTTGCATCTTGCAAGTTGACCTGCATGTTACAGCATAAGCATTAACTTTATAAATTATTATCTCTGAAAACAAGACAAAATATTAGTAAATTTATCTAAATATATCTTAATAATGTTCCGATATTTTTATTGGAAAACAAGACTAAAATACTTAAGAATTTCCGTGTACTACTGAGTAACCTACTGTTGTTTAACTTTAACATACAATATATATGAATTGTGTACGGAATATGTGCTTTATGGTAACTGTAAGTCATAAAAAAAAATTTACATTCTAAATAAGATTTCCCTTTGGTTTGATAGTAACTGTTTTAAGTACAATCCAAATACAGATACAAATGCAAGTAATTCTGTCACCCAGAGATAATGACTTTACTGCACACCCCTAGTGAAAAGAGTTTGTGTTGTCTGGGACAGACAGAGATAAACAGACGGGTGAAATAATCTTTGCTGGACTGCTTCCCTCCTTGAGTCAAGAGGCCATTAGATGTTCAGTGCAAATACTATTGCCCCTCAGGGGAAGAAGTGACTAGCAAAAGTTAAGTGTGGCGTACATGTGCATATATGAGAGTCTGTTGCTGTGGATAAAGTATGCATAAGTCAACAAGGTGCTCTCTGTGCTAAATGTGAGGGTTTTTTTCTCGCTTCTTTTTCACCTACATGTGGAATTCCCTAGTGCTGTTGTCATCACATCAGTTTTATTAAATGAGCTCCAGCACATGTTTAGAAAGTAGACCAATATCAAGAGAAAAAATCTTATCCTAAATTCAACAACCGAGAATTGCTAAACATGTGTTTCTTTTGGGGTTCGATAAAGCTAGCCATCTATTTACATATGTTTTCTTGGCTTTACAAACTAGTTATTCTTTAACAAAAGACTTTTGTGCCCTGTCTAAAATATGAATTCTAAATGTCAGAATTTATTGATTTTTTTCTTCCAAAAGCTCTCTGGTGTTAGGGAGAGGGAAATATGGAACAAAATATATTTTTATATTTGAACAATGCATGTTATGGATGTTTTTTTCATGGATTAAAGGCAGTGTCCAATTAGCAATGAGTGAATGAAAGAAGCAGGCAGCAGTCTGAAAGCAGTATGTGTAGTTTAGTTTTACCAGGAGAGCAATCTTATCCCTTCTCCTTAAATCTGGCACCATTTTGTCAACAGAGACATGCTTGAGTCTGCATTGTTTCATTTCACAAACCCTCTAATTTATCACTCCCTCCCTCCTTCTTTCTCTATTCCTTTATAATATTCTGATAGAGAGAATAGGGAAAACAACCTCCTTTTTGCTCCCATGCCTAAAGGAAACAACCTGTTATTCTGTTTCAACTGACTTGACATTTTCGCTGGATCAAACATCTCATCATGCCATGCACTGTGGGGAAGATAGGAAAAATAGAGAGGAACGTGCTTACTGATCACTGCAGGTGTATAAACGCTGCATCCAATCACACCACCACAACCACTTTGCTTTTTTGATCCCTGTGGCATTAGCAGAGCAAAGAAACCCTGCTGCAGCAAGTCCATTTTAATTTCTGAATCTGAATTAGACATCTTCTATTACGGAAATAGCATCAATAATAATACATTTACTGTTACTACCTCTGAAGCTGTATTAGAAAGCCTATCGCAGCAGAGTGACTATTTTTTTTTATGGTAATTTAATACACACAAATAAATAACTTAATTTGATTTGCTTAAATGTGTCATTGCAAACTTTAAAGGTAAGTGAATAACCTAATGTCTTATTTTATCTTGTAACTAATTTATTAGAATACTTATTATTCATAAGCATAAAATATATTTTTGGTATTATGTCATGTCAATACCACATACAGTATATCATTCTGTCATTTTGATGTAGTACAAAATTTCAAACTTTGTAAATTGAATGAACAAAATAAATAAACACCAAATGAAATAGAACATTTTCAATTTGTATCCAAATAAAGTGGTCACAAGGTTGAAGAATACTTAGCTTATTTGCTAAATGCTACAAAAGTACAGACTCGCAGCAGAATTGAGTCAGCACCCCTGTGACCCAGGCTTAAAGGTGTATATTGTGAGGTTCACAAAGTTGGAAAACAAAGCTGGGCTGCTATGTGGAAACAGCTTGTATCCAAGGCCAATGCATACGAAACACAACCTGGTGTAACAGGTACAAAATCTTTTACTTTCTTAATAATCATATTAGGGGATCTGATCAGAATCAAGAATGTCCAACATTTAGAGCGGTTTGGACCAAGGCTTCAATCCACAAGTTCTGTTGACAACTGTTAAATATGGTGGGAGGTCAGCAAATGGACATCCATATTGATGGAGTCATTAGTTGCTATGATTACCCTACCTGGTCTAAGAACAGCTTTGGTACAAGGTCTAAGAACAGCTTTTGAAAACTGATTATATTCTACAAATTTCACTATGCAAATTAATCAGATTTCCTATAACAGCACCTCATTTATTCACTCATTTTTCTCATTCGTTATCCTTGTTATTACCTGAAGTGGATTCAGAGATTGCACTTTGAGAATGGAGAGTACAAAACATATTGTAAGTTAGCTTTTGTTTTGTCTGCATGCATGTATGTATATTGTATCTCACAGATTGAGATATTCTATCTCTATCTGTGTATGTACAGTATGTGTGTGTGTGTTCCAGTTTCTTCTGACATAATTCCATTTTGCTGAAATCAAGTTGGCCTAACCAAGCAGGAGAAACATACTCATTATGCTGTAATTATGTTAGTAAGGTCCAGAGGCACGTCAAGGTATTCCTTAAATAGTCCTGCACCACTGGTCCACTGTAACAGCTTTGAGTGCCCATTCCAGACAATCTTGTGCATGTGTGGGTGTAAAAACAGGCCATACAGTGAGTTTTAATAAATAGGGTTCATAATGACTAATGTTCTGCTTAGCTCATACAAGGCTGTTGGCATGGGCAGCATGTGTCACAAGTCTGAGAGCAACATTTCTACCCAGGGGCCCCCGCGGTGCCATTTAAGGGGCTGCCATCAAGCCGCCGCAGATCCCAGATAAGGGAATCAAGTGTCAACCAGGCTCCATACTGGGTGGTAAAGTTATAACGACACAATATGGTTCCTTTTCACCCTCAAGCTCTCTTTGCTCCAGCGTCTTATTATTTCTTTCTGGAACAAGAGAGAGAGAAAGTGAGAGAGAGAGACAGAGAAAGACAGGCAACAACTTCGGTCTTGTTAATGCTTGCTTGTTAGAGCCAAGACTAGCTTCTAATAGCCTGGTGCCAAACTTTCAGTATTCTTTTGTAATTGGCAGGTAGCACAGCTAGCCTGACAAATGAGTGTCAGCTATCAGCCATTCTGCCATTCCAGTTCTACACATGCCAGGACTGTGGGGGAAATCAAAATAATTTAAATACATAAGGTGCTGAATGCCAGACTTGAACACTAAGAGAGAGAGAGAGAGAGAGAGAGAATGTGAGAACGAGAGATTGCATGTGATAGAAATAGAGGTGAGATATATGATGAGAGAGATGGATGGATAAAGAGAAGGGGGGGTGAGGGGGTTGAAGGTTGTCAGGTTTGAAACTCACATATTGTTACAATTATTTGTGGAAGGAAAAAAACATACATTCATAGAAAAGTTAAGATTTGATTCACAGTAAGGAGATTCCCAATTCTGAGAGAGGCTAGACACTGTAATATCCTGTTAATATGTGATACAGAAAAATTATTAATTTAGAATCGAAAATTTGATATTTAATATATATAAATATGGCAGGGCGGAGGGCGGGGCCGGGTTGTGATCCTACACACCCGGTCCCGTATTAGGCTAATCAAGCCTCCGTGAGAGATAAAGGTCGACTGCAGAGGATCGTGCGAGAGAGAGAGAGAGATAGTTTATGGACATGTCCGTCATGTGTGTGTTTGTCTTTTAAGTTTGTCAATAAAACTATTATTTATATTATTAAGCCGGTTCTCACCTCCTCCTTTCCATTGATCCCTTTACAATATATATATATATATATATTAGGGCTGTCGATTTAACGCGTTAATTCAGTGCGATTCATTTGACAAAAAATAACGCGTTAAAAATGTACGCAATTAATCGCACCATAATAAGGAAGATTCCTGAGAAATGCAAGCTTGTAATACCACCTGTTTACTCCAGAGGGCAGTATGCGAAATTTCAGCTGTATGAGCAATGCACAGTTTATACAGTGAAGAAAACAACCCACAACACAGACATGCCTTGCATTCTTGCATTCAAAACACTTGAAGGAGGGATCTCAAGATGTGTTTAAAGATTGAGTATTAAACTATATTTAACTAGAAACAGTGAACTAAACATTTTATGTTTATGATGCAATGCACCCGAGATGCTACACAAGCATGTCTGATGCAGGTGTAGATTGACTCTTAAACAAGCCCTCATAATAAATCTCCAACTGATTGACAAATTGACTTGTGAAATGGATTGCTGTGAACTGTATGCCAATGATTGACTTATGATCAATAATATGGTAGTAAACAATACATTGTATTCTAAAGCCACTTTTTGTATTGTCTTATCAATGATTAACGCTTCTGCTACAAGAATGTAATGCATTTTAATTATCTGAATATTTTTATTATATATATATATATATATATATATATATATATATATATATATATATATATATATATATATATATATATATATATATACACGATTTTTAAATATTTAAAGATAACTATGTATTATTATATATTGTTATAGATATGTATAATCTTTATATATTGAATTATTGTTATATGATGGGCTTTCTCAGCAAATATTTGTATATACGATTAATTGCAATTAATTAATCGGGACACCATGTAATTAATTTGATTAAATATTTGTAATCGATTGACAGTCCTAATATATATATATAGAGCCAACAGTAAGATTAATTAACTACAATACTGTGTGGAAAATTTGTTTATTAATTGTTAAGATAATTCTCAATATTTAATGACACACCAGAGTTTATTTTACAGAACACAGGAGTGACAGGTAAGTAGTAAGGTGAGTATTCAGGTTAGTTACAAAGTCTTTGAACACATTCTTTGGTTATACAGAAAACTAAGGCAATAGGCACAGATCCACAAATCGTTAATTCCAAACCAACACTTACCAAAACAGGTAACCTAAACTTCAGACAGGGTCTAAGGTGAGTCACTTCCATAAACTAAGTCAGGCAAGTTACACATAGGTAAGTAGATTTGCAGTAAACTCGGGTTTCACATAAGTCACTTATCTTGTATATCCGGAACACATCATTGACAAACAGGTGAGGTTAAAACAGGTGAGTAGGCATGCTGTATTCTCATAATTGTCAAAGTCACATATCTTGTCTATTCAGAACAGATTGTTGACAATCAGGTAAGTAATAAACAGAAAAGCAGATTACCACTACGGCAGAACGAAAGGTAAGTCCAAGGTACCTCCAACAAGGCCAGGCACTGACTGAGTGTGGGGTTTAAGTGCAAGTCCAAATGAGATGATAATGAGCTGAACGTGTGTGTGAATAAAACTCAGGCGAGTGAGAGTGAGTGACTGACATGAGGGTGAGCCCAGTGCACTCATGAGAGATTCTTAGATAAACGTATAAGCATACTTCAATGACCTTTAAATAAGCGCTGTCTGAAAGTTCGTGCCATTAGCCATCCCAGGTGCCACCCCAAAATCTTCACTATGATTGGCCAGCTCCATTTTTCTGCCCTGCCAGCTAGACAAAAAAAGGCAGCAAACTAATTCTTCATTTTGTATCTTCTTATTCTGACAAAAACCCATTTTGGGCTTTGTATAAGATCTGTGAGCATGACTTGCAGGTTCACCACCTTATCCCTAAACGAGGTTGTGGGAACCTTGGGCATATAGCTTGGTTGGGGTCTCAGGACCACGTGAGAGTATTCCGGACTAATCTCCAGGCACGTGTTTCTGACAGAGAACGTTCGTATGTCCAAGATATCGTATCTCTTGATGGACGTGAGTCCAGTATTTAAAGAGACCACCTTAAGCTGAACTGACTACAGGGGTTCAAACGGGGCTACCCACTTCAAGGCATACAGGCACCTCATAGAGGTAGCCCAAGCCTGAGTGATCGTGTCTACTACCGCTGGCGGAAGGCCACTTAGGTCTTCCGCATCCCATTCAAGGGCCAGAAGTGGAGATTGCAGAGGTCTGGACGTGGGTGCCAATGGTGCCCCATCTCTGATAGAGGAGATCTCTTCTCAGGGGAATTCGCCTGGGGGGGCTGTCGTGAGGAGCGTGAGGTCGGATAACCAAGTCTTGGTGGACCAGTATATTGTTACTAGGATGACCTGCTCCTCGTCCTCCATGACCTTGCACAAGGTCTATGCAAGTAGGCTCACTGGTGGGAACGCATACTTGTGTAGCCCCTGGGGCCAGCTGTGCGCCCGTGCATCTGTGCCGAGGGGAGCCTTGGTCAGGGCATAGCAGAGCAGGCAGTGGGAGGATTCCAGGTAAGTGAACAGGTCTACCTGCACTTGACCGAATCGACTCCAAATCAGCTGGACCACAACCTCCCGTGAGTTTGACCTGCCATGGCAGCGCATCTGCCACGCTTTTCAGGTCATCTAGGATATGAGTGGCATGCAACAACTTGAGTTGCTGCTGACTCCAGAGGAGGAGACGGCAGGCAAGTTGTGGCATGTGATGCAAGCGCACGCTGCCTTGGCGGTTGATTAACGCTACTGTCGCAGTGTTGTCTGTCCGGATCAACACGTGCTTGTCCTGGATCAACAGCCGAAGCCTCCACAGGGTGAGCAAAACTGCCAGCAACTCGAGGCAATTGATATGCCAACGCAGTTGTGGCCCTGTCCAGGAGCCGGTGACTGCATGCCCATTGCACACGGCCCACAGCCACGCTTGGAGGAGTCTGTCGTAACCACGACATGCCTGGACACCTGCACTAAGGGGACCCCTGCCCACAGAAATGCAAGGTCTTTTCCCAGGTGACCTGAAGCCCCAGCCTGCTGAGGTGCCTGAGCACAAGATCCCTGTGCGCCCACAACAAGTCTCGAGAGTGTAGCGAATTTGGCAGTATAAATGTACACAAAATGGTAAGTGCCCACATACCTCCACCATTATATGTAGGGAAACAGTATGTGTGAGCTTGGAATTAAATTGTCCTTATTCTACAATTAGTCACTTTTGACATAAATTAGATAAATGTGTCTTGTTGAATCCACTCACAATTGTAAGGAATTAGATTTAATAAGGGAATAATGATTAATTCTCTTATTGGAGTAATATTATTCTCACGGGTTATTGAAGCTTTGAATCGAAATCTTTTAAAAACAGGGATGAGATAATTAATCAAAATATACCACAGAATATACCACAGTTGTACAGTAAATTATAACTTGTACAGTAAATTATATTGCTGAATCTCAGCCTTGCATCCCCTATAAAATAAAATAAAAACTCTCTGGTCTTACTGTATGTGTTGGCTTCATAATATATCCCAAATTGCTGAATTGTTTTGTCTTTTATTATTATTGTTCTATTATATGAATTCACTTATATAATAAATAATATATATTGCAGCATTTTTTTTGCCTTTGTAATCAAATTTGTGGATCTTAATTGTTTTTATTTGCCAAATATTGATCATATTAATTCCTTTGATGTGACTAGCAGTGCATCACATATATTTCTTTGTATCAAAGTGCCTTTGTATACTAAAAATGGTGGTTTCAGCCACAAAATTACGTTATTATTATTGCTGTGCTATTGTTAGGTCATTAACAATTAGCAGTATTAATGTATCTTTAATTTATATATATATATATATATATATATATATATATATATATATATATATTTAAGCAATAGCACACGAGCAAGAGTGTGATATGGCCCTACATCAGCATTGCTGTAATTCGGCCGCAGGTAATAACAGCAGTGATTCATGATTGCGAGTGCGATATTGCTTATATACAACAGTTCAATGAACAAGTACATTTAAAAAAATTATGAAAAACTGAGAATGGTAAAAAAAAAAGCATTTGTGCATGGAACTACTCTCTTACGTGACGGATCATAATCTGCCGTTGGTGGTTCAAACCAAATGATGCATCCAAGCCTTCGTTAGTAATTCAAAAATTTAAATTCAGAAATAGTATCATGGCTTGTGCTGTTTCTACCAAGTTATTGGATAAACAAGGATGGATGTGAGTGTGAATTTGTGTGTGTGTGTGTTGGCAAACATATGTAATGTAAAAAAAAAAGAATACACATACGAGACACTTATACAGTAACACATATGCACTGCACTTACACTTTAGTTTAGAATGGCACGAACACAAGCAGAGTGATACACACACAGTGAAGCGTCCAGTGTTGATGGTGTCAGACCTTCAGTGCTCATGGAACGTCTCTCGCCAATCAGATTCGAAGACTGAAACTAACTGTTGAATGTATATATATATATATATATATATATATATATATATATATATATATATATATATATATATATATATATACATATATTGCTATACAGACTCTTGAAGTGCTTAGATGCTGTCACGTTTAATTTGCAACATTCAGGGTTTTGAGAAAATGTATAACAGTTTTTTTTATACATAAATATGATAAGGCAATAAGATACAATCAGTACAAACAGTATTGACAACTTTTGTTTTAACAATCATTATGCCTGTGCATTATGCATTGATTTTAAACAAATGTACATATACACAGTATGCGTGGCAGTGGCATATAATCAGTATTGTTCCAATTGACAACATGTTTTTACAGTTAATATTATTTATTACACTCGATTCTTTCTAATCACCCCTCAGACTGTGTACACATGACAATACTGCCAGACAACTAGTCCAGCTGGTGAACTGAAATAGTTTGTAAAGTGTCTTGAATGTTTGATTTTATTTTCTAATTGAGTATATCAACAACAAACATTGTGATCCCTACTGCAGCTTGTAGAAATTTTTTTTTTTTTTTAATTGATCTGCTTGTTGAGAACTCATTGATCAAGTAATTCTTCTTCTCATCTATGATAGGAGAAGGGCAGACCTTCAGAAAGGTGCTTTGCAATGCTCACCATAGAGGGTAGAGTAAAATTGCTCGTTGACTAGCGACACCTATTGTACAGGTGCAAATGTGTTAACGTCAATCATTCACCTCGCTTTTAGTGTGGAAGGGCCATTCATCTGTGATTCATTTTGTGTTGTTGCTTTGCCTCTGGTGTGCAAAGGCCATTATATGCATAGACAACTTTGAGTACGCCATATATAGGCTGATATCTCTGAATAGTGTAAACACTGTGGTTTTGTGGCGCTATCAAAATATTGCTCTGAGTAGAACAGGAACAACTTTAAGTCAACTACAAATCATTTAGCATTTGTTGCGAATGGCTTTTGCAGGGGCAATCAGAGTCATGCGGCAGTATCATTACATTTAGGTTGGATTCTGATTTAGAGGGGTTCTGTCATAATCCCACTGATGGTAGCTTTCTACAAGTGGGTCTTCAGCCAAGAACAAATATCTGAACTTTCCTCTCGAACTAATCAGGTTTAATATTGCAACAACACAAGTCAGTAGAGTAAACATAAATGGGTGGGACTTTGCAGCACACTGTCAATAATTGAAACATTGATGTACGTGATTGACAGCCAATTAAATGTACAGTAAAAGTACACTGCTGTCAAGTACAGAGTGTTTCGTCAGCTTGGAGATACACAGGCAGTTTGACATCATATGCTTATTTCATCATTCATAATTTTATATTTTGTCCTTTGACACTTTTTTACATTGTTAAACCTTTGACATTGTTAAACTTTAAACTGTTTTAAGCATAGTAAATTATATTTGTTGGTAGTGATAGTCTAAGAATAATTTTGGAGCAACATTGCAAACACCAAAAACAATATCTGTGCTTCCCCATGCTTGGGAAGCACAAGCCAGATAGTCTAACCTAGCTCTAACACCAAGAGGGGAGTGTTCAGAAAAGCTGTTTGAAAACAGTCATTCTTTTTGCATTCCATTGGTGATGGTACTGGCACATCAATTACACACGTACCCTTGAAAGAAGTAAATGGTAACAAAGAATCAAATAAATGGAAATAGATGGAAGGGGAGGAAAAGATGAAGCATGTGAGGAAATAAACCACAATGTGAGGGGCTTAGGTAAGAAGGCAGATTAATTTGAGTTTGAAGGAGAGATTCCGAAGGGGCCTTCAAGGCAGAGGTGTGAGTGTCAGTCTGACAGGGTAGTGTGGTGACGGAGAGGAGGTTTGTGACGTGTTTAATAAGATAGCATGTTGTTGTTCTGGTGACAGTGGCTAAACCTATGCCCACAGCACCTGTGTCATTGCTCACAATTGCAGGATGCTTGATACCTGACAACCACACATCTAACCATTTCTCTCTGACTTTCACTCTTTCCCCTCACCATCTCCTGCCATTGTAACTAATTCTGTCCCACTGGACCCATGCCTGGCAACTGGAGTGGCCTCACTTTTTCACTACAGAATATAATGCACTCCCTCAAGACTAGAAGGCATAGATTAGGATTGTATGAGGCATTTCTTCCTTCGGCTTTATCCCAGATTTTCTCAAAATGTCTGAACATTGAGCAATTGTAATCCCTCCCTCACACCCACACCCACACTTTCAAGCACATACACATGCAAACACAATTAAATATTAAATGGCCCTCAAAACCCATTTCTCAGCTCTTGTTTTTGCATGCATTTGTTGGATCACCACTTGAACACATTCCCAAACTGAAGCTACCCATAATTTCCATTAATATTCAAACACCACAGTGGGGATATGTGGAAAACATGCACAGCGTCTCTTAGGACAACTCATTCCTTTTGCCTCTCTTGCCTGCTATAGTCAATAGCATATTCATTTTTATAGGGGAACTTGTGGGTCAGGGCTACATTTCCCAAAAGCATCGCAAGCTTAAGTTGATTGTAGAGATGATTGACGCCAATGGCTTCTACAATCTACTTAGGCTTATGATGCTTTTGGGAAATGCAGCCCTGGACAGTATGATAAATGCTTGTCTTTGTTTTCTATGACATATGAATAAATGTTGATGCAACAATGTATGCAATATCACATTGACCATTTGGACTTAAGAAAACAGTTTATTTCATGGTTTTAGCAGAAAGCAGCATTCTGAAACACCATGTAAACAAGAACACATATTTTCCTTACACTGTTTAAGGGATTAAGAGAAAACGGTGTACAGGTGTGTAAAGTAACAAATTAAAAATACTCACGTTACTACTTTTTCACAAGAATTGTAATTTAAGTAAAAAATTTTATACCTTTACTTTTACTTGAGTTCATTTTAAGTGCTGTGTACTTTTACTGTGCTATTTTCCCATCGTCTGTGTTCGCTACTTGCCTGTCCTGATTTTATTTTTATCTATCAAAATGATTGGCTAGAGAGAGTCTCCTGACTCCCGTCAAATAAAATCACATGTAAACATTTTGAACGCCAGCTACAGATTAGCGCAAACTGTGGAGAATTCCTCAAGCATTGTTTACAGCTGAACATCCCGGCCGCACCTGGAAGAGCTTATCACAGTGAAAAATGCATGTTATGTGAGTTTAACTTGCTCAAGCCAGATATTAGCATTAATCCTGCCTCTAATTTGAAGAAACATATCAAGGTAAATTTCATATTTCTGCTTACTAGTTCCTTATCTGTAACTCACTCAACGTTGTGACGATAAGTTGACACTAGGGGTCGCTCGTGCGGAGCCCAGACATCTCTGATCTTGAGAAAAGGCCAATGGAAATTGGCGTGTGGAATTTGCATGCCACTCCACCAGACATACGGGTATAAAAGGAGTGACGCTGTAAACACACATCAGATATCTTCTTCGGAGCTGAGCGAGCAAGTTCACAGAGCTGAATTCCTCTGCCGCCTCATTCATCTCTCTATGATGTTGGATCTACGGCGCATTCCAGCGGTCCTCCCCCTCGCACACCACGGTTGTGCTGAGGAAATAACCCTGGGCGCTTCAGCAGCAGAAATCTACGGAATTAACAACTTAGGTATAAATATATATATATATATATATATATATATGTATACATTCCCTATATATATATTTATAAACACACATAAAAGAGTTTAATTTCCTCTAAAAGAGTGGCGCAAATGAAAAACATATTTTTTTTAGATGGCTTTTTTGTTTGTGTATGTTTTCTGGTTATGAACGTTACCTCTCCGATTCCCACAGCCACTATCGCTTCCTCTCATGTTGGGCACTGCCCACGCAAGGACAGCGCTTGTGGATGGATCATGCTCTCACTTCGAGGGCATGATTCTGGCAACGTTGCGGTCATGGGTTTCTCTCGTAAGAGTGAAAGCCACTCCAGCGGCTCCCCGACTCGGTCCTTCTACCCACAGGTATGAGGCGGGATCGGTTAGCACTGGGGGCGATTTGGGGATTTCAATGGGAGCTTCTCTGCTGGGAAACCCCCCACGGATCTCCCATTCCCTAGCATGCTCGTTTGCCCCAGCAAGTTCGCAATGAGACCGCCAGCTCATCTCAGGGCGAGTTTGCGTTTGCGGCACGCGAAGTGGATTAGCGTTCGATTACAGCATCGGAGAGTGGGTTGGTTCAGTCTGTCGCCATGCGCAGCTGATGCTATGCTTGCCCAGGCGGCTGCGAGTGTCGGGATTGAGTGGAATCCTCCACTCCCCCCTGAACCCTTGCAGCCCGGTGATCGGTCACGGGGCTCCGAGCCTCCCCAGGTTGGTAAGGCGATCGCGGTGCACTTGTGTCCGCAGAATGGTGCCACCTGGCGAGTCTCCCGTCCAGGGCCCGTGGGTTTACGTCATTTACGACAACTTTAGTGTATGCACTTAACTCACATCTTTGTTTCCACATCTGTCTTTTTTAATGTGCGCCTCTGCTCTGCCGTGATTTAAACTCAACTCAGGATCGATTCTGAATAGTTTGCGATTTTTTCCAACAGCTCTAAAAGTTAATAAAATAGGCTATACTCTTCAGTATAATACAGAAATTATAGCTAAAAACAACTTTCTTTACAATAGTTTTTGGTGCCCCTCGTTGTTCCCCCTGGAAACTGGAGCTCACACTTGTCCTTATGTTCAAACAGGGGTGGAAACAGACATTGTAAATGTGGTGTTGCTTTAGGGGAAACAGGGCAAAACTAAGGATATAAATTAAACTGACTACACAACTCTGTTAAACAGGGAAATATGAATATTTATTTAAATCACCCATAAAGGGTACACAGGTTCACTTGTTTCGAAAAAAGGACCAAAAACTTGGATATGAAAAATACCAAATATTATATTTACTACAATTATCAAGCAGTAACTTTAAAAGATTTAAAAGACTGTATGACCCGGGCAGAAGAATGCACACATGAACACAAACAAACACTACAAAACAAGAGGCCGAGGCTTACCAGTGGCAGGTAGGCTAGCTGACGAGCTCAAGGCTCCTATCATGAAATCTTACCACCCAGTGCATGAAACTCACCACACACACATGAGGTCAAGCATGAATACACATGACACAAGGAGGCAAGCTAGCTTCCTGCCCTGGGTCTCGGCTCCTGTAAACAAACAAAAGATAACCATGAATAATAAACTCCAAAAATAAAGAAAACCAAAAATTATGAATTACAGTTAAAACATAAAAATCAAACACTACAAACACAAGAGAGTGGTCACAGAGTTTAGGCAGGGAAAATGGATAGGTGAAACGTCTCAGGTTACTTAAATGTAACCCTTGTTCCCTGAAAAAAGCGGAACGAGATGCTGTGCTGGAAAAGCACTTTGGGAACAGCTTTAGGTGTGACCAGCTGTGAATATGTGTGCAACACGTCAATGAAAATTGACCGGAATTTATAGCCTCTGCCGGTGTAATCATTGGATGCACCTGCAGCAGGGCTATAAATAGATGCATCACAGGCGCGTCTTCAGGTATTTTATCTGAAGAACAGTCCTGGGGCATCCCATTGCGGCGATGAAGCACAGCATCTCGTTCCGCTTTTTTCAGGGAAAAAGGGTTACACTTAAGTAGCCCGAGACGTTCCCTTTTCAAAAAGCTACACTTCTGATGCTGCGCTGGAAAAGTGCTTTGGGAACGAGAATACCCACGCCGCCGCACTGTGGCTGTCCGGACCCCCTACGGTTGTGTAGTGTGCTCACAAGAGCGTGAGAGGTCTCAGACATGACCTTGAGATGTCGACTCAAGGACATAAGAGCCTGGAGTGGCATGAACATCTAAACTATAAAATCTGTTGAATGTGTGTGCAGAGGACCAGCCTGCCACATCACAAACATGTTGCAGAGGGACACCTCTAGCCAAGGCTTTAGAGGAGGCGACCCCTCTGGTAGAGTGAGCCCTGATACCTACTGACGAAGCTCGTAGGCCAGGGCAATAGCATCCCTCACCCAATGAGACATAGTCTGCTTGGTGGCGGCCGCCCCCCTGTTGCGGCCCCCATGGCAAATAATTGTTGCCCTGACTTACGCCACTGGGTAGTGTGGTGGACATAAGTCTGAAGGGCACGGACTGGACAAAGTCTGTGAAGTCTTTCCTGTTCTGGCATTGCAAGCGGTGGGGAGCAGCAGACTTCAAGAGTGACAGGGTTTAAGGTTGAGAAAGGCACCTCAGGCAGGTATTCAGGATGAGGATGCAAATTGGTTTGGTCATTCCTGGGGCAAACTCTAAACAGGCTGGCAAAACAGACAGAGCCTGTAGGTCAACAATTCTCTTTAGAGAGGTAATCGCCATAAGAAACCATCTTGAGAGTCAGAAGTCTGCCAGACGCTGGCTCTAGAGGTTCGAAGAGGGTCTCAACCAGACCCTCAAGGAATATTGCTAAGTCCCGTGAAGAGGTCCTGTTCCTAGCAGGAGGCCACAGTCGCATGGCTCCACGAATGAAGCGAGCGAGTAGAGGATGCCTCCCAAAGGGCACCCCCTCCATCAAGGCGTGGCAAGCCAAAATGGCGGCCACATAGACCCTGAGAGTAGCGGGGCATATGCCTGCTGACAGTCTTTCCTGCAGAAAGTCCAGAACTGAAGCAATCTGGCAGTTAAGTGGATCTGCATTATATGCACTGCACCATCTTTCAAAGACACCCCATTTATTGGCGTAACTTCTAGTAGAGGGAAACACATACAGGCACATGTATATGCCGGGGGGGGGGGGGCTGGGTGACACAGAGAGAAGTAGGGAAGACATTGTGATGTTTGTTGAGGCGAAGAGGTCCACTTCTGCCCTGTAAAATCTCACCGAGATTTGTTCCAAGTAGAGGGAGCCTTAGCACTTAAAATGGTCTCGATAACCTCAGGAGAAAGCCCTGTGTCCCTCAGTTGGTACCCCTCAGGGGCCAAACATGAAGGTTCCACAATTCGGGCTGGGGATGAAATATTGTCCCCTGTGCCTGAGACAGAAGATCCCTCCTGTCCAGAATTGCCCAAGGCGAGCCATAAAGGAGAGACCTTATCCCCGAGAACCATACCCTGTTCGGCCAGCGCGGTGCTATCAGTAAGAAGCAAGACCCTTGCTGGCGAACTCTGACCAAGACTCCCAGGAGCAGAGAAACCGGGGGAAATCATACAGGCGCATTCTGGGCCATGTATGTCCCATTGCGCCCAGACCCCGGGGGTGACTCAGAGAGAAGTAGAGGGGAGATTGAACGTAGACCTCCTTGACGGTTTATGTAAGAGACTACCACTGTGTTGTCCACCCGCACCAAGACATGGCAGCCTCTGGAGTAAGTATTTCAGGGCCAGAAATACAGCCATCAACTCGAGACAGTTAATATGACAATCGAGCTGACGACCACTTAAGGCCGCTACCCAGCCCTTCAGGGAGGCGTCTGTCGTTAGCAACCTGCAACAACAAGACGCACCTATTGTGGGACCCAAGGTAAGAAACCGGGGTCTGAACCACATAGAAAGGGAACGAAGCGTGTGGCGCGTAACCCTTATTTGCCATAGGAGACTGGCCCTTGGATGAAATCCCCTGGCTTTAGCCACAGCTGAAATGGTCTCATGTGCTGAAGGCCCAAAGGGATCACCGTGGATGCAGATGCCATGAGACCTAGTATTCGTTGATACTGACGAACAGTGCAACCTTGACCTAGCCTGACTTTGCTCAGGGTGTTCTGAATGGAAATGATTCGAGTGGGAGACAATTGTGCCCACATCATGATCGAATTCCATATAACCCCCAGATAGGTAATTTCCTGAGTGGGAGAGTGAACGCTCTTTTTGACGTTGAGTCTCAGACCCAGAGAAAAAAGACAATATCCCTGTGCTGAACTGCCAGTTCTTGAGACTGTTCTCGTATCAACCAGTCGTCTATGTAATTCAGAATGCGGATGCCCCGGAGTCACAAAGGAGCCAGTGCTGCATCCAAGTATTTTGTGAATTTGTGGGGTGATAGGGCTAGGCCGAATGGAAGAACCCGATACTGGAAGGCTTCGCCCCCGAAAGCCAACCTCAGGAACTTTCTGTGCTGTGGCAGAATTTCTATATGAAAATATGCGTCCATGAGATCGATCGTGACCAGCCAATCATGATGTTGGATGTGTGACATGACTGTCTTGATAGTTAGCATCTTGAACTTGAACACCCTGACTGAGCGATTCAAGCCTCCAAGATCTAAGATTGGACGCAACCCTCCACCCTTCTTGGGAAACAGGAAGTATTTGCTGTAAAAACCTGACTCTTTCTCTGGTAGGGGAACACGTTCTATGGCCCCTTTGACCAAGAGATTTTGCAGTTCTTTCCACAGCTGACATGCCTGCTCCGGTTTTACGGTAGTGGGGACCACGGCATTGAAACACGGAGGATGGCGAGCAAATTGAGTTCTGTAGCCATTTTCTACTGTTCTTAGGACCCACATAGAAATACCTGGCACAAGTTTCCATGCTGCCAGGTTCTCTGAGATGGGTATTCATTTTGACACTTCCTGTTGAGGGGATGTCGAACTTTTCATTGGAAGCCTCCCGAAACACCAGATGCGGCGGGAATGGAGAGGTTTCATGGAGGTACCGGGAGGGCCGTATTGGATGATACACGCGCCCCGTCCCGCATAATAATGTAATAAGGGCTCTGTAAGTTGCTTTGGATAAAAGCATCTGCCAAATGCATAAATGTAAATTAAATGTAAATATAGCGTAAACATGAGAACACACCACTTGCTTTGTTTATCAGTCATTCTTTTTCTTCTTTTTTAAAGAAAAGAGAAAGGTTTTTGTGCACTGCCTAACAAATTCTAACTCCAAACAGAGGAAAGAAAGATCTGAAAGGCTCATGAAACACACATACACAGAGTGATCTGAAGAAAAAAGATCTGACGACGCGCCTGTGACGCATCTATTTATAGCCCTGCTGCAGGTGCATCCAATGATTACACCAGCAGAGGCTATAAATTCTGGTAAATTTTCATTGACGTGTTGCACACATATTCACAGCTGGTCACACCTAAAGCTGATCCCAAAGTGCTTTTTCAACGCAGCATCAGAAGTGTAGCTTTTTGAAAAGGGAACACCTGTTTATGTGTTCAACCACTCTCTATGAACAGTTCAAATCAATAAATCAACAAAAAAATAAATAACAGAGCAAAATAAATCAACTCACAGGCCCACAAATATAGCACTTGAATGGAGGTGATTATTCTCATAATACTCAGTCACACAGAGCCAGAAAAGACTCAAAATAGCTGAAGGCTAAACATCATAAAACCAAAACCAAACAAATCATAAAGACAAAAACAACTAAAGACAAACAACAATAAACAAATCAGCAGCATCAGAGAATGTTGCCCCGCAGGATTAATCAGACGAGAGGTTTCCTAAAACATCGATTTTTCTGCAAGGAATGTTACCACGCCGGATCAATCAACGAGATGTTTCCTAGAACAACGATTATTCCTCCTACAAATTAAACAAAGGATGGTTTACAACATAACTATATAAAAATACGCCTAAATATCGATAGTTCCATATAACTTCAAGTTGTAGCTCCAACTATATATCAAATTGCACACCCAGGCGAAAAACAAAAAGACATCATCACGGCAGTAAAGCACGCCAAAGTGGAGGGAGAATTTTGAAGGGAGAATATTGAGGGAATGGCAGCCACCAGCCGGCCACAGTGATACACTGTGTGTGCTGAAGCTAATCGACCAAATAAACAAACCGGTTACCTTAAAACAAGCATATTAGTGTTAGTTAGTTAGCCAAACAAACATACCTACAAAGCAGAAGGGATCAAAACCGGAATGGGCGGCCCTCAGGCAGTGACGCACAAGCGATGCTCTGACACACAAGCAGTGCCCTACAGTTCCATTTTATAGGATCCCTAAAGGCCTACGATTGGACAACTCATGTATCCAAAGGCGTGGTACAATAATAACAGAAAACTCTGCGCAATGCCCACTATTTGTCCCACTATATAAACATTTGGGGCTTAGCCCATAACTAGGGAGTCCGGGGGCATGTTCCCCCCAGGGAGATTTTTTCCCCCCATTTACGGCAGCTATATGCACTATTTTTTTATTGAATTGTTCTCCATCTGTCTTCATCAATCTGAAACCATAACACAACAAATTTTGAGGATGACAAATGTTCACTCCTGCCACCTAAAAAGAGGCAAAATGTGTCTGATGAAACTACTTTAAAGTTACATAAGATAGGTAGTGTATGAATATGGCATAGACAGCATTACAAATCTTGAAACCTATTTATTCTGGAGTAGAGTTCATAGAATAAATGTTTAGCTCACAAATGTGCTACCTTTGAATCCATGCTATAATATGGGATGCTCTAATAGCAAATCAAGGATCCCAAACAATGGAAAGTTAATGTGGGCTTCAATATTCTTAACTGAATAATATTAAGCCAATAGAAGAACATTTAGTTTGCAAAAGAATTCAACCTCTTTCACTTTGGCAAACCTCATTTCAATTAGGTACACAATGTTACCTTCAGAAGCAACCTAATTAGTTGTGTGGTCTATTGTATTGTATAATAATAATGGTTCAGAATGAACAATCACAGATTTCAATATAATACACCTGTTTTAGGGAGGCCCACAGTTAGTTAATGAAAGACAAAGACTCAATATTAATGACCAGAACATCCCAAACTAGATGTCATGTTTAGAATGAAGTCTAGTGACATATGTTATAAGTGTACTTCTAGAAAACATTTAATGTGAGGGGAAATAAAGCACATAGCACACTTGAAATAAATGTAAAATTTAATTGTAAATGGAATGTTTGTTTTTTTTTCTCTGCTAAACAGTTACTTTTTTGCCACTATAAAAATCATCCTCTCTCAATCTTTGCACTGACAATTATCACATACAAGTATACTGTATCTTCTATAGTGGCCCATAGATAGAGGGGGATAGAGGGATGGATAAAGTCAGAATGAATAGGTTGTGTGGAAAAGACTGGAAGGGCTGTTTTTGAAGAGCCAAGAGGATGGCCCGTGTGAGCAGTGAACAATCGGGGGACAGGTGGTGGGCTTGCTGCATATAGGAATATGAATTTGCAGTAAAATATGTTATTGGGTGAAGATTCACAGTGGTAGGCTGTAGGGGGAGGGGTGGGAGAGGGAGCTTGGCTGGGGAGGATATGATGATAAGTGCTCCGCAACTGGAGGTTCTGAACAGTGCCGAATCTCTGTGTCGGCCTGAGGGGAAATACTGCCACTGGAGCTGGATGGCAGCGATACAGTTCATGGAGTTCTTTAGGTTTTTGGGTTTAGGGCAGCTGATTTGGAGCATTTATCAGGTGTTGGAGAAGTAGGTAGGGTGGATTAAACACCAAGTGTGTGGGTGACAAGCAAGTCTTAGTGTTGGATTATGTTTGAGTGCAGAGGGTATGGAATGTCTGCGGCTGTGAGAGCGTGTCTTAAGACATTGATGGTCCACTTGTTGATATAGGGAATGGTTTGCGGTAAAAGAGGCAATAATTGAGGAGGTAATGTATGAGAAGGGAGGGGGAGAAGCAGTAATTCGGCAGCGGTGCTTGGGTGAAGAAGTGTCAGAGCGAGAAGCTTGACGGTCTCGGTTTGCCTCTGGCAGTCGAGTAACAGCGTTGGGTGGAAGGAGAGATGATCCCAAACTCGACAAGCTGTTGTGGAATTTCCAAATCTCTAATTGTTTAACTCCAATTAGTTCAAAATGCAGCAGCAAAATTTCTCAAATGAGGTCGGAAGTATGATCATGTCACCCCCTTTTTTAAGATTTATTCACTGGCTGCCGGTTCAAGCTAGAATTGATTTTTAAATTTTCTTGTTTGTTCACAAATCGTTACACCATCAAGCTCCCAGTTACTTGTCAGAATTACTACATCTTTACAACCCACCTAGAAGTCTGATATTCAGTGATCAATATCTCGTCGATGTCCCAAGATCGAGGCTAAAGTGAAGAGGAGGGAGACCCTTTTTGCTTGTGGTTCCAATTTTATGGAATAGTTTGCCTATCAGTATCAGGTTGTCACCTTCATTACCTGTTTATAAATCTTCTCTTAAAACTCATCTCTTTTCACTGGCTTTTAATAGTATGAAATATCCTGGTCCTGAATCATTGTGTGTTTTTATAATCTTGAATTGTACAGCACTTTTGTCAGCCTAGATGCTGTTTTAAAATGTGCTATATAAATAAAATAACTTGAACTTGAAGTCTGGAGTGATTGAAAATTCCCCGTCAGAGGTGAAAAGCTCGAGCTCGAGAGACATTGTTGGTTGAGGGTGGGGCATAATGCCATAAGACTCCATGCCATGTAGAGGTAAGCAGGTGTTTATATACATTTACTCTGGCAGTGTGATTAGTTGGATTAACTTAACTTATTCCTCCTGAACCTTGTTTAATGAAACTCCATTAAATTAAATAAAACTCAAAAAGTGTAAATAGACTCAGCGTCCATATAATTTTACCATTAATTAGTACAAAGAACTGCATCTTGCTTGTTTTGCAGCCTTACTGCCTGAAGGTGGAAGATTTGCAGTCTGTTGGTTTTAGATTGAACTCCGTCTCTCAATACATTTTCTTGAGAAATGAAAACATACACCAGATGTACGTTTTTAAAGCTTTAACAAATATAATGTATAAATATAGCAGAAGCCCTCTAATTGTATTTATTTATTTTTTTTCACCAAAAGCTGCTTCCTCTCGAGGAGAATGAGTGCACACAGAGTATTAGTGAGTAGAATGGATGGACGTGGTGTAAGAAGGATTGTGTCTATAATTAATTATAATGTCCCTTGCCTCTTTAGCCATTATGCAAGCTTATACTCTGCTGCACTCTCAGCTTTTCTCACTCTTTCTCCTCTCCCCCTTTTTCTTCTCAGTTTTGTGTTGAGAAGAACAGTGGATTAAGAGATTAGTATGAGTAGAAATAAGACGAACATAAAACTATATTATATGATGGTTTATCCACTTGTTGATTCAGGTTTTTCCACATTTGGGCTATTTGGAATTGTTCACACACGCATAGTGTATGTGCTCACATACACGCATTCACCTTTTTATCATGCAAACAAATGAGGAATTAATTCACCTCTCTTTGGACAATGCAGACATTTATTATTCAGTGAAACTCACTGTACTTGGGATGAAAGCAAATCCATAGCCTTTGTGATTCTGCTAAGAAGAGATTTGTGACAGTGGAGCTCTATGCCCTCACAAAGCCTGATGGATGGGATTAGAGACAATTGCACTTGTTGCATCTTATCTGCTGTTTTCTACATTGTCAAAAAGGCCCCTTACAGATAAGCCTCCTCTTCTGCCTGAGATGATGTCTTCCTGTATACTAACCCTGATTATCCCTTTATCAATCTGGATGTACAGTATCTGTTTGTATATCAGAAGAAAAAAAATGTATCCCATGGGAGCAAGTTCAAAGGCAAATTAAATGAGATATGAATGCACTTGTTTCTTAAGGCACTTGTGTAAATACTATGCTATGACATTTGTTAATATTGTCTTTAAAGGATAGTTTACCCACAAATGAAAATTCTCTGATTATTTATATATCCCAGGTGTGTTTGACTTTCTTTCTTCACCAGAACACATTTGAAGATATATAAAAGAAAATATTAGTTCAGTAGGCCCTTAAAATGCTGGTGAATGGAGATGTCTCATTTAATTCTCCGAAAATCACAGACAGTCAGCATAAACTTCATCCATACGAAACCAGCTGTTAAACTAATGTCTTCTAAAGCTACATAATCTCTTTTAGTATGAAAAAGATAAATATTTAAGTACTTTTTAACTATAATCCAATGCTTCACGAGAGGGTGGATTCCAATCGATCTCTCGTGTGACGTATTCGCGTTGCCATGGATACAGAGGTAATCTCACATCATCCACTCAGTTGAGACATCCAGGATGAGCACTCAAATGCACCATAGTGAGAAAACAAACAGATAAATACATATCTAGCACATCTACATATCTAAACCAAAATCAACAAAGCTTCTGTACAGCATTCCTCCTCACTTGTAAACTGCACTGCTCTTCCAGCTTGTTTCAAATGCCAATTACGTCACACACACATTCCGCTGCGGAATGGAAGCATGATTTAGAGTTTTAAAAAAGTACTTAAATATTTATCTTTTCACACCAAAAGCAATCATGTCACTTTAGAAGATATTAATTTAACAGCTGGTGTCATATGGATGAAGTTTATGCTGACTGTCTGTGATCGGGGTGGCTGTGGCTCAGTTGGTAGAGCGGGTTGGCTGCCAATCGCAGGGTTGGCGGTTCGATTCCCGGCCCACATGACTCCACATGCCGAAGTGTCCTTGGGCAAGACACTGAACCCCAAGTTGCTCCTAATGGCAGGCTAGCGCCTTGCATGGCAGCTCTGCTGCTATTGGTGTATGAGTGTGTGTGTGAATGGGTGACTGGGACACAGTGTAAAGTGCTTTGGTAACCTCTAAGGTTAAAAAAAGCGCTATATAAGTGCAGACCATTTACAATTTATGGACCATCAAAAGAGAAATCTCCATTCACTTGCATTTTAAGGACCTACTGAGCTAAGACATTTTTCTTCAGATGTGTTCTGGTGAAGAAAGAAAGTCATACACACCTGGGAAATCATGTGGGTGAATAAATAATTCAATTATTTTCCTTTTTGGTGAACTATCCCTTTAAATTATTTTATGATGTCTGTTAACAACTTCAGGTTTTTATGTAGTTGTGAGTGCTGCTGATTTAGACACATTTTGTTCCACACCTTTTTATGCAACATAGCTGCAGTAGCAAGTACAGTATATTCATACCATCATGTTGCATGTGCCCATGACTGATTTTTCTTCCATGCCATCATCACATATTCCATGTGAGCTGCACTTTATCTAAGAGTTTGCGGAGCTGAGCATCTGGATTTGTTAGTATGCGGTTTATGCTGACATTGTTTTTAGCACCCTAAATGGGTCTTGTTCTCACAGGGTCCTGCTGAGTGGATGACATGGGTAATATGCACCTGTTCTACACTTCAGGTAATGAGAATTTGCTAAGATGACAAAGTGTATGTGTGTGTCTGTGTGTGTGTTTGAAACATAATGAAAACTGGAAAGGTAATGAAATTGGATAAATTCATTCTCTTATCTTATGAAATTCTATGAACAAAACAATCATATTTGAAGAATTAGATGAGGGCAGGAGTTATGCTGCGTTCCATTTTAAGCTGGATGTGAGATACTCCTACTTGATATCTCTGATTTCTGACCATAAAGGCATTCCAGTGCCTAATGCACAGATGACTTATAAGGAAACAAAACTGCAACACTCCTATTATCTAAGCAGGGATACAGTACATTCCACTTCAAATTTTGATAACTGCCCTCCGTCTCATGGATTTGGATGTACTGTACATCATTGCTTACATTGCACGATTTCCCACTACTGGAGGAACCCGTGCAATGGGTTTAAATGGAAAGGCTGATTTATACATCTGCTTCAAACCTACGCCATAGTTTTACCGTGTTTTATACACCTGGGCTCTACAAACATTTGTTAAACAAGCTTTAATATTATGTAAAGTAGGAAATGATTATTATTATTCAATAATAGTGAATGTTTATCATTAACTTTGTACATCTCACTGGGTACTGACATGTTTGTGTGACGTCACGCACCTGCATCTCGGTAAAATCAGAGTTGAAGATTTCCACAAGTGTTTTCAAGTTGGTCGTTCAACTTAAAGTGGTGTTCGATTGCACTTTTACTAGGAGGAAGTTGTAATTTCAGAATTCCTGATTTGAAAGGAATGCAGCATTAAATTGTGATTTTTTTAACTTAATTTTCTTCATCTGAGACATACGCTCTGGAAATCTGCAATTGATTGCAACTGGACTGTAAAAGCAATAAAACCAACCAGAAGTTGATAGAATCAGCATTGTGTTAAACTGAAAGAATTGCCACAGTTGGTAGTGTCTACCTTACCTTCAATCAAGTTTTTGAGCACTCCTCCCAAATATCCTGCTGCGCTACAAAAGTATGCTCAAGGATCAATAGACCACATTACCCTGTGATATAATCATTCTAATATGTACATCGTATCTCCCATGGTTGCATCAAATTTTATGGAGAAGGGTTTATTCAATCTCAAGGATTTTCACCTTGGAAAGAGGCAACCACAAATGAGGCACTTTGAAGTGAGGCGTTTGATGCTTCAGTGAAACAGACTAAGAATGGAGGGCAACAGCAGGGAAAAAAGAGCCATCATGTGGACTTTCCAATTCCCACTTTCCATACTTGAAATATTACAAGTCTCATCTTTGGTTTTACTTTGCAACAGAATAACTTTATAGTGCTGACATGAGAAAGTAATTTTATTTTGAGAATATACTATGAGAGAGTCAGTAATACAATCAAATGAATCAAAAACTATTTTGTCACAGTTCACTTAAACTTTAAACACTAATCTATGTGTAGCAAGTGGCTCAATTTTAGCGACTACGCCACCCCAGGTTACCGGGGACAACAACCCAAATAAAGCACACAAGTACGTTCCACCTAGAAAAGGCAAGAGACATGGGCTTCCGTACAAAAAGGGTTTTATTAACGCTAAAAGTTGATCAATAATGAATTAAAACCAGTAATTCACATGGGTCATGATTGAATTGAACGGAGTCAAGGAAATAATAAACAAAGAGCAAAACAAGATTCACAATAAATCTGGTGGAGATTTATAATAAACCCTCACAAGATTCACAATACACCTTCACAAGATTCACAATACACCGTCACGAGATTCACAATACACCGTCACGAGATTCACAATACACAGTCACGAGATTCACAATACACAGTCACGAGATTCACAATACACATTCACGAGATTCACAATACACCCTCACAGGGGCTGAGGCTTCCGGACAGGAGCAGGCTAGTGTGCCGGCAACAGGTCCACCATAAGAAGCACGCCAACCCAACTTACACCCACCAAATTCACTGCAATTAGCCAAAGATAGTGACACGGCAATAATGAAACAGCACTAACACTCTTAGTGAAACAAAACCTGCAGTGAGACAGACAACCAGCCTGCTCCAGGAAGTCCTCAGCTCCTAAAGGAGAGAAAAAGAATATAGATAATTAATACACTAAATAATTTAAGTAAACAAAAAAAACAAAATATTCAAAGTCAATTTATTGACTTTAACGAAAACCAAAAAAAACAATTTACAATGCACCTAAAAATAAACAAAATATAAATAATATTAACAGAGTAAAGACAGACAATAAACAATTACAATGACCGCTACAGGAACACCACACAGAATGAACTGCAGTATGCCCAGGGGTTATTGCAGGCAGAACGGCCAATCAGAATCAAATAATAAATGCACAATAAACAGGACAGGTTAATTCAACAACAAAAAATATATTTAACAAAACGCATTCAAGCTCGGTCTATTGACTTAACAGTCCAACGTGACCGACACAAAAACAGAGACAACAATATTTACCTTGACCCAAAACAACCCAAAGTAAATAATACTCTAAACACTCACGTTCACATCCAAACAAACAGTGAACAACACAGTGACCGTAGCAGAAACTCACACCTTATGCAGAGTTAACTGCAATAACGTTACGCCTGGAAGTGATTCCAGGCAGACACAGTCCCTCGGAGTCAACTAATAACTAGAAAACAAATCTACAAACAACAAAAGAAAAGAATTACCAAAAAAAACAAATAATCCTTCAAGCCTGCATAGACATACTTGACTTAAACGTAACGATGTGGAGAAAGCAGCAGCGTGGCTTTAAAGAGCGAGTGGCGGAGAGGGAGAGCGTGCTGTTTAATGCGACTGCTCACTTAGCCCGCTTTAGCGTCCACGGAAACCTTCAGAACAGTAAACAAGAAAGATTACGACTAACAAAACGATCGACCAGTTACCCGCCCGATAATGCCATAAAGTACTATCCCAGTTTACCTACCAGAGAGTACGATCCAGTTACACTTCAACATATACCATCAGAGAATCATTTAACAGCCTTGTTGACTGCAACAGCTGGTATTCCGATCAGTTAAGCTGCGATGCCACACCGATGGAAGCCCTGAAGGCGCATCGTACTAAAACAAAATTACCACAACCTAAGTCAGGGAAAAAAAAGAAAACTTCCCACTACGCCCCAAGATGGTACCAAACCTACCTGGGAGTAAGCAGCAACCCACGCGCACAAACCCTCGGCAACCCAGCGGCACACTCAGTCTGTAGTTACAACGTAAGGGGCGGGCTTTCAACCATGACGCACCCCAAGAGGCCTGAATGAACGGTTTATATACCCCAAATGGATATATAAGCGGAGTTCACTATCGAGTCAAGTTTGCAATTCTTCCCACCTCAAACACTCAAAGTTGTGTCTGTTTCCCCTGTTAAATAATGTTGTAAATGAATGTTGAAAATTCTCAACTAAATTATCTATCAAGTGTGCAAGAACACTTTGTCTCAATTAATACACGTTGTTCCCCCATTGTATATGCTAGGACTGGTTTAGTGTGTAACCCATATTTCAGTACACCAATTTAGCTCAGTAGTTAGCACGAGGATTGAATAGTTTCAGCTTGAGATTTGACTATGCTTCCATGACCAAGGGTCTTAGGGCACGCATAATATAACTCAATGTACAATAAATATTGGTCTACGCATGAGCCTTATGGGCTTGCTGTGTAACGAAGGGTGAGCCCCCATTCAGTGAACGAAATTAGACCATATAAACATCCATTTCTCACCTTTTCACCCTTCCATCAGTATCATGATGAGTCTGCTGTTGTACATGCCTCTAAATCAAAACAACCAGAATATAGTTCAGTTTCCCCCTGCAGCTTGTGCTGGGGAGTGAACATTGAGAGATCGCATCCTGAATTAAGCCTTTGTCTCCATGACCAAGGTGTAAGGTATGGCGGAGGATCAGTGGCTTTAACAGATTCACGAACAAACAAGAACTTACTGTTTAAAAACTCCCCTAATTACTGAAATAGCGCCAACCAGTCTCCACAAGCACAATAAATGTATTGACAAAGAGACAATGAACTATTGACAGAGAATCGCATGTGACATCCGCATGTTCACCACGTGCTTATTGTGTGGACAGGAAGGGGGAAAGGAAGTGTGTGTTTTTCAGTTAAACACAGAACTGCATATTGCTAATGAAATACGTGTAATCCCTGTATGTTGTGTATTTCTGAGGTATATCAAACTCGTTAGAACTGTTTCGTTGTGTGTTTTAAACTCTGAGGCCTCATATTTAATAGCCTCAGTGTATATTCCCTTTCCAAATATACTTTTCTTGGTATCAAATTAAACCTTACAATTTGGCCTAGCTAAATTCGAATATAAGAATGATATTACGTTATGTTTTGCCATCTTTTGAGTCATTCAGCCCAAAATCTCTTACCGTCATAAACCCAGCCAGAAACATGCAAATGAGCCGTAACGGAACAAAGGAATCATTCTCCTGTCCCAATGGAAGGAGAATTTTACGACCTCCAAAGGAATGTTCAGAGAAGTGCTGACCCTCACTTCATTCTCTTTCTGAGAAAGAGAAATGAACCCTGTTAATCCTATATATATATTCTATATATCCATGTGATAAATATTGACATGTATCTAATGTGCCATCTCACATTTTCCCTTAAATGTGCTTGATCTATGTTTTCTTGCAAACTAATGGGTTAATGTTTCAGACTTTGCATACTATGGTTAACCAAAATCATATGTGTGGCATATTTGGTCTCTATAACTTGGTATTCTGAAGATTGAAATGACTGTGTACATGATATGTCGATAACAACAACATATTAGTATTACAAGTATGTTTCCTATTTTCTTTCTTGCACATGCAATGGGCAATTTTACAACAAAGAGCAATAAACCAAATTCCGCCTAGAACTCAAACCCTTCTTATTGGTCGAGCCAATGAGAGGTGGGACCTGTTCCCTGAGGGTATAAAATTGCTGCGCCCACTTCCTTACTTTATCTTCTTAGCCCTCTCTCTTCCTCGCTCACTCTTAGCCTCTCTTGCTTCCTGCCTCTCTTGCCCTCTGAGCCTTGTGCTCTCTCACTCTCTCGCTGAATGATGCCACACTAGAAGGCCCCAAGGACTCCCAAGCGTGCGCCAGGCTACCTACGGCCTTGACTGCCCATTCACCAAGATCCTCTGACTCTCACTGGTTCTCTCTCTCATCAAGACAACATCAAAGATCAACTGGAGCCTCAACAAATTGCATCAGGACAGTTTAATTCAAATGGGACATGCAAGTATCAAACTTAGTCTCATTATTTGATACATTAAGTATCCTTAACCCCTTTCTAAAAAGGGCGTGTCAGAACTAATATGATGGTTTGCTCAGGCTGTTGATCTGCTGAACTTCAAACAATGCTATAACTTCTTGCCTTCCTGTATTCTGCTTCAGCCCTCTTTCCCTTGGTAAACTGTATGAATGTATGTATATGTATGTTAGAGTAGTTTAAATGTTTAGTCTAGTTAATAAAGTCTTGTTCATGTCACATGTATAGTTGTCTGTGTCTCAAGCTCATATCTAAAGTCACTAATCATAGATTTTGACTACTTGCTCTTAATACTTAGTAAGAAAGACATTTCCCTTGCCCCGGAAATGTACATTTCTATTAATTAATTAATTAATAACCAAAATTGAGTGTTCACGGGATGAACCGAGTATTTGGTTGTAATGTTAATGTAGCTACATCAAGTTAACCCGATTAACTGATCCAAATATTCATAATCGATTATAACAAGTTATGATTGATTATTAATATTTCATAGAGCTGATTTGCTTCCTAATGGTGGAAGAATATAGAGCTGATTCGCTACAAAGGGTCTCGAGACATGCATAACAGAATTTAAAATTAAACAAGCACAAGTGTACACAAAACACACAGTCACAAACACCACACAATGCCATCATTAAGTTTGCTGATGATACGACGGTGGTAGGTCTGATCACTGACAATGATGAAACAGCTTACAGAGAGGAGGTGCATACTCTGACACGCTGGTGTCAGGAGCACAACTTCTCCCGCAACATCAGTAAGACCAAGGAGCTTGTGCTGGACTTCAGGAGGAAAGACAGAGGACACAGCCCCATCACCATTAATGGAGCACCGGTGGAGAGAGTCAGCAGCTTCAAGTTCCTCTGTGTCCACATCACTGAGGAACTCGCATGATCCGTCCACACTGAGGCCGTTGTGAAGAAGGCTCACCAGATCCTCTTCTTCCTGAGATGGCTGAGGAAGTTTGGAATGAACCACCACATCCTCTCATGGTTCTATACCAGCACTGTAGAGAGCATCCTGACTGGCTGCATCACCGCCTGGTACGGCAATAGCACCACCCACAACCGCAAAGCCCTGGAAAGGGTGGTGTGAACTGCCAGATGCATCATCGGAGGTGAGCTTCCCTCCCTCCAGGACATCTATAACAGGCGGTGTGTGAAAAAAGCCTGGAGGATCATCAGAGACTCTAGCCACCCGAGCCATGGGCAGCTCTCACTGCTACCATCAGGCAGGCGGTATCGCAGCATCAGGACCCGCACTAGCCGAGTACATTACAGCTTATTCCCCCAAGCAATCAGACTTTTGAACACTTGATCTATCTCGATCAATATATCAGCACTGCAATTTATTAATCTTATTATCTCACACTGGACTGTCATAATTATATTCTCCACTATACAACTACAGTATATATATTTTTGATATACTTTTTATTTTTTTATTTTTATTGTCTGTGCATTCTATATTGTGTGTATTCTTTACTGTACATCATATATTATTATTGTGTTGTGTAATTATGTGTACATTTGATATGTAATTTGTGATGAGTAAATATGTTGTTTATGGTAAATTGGTATATGTCTCGTCACTGTCATGACGGCTATGTTGCTCGGAACTGCACACAAGACTTTCACCCACTGTTGCACTTGTGTATATGGTCGTGTGACAATAAAGTGATTTGATTTGATAAAAGAGATATTAGTGTTACATTTGTATTTTCACAGGTTTGATTGGTTTTAGAAAATAAATTCATAGTAAAGTAATTAGTAATCCAATTACTTACCACATTAAGTAATTAGTAGAGTAATCTAATTGCAATTTTACAGAAGTAAATAGTAACCAGTAGTGGGTTACTTTTTTTGAAAAACACTGATGTTCGCACATTCTTCCCCGCTCAAAATGCCTGGGAAGAGGTTTTATCAATGAACGTCCCTGCGGTATATACACTTCAGGGTGGCTTTTATTCATACCTAGATATAATAAAGGCAATTCTACCTACAATCTTCCCCATTTAACATGCCAGGAAATATGTTTTATTCCATAAGCGTCCCTGCTGTATACACACTTCAGGGCGTCTTCTATACATGCCTAGATGTAATACAGGCAATTCTCCCTACATTCTTCCATGTTTAACATGCCAGTGAAGATGTTTTGGATGTTCAAAATACATGGATGCAGCTCTGACACTTTTGAGGCTTCAAGGTGTCCTTGTTTTGAATTATCTTTATGATGGGTTGGTGGTATCTCACACAGAGAGTCTGGCTGCCCAACAACAAGATGTCGTACTTAGCTATTTGAGAAATCTATGGCTGCGAGAGAACCTAGACAAGATCGTCATGTTGCCAAAGCAATTATGTTTATGTATACGCTAGCTGCTAGACTGACACATACACTGTCTAGAGATTTTCACAGTGCTGCTCGTGCCATGCTGAGACTGGCATCACCTACTTCTGTGCACACAATACAATGTACTGTCTATGAGCAATACATGTTCCGGGCCGGTTGAATTTAGGGGCCGATCTCCTGTCCATATAGGTTCTGATACCCTGAGAATGGACATCACATCCACAGATTGTGGAACAAATCTGATGAGATTCGGCAGAGTGGAAGTGTACCTGTTCGCTTTGAGCGAGACATCGCACTGCCCCCTCTGGTTTTTTCTCTCACCCCTGGCACCACTTCTTGATGTACATTGCGAAGTGAATATTCAGCTCACTGCCCTTTCGGTATAGTGCTGGAATTTTTTGAAGGACAGTTTCAGGGCTGGGGCTATCCCGGCAGTGCTTAAAATCTATGTTGTCGCTATAGCGGCTAAACATGCACTTGTCAACGGAGTCTCTGTTGGTAGACATTCTCTTGTCTCTCATTTTATGCGTGGGGAATGCAGGCTTAGACCTTTTCGTCCCATCCACATCCCTTTATGGGATTTATCTGTTGTGTTAAAGGTGCTTTCGGGTGCCCCGTTTGAGCCCTTGACAACAGTTATTGATAAGTTTTTGACTCATAAAATGGCCCTGCTAGTGGCATTGTCATGACTTAAGAGAGTCGATGATTTGCATGCCCTGTTGATCAATTTTGTGCCAGGGTGTTCAAAGTTTGTGTTAAGACCTAATTTTTGGTATTTGCCCAAGGTTATTTCTACATAATTTTGCTCACAGACTAATCATTTACAGTCCATCTTTCCTCCCCCATTTGAGTCGGAGGAGCATGAAAGGTTACATATACTTTGCCCAGTTCGTGCGCTGTGAGTTTATGTTGACCGTACTAACCAATGGCATAAGTCAGAGCAGTTGTTTGTGTTCTTTGCTGGCCGCAACAGAGGTGTTTTGGTGTTCAAGCAAAGACTGTCTCATTGGCTTATTGATGCAATTTCAAGTGCTTATGAAGCGTGAGGTTTACCTTCGCCTTCAGGTATTCAAGCCAATTCAACAAGGAGCATGGCATCCTCATTGGCTTTGGCTAGACACATCCTTGGAGGACATTTGTATGGTGGCAAGATGGTCCTCTCTGCATATATTTGTTAGATTTTATAATCTGGATGAGGGTTTGATTCCTGCTTCCCAAGTTCTCTCTGTTAGAACAGGAGTAAATCCGTCATTTATTTTATTTAGATGCTTAAATTCGCTTGTGCGCTGCTGTATGCTTGCCACACGGGCTTAGACAGTTGGCAGCCACTGTTCACATGGCCTGAATGTATATTATTCCCATAGCGTTCATACTCAGTGTAGAGTTCCTACAAAAGGGAACGTCTCGATTATGTACATAACCTTGATTCCATGAGTGGGGAATGAGACACTGCGTAGCTGGCCATACTCTCTAGTAACTGCATAGACTCATGCCTATTGCAGAAAATCACACTCGATGGTGCAAAAGCGAGCACCCTTATAGAGCCCATGACATAGCTCTCTGGGGGCTTAAGTGCATCAGCCAATAAATTGCAGTGGCTTCAGACCACGTGCAGAGGTGGGTAGAGTAGCCAAAAACTTTACTCAAGTAAAAGTACAATTAATTTAAAAAAATTATTACTCAAGGAGAAGTACAAGAAATAATGTTAAAAATGACTCGAGTAAGAGTAAGAAAGTATCTAATAAAAATAATTCTCAAGTAGTGAGTATCTAATTACTTTCACATATTACGTAATGGATGTTTACTCTCCTATGTTCCAGTACATGGTACACATTTAATATGATTACAGTATGATGAATCTGAATGAATCTGTCAATCAGAAGAGAATTATGGAAACCTTTTTCTAGTAATAATTAAGGAGAAAAACGTGAACAATCTCACACAGTCCCAAACTATATATCATGTTTAATTATACACTGATGCAAGATCATGCTTCATTCATGCCTTCTGTCATTATTTCACAGCTCTTTACATCCTGCATGAATAGAGTTCAGTGAAGGTCCAGCATTGTCAGTGTCAAAAGAATTTTGATAATTATTTCTGCGCACTAAGGGTAAACTGCACTTATGTTTGGAAGATTTTTGTCCATAACATAAAGCTGCCCACATCTGTCAAACACTGTACACATGCCAACCTTGCAAGTGCAGTAATGCTAACAATCGGGACAGGTAGGGCAAAAATTTTGTTTACAAGAATTTATAGAGTAGGCACTATGTTGCAGTGCTGATAGAAAAATTTAAACTTAGAAACTGAAGTCATATGTTACAGATTCGTGCTGAAATTTAATAAGTATCACCATGACACAGACAAGCCCACATTATCACAATCTCTAAAACTTCCATCACCATGTTTTCGTAAGTTGGAGCTGCGGATTTAATCATGAAATAAATCCTGTCTTGGTGTAAAATGAAGGCATTGAGTGGAGTGAAGAAATGTCTTAGTTACTGTTGTAACCTCCGTTCCCTGATGGAGGGAACAAGATGTTGTGTCAATGTAGTGGCACATTTTTTTTCTAAAAAGTTACTCAAGTGAATGTAACTAAGTAAATGTAGTGCATTACCACTCACCTCTGACCACGTGACACTCGGACGGTGCCCCATACCATTCATACACAGCATCTTGTACCCACTCAAGGAACCAAGGATACGTACCCGAGATGTTTCTTTTCTTTACCTGTTCATAGATTAATTAAGAGCAAAAAAAAAAAAAAAAGAACATATCCTTCAGACAGTTTGCAAGGTCTATTTCTGTCTCCTTGTCTGCCTCTCTCTCAATTTCTATTTACTTCAGGTTTTTGATAATGAATTCTCTTAATGAACAATCTCTTGTTGCCAATCCAAAGTTGGTGTTGCCTTTCTAAAGTTTAGAATACATACATATAGACATATAGAAAAGGAACTACTTCAAGTCAAGTCAAGTGGTTTTTATTGTCGTTCAACCATACAGTTAGTACAGTACACAGCGAAACGAGACAACGTTCCTCCAGGACCATGGTGCTACATAAAACAACATAGGACAAACACAGAACTACATGAGACTACTCAGACTAAATTATATTACTAAATAATATTTCTACATAAAGTGCAGTACAATAAATTACTAAAAGGAACAGGACAATAGACACAGTAAGAGACAGTGCAGCGCTGACCAGTACACATTTGTAACGAATAGGGCAAAAAGATGACACTTTCTAAAAATGCCAAATGTAAACATAACATACTATGAAATAGTGTTCTATGGACATAGCAGTTATTGAGGTAGCAGCCAGGTATAAAGTGACAATAAATTAAAGTGCAACTCTGGACATGTGCAAAAGTTGGATGGTGTACACCTGTGTGTGTGTGTGTGTGTGTGTGTGTGTGTGTGTGTCAGTCCAGTCTCTGAGTATTGAGGAGTCTGATGGCTTGGGGGAAGAAGCTGTTACACAGTCTGGCCGTGAAGGCCCGAATGCTTCGTACCTCTTGCCAGATGGCAGGAGGGAAAAGAGTTTGTGTGAGAGGTGTGTGGGGTCATCCACAATGCTGGGTGCTTTGCGGATGCAGCGCTTTGTGTAAATGTCTTTGATGGAGGCAAGATATACCCCGATGATCTTCTCAGCTGTCCTCACTATCCTCTGCAGGGCTTTGCGGTCCGAAACGGTGCAAGTCCCAAACCAGGCAATGATGCAGCTGCTCAGGATGCTCTCAATAGTCCCTCTATAGAATGTAGTGAGGATGGGGGTTGGGAGATGTGCTTTCCTCAGCCTTCGAAGAAAGTAGAGATGCTGCAGTGCTTTCTTGGTAATAGAGCTGGTATTGAGGGACCAGGCGAGGTTCTCCGCCAGGTGAACAACAAGGAATTTGGTGCTCTTGACGATCTCCACAGAGGAGCCGTCGATGTTCAGCAGAAAGTGGTCAATCTGTGCTCTCCTAAAGTCAACAACCATCTCTTTTAATTTTTCCACATTCAGAGACAGGTTGTTGGATCTATACCAATCTACATCAGTCACAGGTGTATGGTAACTGCTGATTTAATGAGATTGTTTTAAAAATGAAACACCTCTGACAGTATATGTACTTCTATATGTATTTCAGAGACTCTTATATAATGCTCTGTGACTAATT
This sequence comes from Xyrauchen texanus, assembly GCF_025860055.1. Lineage (NCBI taxonomy): Eukaryota > Metazoa > Chordata > Actinopteri > Cypriniformes > Catostomidae > Xyrauchen > Xyrauchen texanus. The sequence continues at coordinate 21,381,259 of NC_068298.1, read as the reverse complement.
ATCTCTTATGATTTATCAAATAATCAACAGTCTCTTCACTGCATTTACAATCAAGGCCAGACCAAACAATGCAAACTATAAATATATATCTTAAAACAGTCAATGTGTTACGAGAGCAATTCCAGTGTTAAATGCATATTGAAAACCATAGTAAACATAAACATATGCATTCAACATATGTTGAATGCATATGTTTATGCTTACTATGGTGTTCAGTGCATTTAACACTGGAATTTCTCACAGCTGGGCAATAGTAAACCAAAAAGGATTACAATATTTGCCTTTACCATGTACTATTTTCTATTCAGTTATGAAATAGCAAGCTGTTTCCATGGCTTTGCATAGTCATTCAGAGTTCACAACATTTATTCTAAAGAACAAACCACTACTCTCTGCATTTGCAAAACAATTGTGCCGACCACTACAGTAGGACATGTAAGGACACTGCAACACCTGTGAGACATTCAGTCAGAGAAAATATTGGCTTCCGTTCACTTCCTGAATACATCCGATACCACCAGTTCCCTTTTGGTAGCAATATCTCCCTCTTTTTTTGTTCTGTATCGCTCTGTCTCTCTCGCTCCTTTTCACTCCATGTCCCTGTCTGAGTCCAACTTTGAATCTATGGTCTTGCTTTTTAAATGCACCCATTTTCAATTCTGCCACATGGCCCTGGCTTCAAATAGAGAGGACCTGTGTCACCTAGGTAACCAACTGTAGTTGGTAGTGGGATGTTGGCGAACAATGCCTCCCTGGTTCACGTCTGTAAGGCTGGGTACTCATGAGGCTTGTTCAGTTCGTTTTTAGAAATGGCAGACACATTGTTCACTTGTTTTTATCTCTTTTTCCGCCTATTGCAGACACATCCTGGGGTCTTAACCTCAAGGAGAGCAGGGAGACAAGGCAGCCACTGTCAGATAAAAGAAGGGAATGAATACTCAGAGTCGTGGCATACAGTGTGGGGTGTACGTGTCATCATCGGCAGTAAAAGCTATCTCCTCTCTACAGATTCAAAACATTGCTGCTCCTCTCTCTGTCTCTTTGAGTTGAATGATTTATTTTTTGTCTGAGAGAGGGGCCAACAGCAGCAAAAGTCCTACACTTGGTACCATAGACAAATGTGCTTTGCATAAGCACTCATGTAAACCATTGAATGAATTTCAATGTTTATGCATTGCTTTGGGGCCTTTTCTGGTTTGATTTTTTTTTATTTATTATTTTTGCCATGCACAATTTCAGACCAAACTAAAAAATGTGTGATCAGAGCTTGATTAATAGACATGTAGGAATAAAGGACAAAGATAGAACTGATTGCCCTCAAACTTTTTTCTCACATCTCTCTCCTTTTTGCAACCATACTGTGGGAAATCCAGATGCACTTGAATAATGAGAATTCTCTTTGTGTTGGAGCTCTTTCTCCCTGGCAGGCTGAAGGATGATTGTATTTGTAATTAACCTAACAATACACTGTACATCAAGCATTCCTGACACATGAGCTTTAGCGGGTGGTCCTTATTCAGAAATGTTTGCTTTCTGCTTCTAATAGGACATAAGTCAACTAGATTTGCAAATTATGTGAAGATGTCAAATTGTGTGCAAATGCCTTTACTAATGAAACAGCATTACTGCACTGCGTAATCAACCAAAACACTTCAGATCATATTTGACAAGTCAGATTTGGGGTCTTTGCATAATATTGAATTTAGTACTTTGGTATTTCTAGTTCACCACAGCGCAAGGATGTCAACTACTGCATTTGATTTTAATATAGAGGTAGAGAGGGCAAACTCAGGATCTGTATTATTTGAACAAAAAAAAAAGCATTTTGGTCATAAGCCTTATAAAGGCCTTGAGGTCATTGTAATGCTTTTTGAGTTTTACGACCTCCAGTCACTGTTGGTGGAGACCATAGAAATGAATGTGCTGTACAGAAAATTAATTCTATCATTCTCCAAATTTTCTTCTCTAAAAATAATGTAATACGTGACTCCTTAAATGTACAGCGAGGTGAAGTGTCCACAGAGGGGCGCTAAAAGCAAGTTGAATTGTCACTGAAACAGATGAGGTTTTTAAGGTTAATGATCTACCTCCTTACCCTAAATCTTAAAAGGGTCATTACATGCTGTTTTTTAATTATTGTATTATGTTTCTTGAGATTCAATTATAATTTTATTATTTTCTCCCCTTTTTCTCCCAATTTGGAATGTCAAATTCCCAATTTGCTCTAAGTCCTCATGGTGGCGTAGTGACTCGCCTCAATCCAGGTGGCGGAGGACGAATCTTAGTTGCCTCTGCCTATGAGACCTGTCAACACGTGCATCTTATTACATGGCTTGTTGAGTGTGTTACCACAGAGACACAGCATGTGTGGAGGCCCATGCCATCCACCACGGCATCGAAGTATGACTCACCACGCACCCCACGAGAGCGAACCACATTATAGTGATCACGAGGAGGTTACCCCATGTGAGTCTAGCAACCAGGCCAATTTGGTTGCTTAGGAGACCTGGCTGGAGTCACTCAGCATGCCCTGGAATTCCAACTTGTGAACTCCAGGGGTGGAAACCAGCGTCTTTACCACTGGCCCCCCAATTATAATATTATTAAAACATATATTTGTAAAACCTTATCATTTTTCACCCTCATTCTGACCTTCTGTCGGTTTTGATGCTGCTTTTACTTTTAGACTCGACAGTAAACTCCCACTGTTATGATTGCTCTTGAATAACCTGCTCTTTCCTTGCCATCTCACTGCTCACCACTACTGTGCAGGCTTCTGAACTGATAAGGCAAAGAAGGTATGGATTATTTTTTTGTGGAGGTGGTCAGATGCAAATGTCTTCCACAGTGTGACATCCAATGTGGAGGAAGTGGAGAATGAGTCATTTTGGTAGCTTGGTTTCAATGAATGCTCTTTTTGCAATGATTTTTGCAATGAGTTCATCCTGCAAGGAGGAAGTTTTGAGTTCTGAAACTTACAGTATTTTTTTTTCATAGTAAAATGAACTCTTACTTTTCAGACTATCAAGGTATATTTAATTCCTCTTGTCATGATCCCTAAACTGATAGAATCATTCAAAGAAAATGTGAGATGAAAAAATACAAGTACTGAAGCAACCATGTCATTTTGTGTTGCATCTATGAAACTTTCGTCTCACGTGTTGATTTGCCTGCTCTCTGATCATGATTGAACAAGCTTATTAATGTAGTTGTTTATGTATTGCAAACATTAAAATGTATAGTCAAGTCATGCCTTATAGTTTTACATTGTGTGTGGAACAGGGACAAATCTAAGTGTTTATAAACTGTGAATCTGCCATTTTACATTTTACTGATTTGTTAAATAATAGTAATTGTTTAACCACCTCTAGTGTTCATTTCATATAGAAACCACTTCAATATGTGCCAGGTATAATCATTTTGTAAAAATGTATGTATAGTAAAATACCTATATTAGAAATTACAAGTATACAAATATAAATAAAACAAGTAGAAATTTCTACCAGGTAGACTTTTTTCAAATTAAACTCTAAGTATATTTTATTTAGGCTAAATAAAGATTAGCAGCAAGGCACTCCATTTGTTATGTGATAAACTGTTTCCACACAACAGCAGTTTATTCAGCATATGGAGGCATCTCCTCCATTGATTTACATTCAGACAAAATAGCCTCTTGTCTCCCTATTGGGAGCCCACCGTGTTACACATTTTTGTGCGAAGTTTGAAGGATCTCCTTGGGGAATAGGCTCTGAAATTGTCCTGAGGCCAGTGAATTGGGGAGGGGGTAGGGTGCAGTTGCACTTAGGTCTATGGCAGCGGGGGCGTGGTCAAGCGCCCGTCCGGGAGAGAAAATCGGTAAGGGCGCTTACACCTGAGCTAAATTATGTCTAACACCTGTCTCTAATTTCAGTGAGCACGGGGAGAGCGGCATAAAAAGGCAGCGAGAGGGCCTCCAGGGAGAGAGAGATGACAAGCGAACTCAGTGCGCTGATATTGTATTGTGTGTGATAGTGGTATTGTAAGAAACAACGGGAATTAAAAGCTTACCTTATGGTGAAGACCTGTTTCCTGTCCTCCTTCATGTGAGAAGTATTACAAGGTCCTTTACGGTATAGCCTACTTATTTAAGTGGTGAGGGGGACCTACCCATAAGAATTTGTCCCGGATCCAGTGAATTAAATTGACAGTCCAGTCACAGGGTGCTTATTTGTTTTGGCAAATTTAACAAATTTCTGCTGCTGAGCTCATCGCTAATTACTTGTTATAGTAATACCTTACACTTTGTCGAATTTTTTCTTATTAGAAAGTAACTAAACATTACTTTTATTAATAAATTTTTTTATTATGATTTTAATTGTTTTACTCATTCTGAGGGTTGAATATTCTCGCCAAGCTCCTACAAAAAATTGGGTGACCCATTGCCTTCTCCAGCTGTGCTTCAGTTGACTGACCTCATCTCCAAAAAACACTTTTGGGAATCATTAACAGATGTATACATGTTCTTTGAATGCAACTTTTTATGAATCACCATAGTCAATATAGTTAGCATGAGGAAATTAAAATCGCACTTTAAATATTATGCTTTCATAGCAGCTTATATCTAAAAATGTCCTAAAACTAACTGCATGCAATATAATTTGCAGCCTCTGTCTCTCTCAAATACACTTTCTTGGTCTCTCTACCAGTCTGGTAATTATGGTTTCAATTGGCCACACATACAAGACCTATGCTTTTCTATTCCAATGGGTAATAAGTAGACATCTGTTGCCATGGAAACAGAGGAGTCCAAAAACATGTTCAGACCCCATAGGAACAGGTTTTTGTCAGCTGTAAACACATACGACTTGAAAACACCCATCATCACACATTCTTTAACTATCATGCAACACTCATTTGCTCACAGATCATATTCTTGTGTCACTCATTGGCCCAGGCGGCATAGACGGTATGCTGAGGACCATCTGTTGATGTTCAATATTAGATAATGTGTTTCTAGTGAAAGAGAGATAAGTGTGAAATAGTTATATGACAATGATTTCATGAAAGAATGAATCAATCAATCAATCAATCAGTCAGTCTGTCAGTCAGTCAATCAAGGAACAACATATTTCCTGTTGCAGCACAATTTTGGAAACTTAAATGTTATCCCATTTAGTGTTTTTTTCTTGTTCATTTTACTGATTTATAAAACCAAATGTAACACATATTTTTGTTCCATGCAAAATAAAATAAAATAGAAATAACACACATCATAAAACAGTAAGTTCCTTATGGATATCATTATACAATAATGCAGAGAATTATTTAATAAAATATAAAATAAATAATTGAAAGAAGTATTTTCAATTTGTCAGTGTAAATGAGCTGTTTCTAATTTGAAGAATAGAAATATGGACTTACATTCTTTTGTGAATTCTGTGTCTAACTGTTTTATAACAGTATGAGGCCAAATTCCTTTATAATGTTTTGAGCTATACTGTATATTATAATAGACATGTCAACATTTAATAAAACATCTTAAAAATAAAATGTTAGTAAACCACCACTTTAAAAAGTCTGGGAGACTGAAATATTACCCAATCACAATAATGACAAATTGTATTTACATGATGCTTCTGGGTAATTAAAAGAATACCATGGTACGGCCATCATGGAACTTTGCAACATGATTCATACGTATATTATCATATCTTTGTATTTACATGGTGATTTTAGGTGGTGCATGGCCAAAAAAAACTTTTTTTAAATATGGTAATGCCATGGTGCTTGTTTTTTTTTTTTTTCGTGAAGGCTACAAAGTGTTTTGAAACTGTTTTGGTTGGAAAATCTCTTTACCTGCAGTGTCGTTCACAAACTGCACGTGTTGAACTTAATAAAGACCTTCTTCATCAATGGATTCCATTGATTATAGATAAATATCCTCTGCAACCAGCGTTATCTTTATTTCCCGTGTTGCTTCAGCTTTGATATAGAAGTCAATATAAACATGCTTTTTTGTGCTAAAAACTTTTGCTATGATAGATCATTTAGAAGACATCTCAGGTATAAGTATGAGTGAATAATTTAGTTGGATGTTGAGGTCATATCAATGATAGATGCATCATAAATTATTGACTCGTCTGTGTGCTCAGAACATGCTAGTATTCCAAGATCAAGTTTGAAAAGTCTGACTGCCAATTGTCAGGATTATGCTGCCACTAATTATGGGGGTGTAAACTAAATGAATGTCAGAGGTTATGTTGTTACTTAAGGCTATCTTAACACTGTCTGCAGGGCACAGGAAAAGATGTATGGTAGCCTGTGTCTAAGGGATGAATACAGATTAGCTTCTCCACTTGTCAACTTTATTTGTATTTATTTTTCTCTTCTGAACAGATCTCTCCATCCTCCATGTGCCCTTACAGAAACTCACATTTCAGACAAGGTGTCAGTCTTGCACTTCTACATTTATGTCATGTTTTTTCTCACTCCTTTTGCTTTCTCTCACTCTTTCGAAGAAAGAGATTTTTTTTTTTTCACCACTTACTCATTCATGTCTCTGTCTTCACTTCATAGAAGCATAGATGATTTTCGAAAAGGATCCCTGCCGGGCAGACTTAGGTGCTGTGAAACCTGTAGATTGGCAAGAGATAATATCAAAACACAAAGTTAAACTTCCATTCCTTGACATATTGTTCATGTTCCCTGTCAAAAAGCAGACACTTTGATGCTGCGCTGATTTTAGCACTTTGGGAACAACTTTAGGTGTGACCAGCTGTGAATATATGTGCAACACGTCAATGAAATTGACTAGAATTTATAGCCTCTGCTGGTGACATCAATTGGATGCACCTGTAGCATGGCTATAAATAGATGCATCACAGGTGCATCGTCAGATATTTTGTCTTTACTCTGTGTGTGTTGTGCTTCTCAAGCTGTCAGAACTTTCTTTCCTCTGTTAGGAATTAGAATTTGTTAGGCAGTGTGCAGAAAACCCTTTGCCCTGGTTTTGCCTTCTGGCTAATTTGGTGATGCTATGAATGTAGTTATCACCAGGTTCTAGGAGGCAAAGAGCCACGAGGAAGCCTTCAGGCAATTCCTTCCTCGCCGCACTCGGGGGGAGGGGCTGTCGGCCACCCAGCCCCGCTGCGGTCCGTCTAGAAGGGAGGCTCAAAAACAAAGTGTGGCGAATCGTGCTCCCCTCGTAAAGACTGGGGGCCGGTTTGTCGCCCTCAGCAGCACCCAAAGCAAGAACTCAGGGAAGTTATTTCTAAAAAGGAAAAAATCCTGACAGTTTTGCCCCCAGCAATGTGGGGGTAGCCCCCCTTGGGACGGGTCATGTGAAACATCCACCTGTACCCTCTCGATACCCCCATGAAACCGCTCCATTCCCGCTGCCTCTGGTGTTTCGGGAGTTAGCGGTTTCCAGCGAATTGTTGGGTGTTCCGTTGCTTCCTGCCATAGTCCAGGACACGGGACACTAGACATCCCCTCAACAGGAAGTGTCAGAATCGATACCCATCTCAGAGAACCTGGCAGTGTGGAAACTACTGCCAGGTGTTTCTATGTGGGTCCTAAGAACTAATTTAATTAGTTCGCCATTCTCCGCGTTTCAACGGCGTGGTTCCCACTACCTTGAAACTGGAGCAAGAATGTTTACTGTAGAAAAACTGCAAAATCTCTTTGTCAAAGGGGCCATAGAACATGTTTCCCTTCCAGAGAGAGAGAGAGTCAGGTTACTACAGCAGATACTTCCTGGTTCCAAAGAAGGATGGGGGGGTTGCGTCCGATTTTAGACCTTCTAGGCTTGAATCGCTCTGAGGGCATTCAAGTTCAAGATGCTAACCTTCAAGACGGTCATGTCTCAAATCCAACATCTTGATTGGCTGGTCACGATCGAACTCATGGACTCGTACTTTCATATAGAAAGTCTGCCACAACACAGGAAGTTCCTGAGATTCGCTTTCGGGGGCGAAGCTTTCCAATATCGGGTTCTTCCATTCGGTCTAGCCCTATCACCTCGCACATTCACAGAATGCATGGATGCAGCACTGGCTCCTTTGCGACTCCGGGGCATCCGCATTCAGAATTACATAGATGACTGGCTGATACTAGCACAGTCACAAGAACTGGCATTACAGCACAGGGATATTGTATTAGCTCATCTGGTTTCTCTGGGGTTGAGGCTCAACGCCAAGAAAAGCGTCCTCTCTCCCACTCAGAACACTGTCTATCGGGGCATCGTATGGAGTTCAATCTCAATGTGGGCACAACTGTCTCCCGCTAGGATTGAGTCCATTTAGATCACCCTGAGCAAAGTCAGGCTAGGTCAAGGTTGCACTGTTATCAGTATCAATGATTTCCAGGTCTAAGGGCGAATGCGTCCACAGTGATCCCTCTGGACCTTCTGCTCATGAGACCGTTTTTGTTGTGGCCAAAAGCCAGGGGATTCTTCCAAGGGCCAAAACCCCTAGGCTAAATAGGGTTACGCGCCTCAGGCTTCGTTCCCTTTCTATGTGGTTCAGACCCCGGTTTTCTGCCTTGGGTCCCACTCTAGGTGCGTCTTGTTGTCGCAGGCTGCTAACGACAGACGCCTCCCTGATGGGCAGGGTAGCGGCCTTAAGTGGTCAGTCCAGCTTAAGGGGATAGGAGGGTCGTCAGCTCGGTTGTCACAGTCACTGTCTCGGGTTGATGGCTGTATTTCTGGCCCTGAAATACCTCCTCCTGAGGCTGCCATGTCTTGGTGCGGGTGGACAATGCAGCGGTAGCCTCTTACATAAATCATCAAGGAGACCCACGTTCTTGTCAGCTGTATTTCTGACACGCTGGGTTCTCCTTAGGGCCCAGGGCAAGCTCCTGTCACTCAGGTCAGTTATATCCCTGGATGCCCGTGATATGGGAGCAGATTTACGGTCCAGACAGAAAATACCAACGGGGAGTTAAGAACTCCACCCTAAGGTAGTAGTTGCCCAGAGTTCAGCCAGCAAGGGTTTTTGCCTCTTACTGATAGCACCGGCTGGCCGAACAGGGCTTGGTTCTTGGAGCTAATCTCTTCCCTCGACGGCTCGCCTTTGGCGATGCCGAACAGGAAGGATCTTCTGTCTCAGGCACAGGGCAATATTTCATCCCTGCCCCAAATTGTGGAATCTTTCATGTTTGGCCCCTAAGGGTACCAACTGAGGAACACAGGGCTCTCTCCTGAGGTTATCGAGACCTTTTTAAATGCCGGGCTTTTTCCACTTGGAACAAGTTTGGGTGAGATCTTAGGGCAGAAGAGGACCTCTTCGCCTCTATGAATAGCGCAATGTCTCCTCTACTTCTCCCTGAAATCACCCAGCCCCATTGGGTCTGGACGTTAAGACACATACATGACCCAGAATGCGTCTGTACGCGTTTCTTTCCCCGGTTTCTCTGCTCCCGGGAGTCTTGGCAATGTTCACCAGCAAGGGTCTTGCCTTCTATTAATGGCACTGCGCTGGCTGAACAGGATATGGTGCTCGGAGTTAATATCTCTCTTCGACGGCTCACCTTGGGCGATTCCGAACAGGTAGGACCTTCTTTCTCAGGCTCGGGGGACATATTCATCCCCGGCCCGAATTGTGAAACCTTTCATGCTTGGCCCCTGTAGGGTACCAACTGAGGTTCACAGGGCTTTCTCCTGAAGTTATCGAGACCATTGCAAGTGCTAGGGCTCTCTCCCTTGGAACTGATCTGGGTAGATTTTACAGGGCAGAAGAGGACCTCTTCGCCTCTGTTGATAGCGCAATGTCTCCTCTACTTCTCCCGAGTCACCCAGTCCCCCTCGGGGTGCTGATCGTGGTGGCGCATACATGGCACAAATGCGCCTGCATGCGTTTCCTTCTAATAAGTTCAATTACAGAACCAGCTAACTGCCAGTTTGCTTCAGTTCTGGATTTTCGGTGGAAAGAACTGTCAGCGGGCACTTGCCTCACCACTGCCAGGTTCTATGTGGCTTCCACTTCGGTTTGCCACGCCTTGGTGGGCGGGTGCCCCTAAGAGGCATCCTTGCTAGGACCTCTTCATAGGGTAAGACCCCCCTTTTTAAAACCTCTGGAGTCAGCGTTTGGTAGACTTCTGACTCTCAAGATGGTTTTTCTTATGGCAATTACGTCTCTGAGGAGACTTGGGTACCTACAGGCTCTGTCTCTCTTGCCGGCCTGTTTTGAGTTGCCCCAGGTAGTACCAAAAGCATTCTTTGCACCCTCACCCTGACTACCTGCCCAAGGTGCCTTTCGCGACCCTTGGCCGGTTATTCTCTAAGCCTTCTGCTCCCTGCCGTTTGTAACACCGGAGCAGCTAAGTCTTCTCAGACTTTGTCCAGTTTGTACCCGTCAGACTTATGTCCACCGCATTTGCTAGTGGCGTAAAATCAGGGCAGCAATTCTTCATTTGGAAGCCGTGACTGGGTGGCGGTCACGTCCTGACAGACTATGTCACTTTGGGTGAGGGACATTACTGCCCGGGCCTACGAGGCGTGCAATCAAGCTTCGCCAGTAGGTTTTAGGGCGCACTCTACCAGAGGGCTCTCCTCCTCTAAAGCCTTTGCTAGAGGTCCCCCTCTGCAGCAAGTTTGTGGTGTGGCAGGTTGGTCCTCTCCGCTCACATTCATCAGTTTTTATGACAAGTTTGTGTTGCGATAGGGTTCTCTTCGCACACATTCATCGAACTTTATGGGTTAGATGCTTTGCTACTCTGGGCTCTTATGCCCTTGAGTCGGCATCTCAGCTCATGCCTGAACAAGTTTGTGATGCGGCAGGCTGGTCCGCTCCGCTCACATTCATCAGTTTTTATGACAAGTTTGTGTTGCGATAGGGTTCTCTTCGCACACATTCATCGAACTTTATGGGTTAGATGCTTTGCTACTCCGGGCTCTTATGCCCTTGAGTCGACATCTCAGCTCATGCCTGAACAAGTTTGTGATGCGGCAGGCTGGTCCTCTCCGCTCACATTCATCAGTTTTTATGACAAGTTTGTGTTGCGATAGGGTTCTCTTCGCACACATTCATCGAATTTTATGGGTTAGATGCTTTGCTACTCCGGGCTCTTATGCCCTTGAGTCGACATCTGAAGCTCATGTCTGAGACCTCTCGCGTTTTTGTGAGTACACTGCACAACCGTAGGGGTCCGGACAGCCCCAAGTGCGGCGGCGTGGGTATTGCGTTCCCCGTAGCGCTTAGCAGCTCAACATCGTAGTGAAGCTTTTTGTAAAGGGAACGTCTCGGGTTACATGTGTAACCCTTGTTCCCTGAAAAAAGCGGAACGAGATGTTGCGCTGCTTTGCCGCACTGGGACGTCCCAGGACTGCTCTTCAAAAAGAAGTATCTGACGACACCTGGTGACGTATCCATTTATAGCCTGGCCTCAGGTGCATCTAATGATTACATCAGCCGAGGCTATAAATTCCGGTCAATGTTCACTGACGTGTTCCACACATTATTCAGCTCGGCTCACAGCAAAAGCTGTTCCCCGTAGCGCTTAGCAGCGCAACATCTCGTTCCGCTTTTTTCAGGGAACAAGGGTTACACATGTAACCCGAGACGTTTCCTGTTTATCTGTGATATAATTATCCTAAAGAATTAACTATTCAAATAACATTATTTTAGTATTATAAAATAAGCTGTGCTGTATTGTTTATTTTATTTTTTGTGCATTTTGTTAAATATTTAAAATGTGTAATTGTAGATAATTCATGGTAAATGTGTAATAGATAATTCATCTTTCCTTTATGCATACATATACATGCACATACAAACATAGTGATAGTTATCATAATGAATCCACCAGCGTGATCTTATGTTGGCACAGTGGAATTATTCAATATTCTATCTATTTTTTCAGCCTTCTAAATCTTTACAAATATCCATGAATTTTCAATTGCATGTGCAGTACATTTTTAGCAGCAAATGTTTATAAACTTCATTTGAAGTGGAAAAAAAGACCAAAGTCAGCTCTATTGTCGAAATTTGACATTGCAAATGTAGCATTCTCTTTTAATAACAACTAATGTCACATTCATTCATTGAGGGCCATTTTCTGTTTAGGTGGAAGCAGTCCTGATGTACTAAACATTTGTAAAACCTTTAGATTGTGCTGAATCAAGGCTTTAAGTTGCTTAGACAGAAGCTCAAGGACTGTCAATAAAACCCAAATAAGGTAAACATTAAAATAATACTGTAGAATATATTCTATAATATATTCCACAAAAACATACTTATCACTTTGAATGAGCCATTTACAACACATCACCCACTGTTCTGTATGTTCTGCCCCTCACTCAAAAATCAGAATACTGCTGTTTTACTCCTGAAGGTATCTAACTCCAGATTGTTCTGGCAAAACATCTTATCAGTCAGCAACACACAGACAGTAAGAAAATAATACTTTAAATATTTGTGATCAAGGTGGCACCTCTTTGTTTCATAGCATGACTGTGTTTTAAACTTTATTCTTCTAAAATCGTATCTTATGTCTTGTAATCTCTTTTCATGACCCTCTGTTTGAGTAGAACCAGTGGCTGCTCTAGGGTCAATGGACATCCAGGGTTTAGCCCGGAGATGTCCATTTATCCATCATTATAGACGAGATAAACTTTAAAATATGTTCAAATGTTACATTGGTAAAGAGTCTGTTTTAAAAAGAAGAAAATCCTCCAATATTGTTTGTTAAAGAATACAAAATATAACATTTATGTCTGAGCATTAAAAGCAATGGTTCACCCAAAAATGAACATTTGCTGATATTTTACTCACCCTCAGGCCATCCAAAATGTACCAACGAGTTTAATTCATCATCAAAACAGAATTCAAGATTTTTAGGATTTCAGGCCTCCTCTTTTAAACAATGTAAGTGAATGTACTCCATTTTTTGACAGTCCAAAATGCACATTTAGGGTGCATCAAAATAATCCACTCAAATAATCAACAACAAATAAAATTCTTCTGAACCCAAACGATTGATTATTTTTAGAAATAAAACAATATTTATATACATTTTAACTACAAATGTTCGCTTCGGAACATCTCTGTGATGCGCGCTCATTGATGACGTAAGCTTGTTGGTAAGGTCACGTGGATGAGGCATAAAGCGGGTCATTGTTTACAAGAGAAACTTAGACCAAGCACCATTCATAAAACCAAAACAGTGTTAAACAATTTCCAAATAGTATAAAATAAAAATGATTCCCATAATAATAATAATAATAACCATTACTGCAGTAAATAACCATCCTTTATTTCAGAGCAATGCTGTTGCACTTGTGCTTTTTCTTTAGCAGAAATATATAGGCTTTATGACTGTCAGGAATTCAAGCCACCTTGCAGTTAGTTTCAGTTAGTGAAACCAAGTGCAAGGGCATTTACTGAGATTCACAGTATCCTAGCAGTTACATAGTCGATCAATGGTACAGGTGATATCACAGAGAAGAGAAGCTTCACAAACTGAAGAAGAGGTAACAGGGTAAACATTAAACAGATATCAAGATATGAAGATCAAGAGCAACTACACACAGGTAAATAAACAATGCATGAGTGTGATACTTTGAAAATAAACAATGCAAAGTGTCTCTTTGTGTGATACTTGACAGTGAAGTGGCGTGAAGGTGAGTTGTTTATGCAGGCAGTGATGAGCAAGTGAATTGAGTGCAGGTGCAGTGAATTAGAAACCGAGTGATGAGGAACGGAGCGCTGAGGGAGGTGCAGAGCCCGAGGGAGGCCTGTTGATGATAAAGTTTTCACACATACCTGAGTTTCTGGAAAAACAGCACGGGCACTGCTGATGAATTCAGATATCAACCCTTTGTTTCTTTCCGTGGTCTGAAATCCTCAGGGGTAAAATGTTCACTGCACACCCTCCAATATTTGAGAGAATGTAGGGGTTGTACTTTCCAGGATACACATGCCAAATGACCATATTGAACAATACACTTATACAAATACAAATCTACAGCAAAGACAAAAACCTCTTGTAAACAGTGACTCGCTTCCTGACTCCACGTGACCTTACCAACGAGCTTACATCATCCCTCTCATGAGCATGCATCAAAGAGATGTATGGAAGTGAACCTTTGTAGTTAAAAATTATATAAGTATTGTTTTGTTTCTAAAAATAAATAAATCGTTTGGGTTCAGAAGAACTTTATTTGTTGACTGGAGTCGTGTGGATTATTTTGATGCACCCTAAATATGCATTTTGTACCATCAAAAAATACAGAGTACATTCACTTGAATTGTTTCGGGGAGGACTGAAATGAAATCCTAAAAGTCTTAAATTCTGTTTTGATGAAGACAGAAACTCGGATACATCTTGGATGGCCTGAGGGTGAGTAAAATATCAGCAAATTTTCATTTTTGGGTGAACTATTCCTTTAAATGAGTTGGACTGAAAACGTTTCAGATCTACCAAATGCTTTATTCCACCACTATATGCAACCATTCGCAATCCTCCTTAATAAAAATAATTTGTAATTAAATTAATTGAACACATAGGCTAGATGTATATGTAGATGTATAAAGCCATTACACCAAGCTGGTATTAATTATCTAATTAGGAACCTCCCTACAGGACATACACAAATTATATCGTATTCATCAACAAAAATCCATGACCACAAAGTGAGAATACCTGACGTTTCAAGATGTTAGATTTACATACTAAAGTACAGCAGAAATAAGGTTTAACATGTGCACTGCTGCAGCCATCGATGACAGGAAATTCAGTCCATTCCTCTTTCTTATTACTGTATGTTGACGGTGAATCCTACGTTTTTTTCCAACCACTGAATTTGTACTGGAATAAATAAAGATATAATAAGTAAATATTCCTTATTCGTCAATCAAATATTACATCATCTATTCGTATTATATACAAACACATAGATACATAACACACACACACACACACACACACACACACACACACGTGTTGAAGACAATTATAATTAAACACAGAGAATAGTTTAGTAAAAATAACATTAAGTATACAGATCAGATCAAATGAAAGCATTTTATAGGCCACGCGAAAAACATCCACGAGGGGGGAACAAACAAAACATCCACGAGGGGGGAACAAACAAAACATCCACGAGGGGGGAACAAAAATGTAAACACTAGAAACAACCACAGCAGGAACACAGTCAAAGACACCATAACATTCAACGATCAACAATGACTGGGGAACAAACAGGGTTTAAATACACAGACATGATGATAACAAAACGACAATCAGGTGAGAACAATGACAGAGTGATGAGGGCCGGGAATCATGGGAATTGTAGTTTTAAGACAGTTGACAAGTGAAACACTGAGCAGACAACGGGGAATCGTGACAGTGTGTATGTCAGTTGTATGGCTGTTTTAAAATAGTTAGCCTCATTTGACAATGCAATCAATAAGTTTTAGCCTACATGTTACACACATCTAAAGCAGCCACATTTTGCAGTTTAAGTGTTCATAAGGCTGTGTTTAGGGGTGTGCAGCGAAGCAATTATCTGTATTTGTTCATATGACAAAATTATCTGTATCTGTCTCTGTATTCGGATAGAACCGGGTGTGGGTGGGGTTTACACCGGAAGTGCGTAAAAAATAAATGAAATGCCCCTTTTTAAATGTTACTCTTATTTTTATAGTTTCTATTAATAAAATATGCCTTGTGTGTGCCTTTTCATAATAATAGCCTTATTATTATTATTATTATTATTATTATTATTATTTTACAATTATTATTTAATAGTTAATTTAATAAAATTTTCTTACCAGATGAAGCTGAATTTGCCATATTAACTGTGTAATATGTTGTTAACTTTGGTTTCTCCTGGTATTTATATATTAATATCTGCCTGAAACAGAATGTTCATTCAACTATGTATAACAACATTATTCTGGAGGCAAGAGATGTTAAGCAAAATGTGAAAATTACAAATTCAAGCATTAAAAGAAATATAATAAATCAGTACAGCCTACAAACAGATGAAAGTCATGTAAGACAGGAATTTTTTTCAATAGGACACAATTATTTATTCAATATAATAATAATAATAATAATAATGCTACATTTATACAGCAACTTTTCAGAGCTCAAGAATACTTAACATTCTCAAATTTAGCACAGTTTAAAGAAGAACAAGAAGAAAAAGACAAAAGAAAAAGCAAGTTTCAGTTTCTTTGTTTTACATAAGCAGGAATAATCCGAAGCAGGAATAATCTGAATACTATATTGAGCATATAAACAACAGTTAGTTCCGGTCCTCGAATCTGATGGTACTGATGGTCTCACACCATCATCAGTCAGATGCTTCACTGTGTGTATCACTCCGCTTGTGTTCATGCCATTCTAAACTAAAGTGTAAGTGCAGTGCAGATGTGTTAAGCGCTACTGTATATGTCTCTTTACATGTCATTTTTTGACATTACATATGTTAGCCAGCAGGTGGTGGCAAAAGATTATTTTTGTGTGTAATATGAGCCAGTTAGGTGACATGTTTACATACAACAGTGTTTACATACAACAGCACTCTGTGATCGCTCGTATTACTACTACAATACAAAAGCTAGGAAATAGATTTAAACAGCTATAAATGAACAACTTCAGCATTATGGCTCATCACAACTGAGAGACACAACAGACTGATTAATTACACAAACTCAAGGCGCTTACCTCTTACCGGACTTTCCACATTGGAGAGGACATACTGTTTAAAATGGCAGAGGAGATTGCGGTTTCTATAGTGAATGACTCTTGCGCACCGGCTACCGCGATATAGGGAGAAATACACACATGTGGAAAGCTATTTTTCCGCTGAGAAAGCTGATCTTCAGAAAGCTGACAGAATCTCTGCTTGGGAGTGCCAACAGGTGATAACACATGCTTCATCTCACTCTCTGTCTCTCTCTCTCATTCACACATTCATCCATCCATCCTTGTTTATCCAATAACTTGGTAGAAACAGCACAAGCCATGATACTATTTTTGAAGTGACATTGTTGAATTCAAAATGAAAAATTGGACATATAATTTGTTTTGAACCAGCAACGGCAGATTCTGATCAGTCACATAAGAAAGTAGTTCCATGCACAAATGCGTTTTTATGACCGTACTCATGTTTTCCTTATTTTTTTACATTTACTTGTTCATTGAACTGTTGTATATAAGCAATATCACACTCGCAGTCATGCTATATAGCCATAAATCAGCACTGCTGTTATTTGGCCACAGGAGATATGCAAATGCTCCTTTTCTATGGGCACAAACAAGTCAGGCTTGCCTGAGGCAGAAGCATTGCAATTGCAGGGAATTTAGACACTGGTGCGAAGAGCACAACAAAGTGTAATATTTAGCGCTGGCCCTGTAGATCTGAGGCCAGCAATGTTGACTGATTCATCCATTCGCATGCAACAAGTTCATATTTGCTAGGATAATTTGTGAAGAGCGAGAAAAGCTTAACGAGCTTTGCATTTGCTGAAGGAAATGCTAGAGCTTTCAAGGCAGTGAAAGAATGGGGTTTTAGGCAAAATGATAGTGACAAAATGTTGCAAAACCCAAAATATAGCTAGAGGGAGAATGAGAGAGATCAATGAAATACAGGTAGATAAGTAGACAGAGAAGAGCCATCAAAATTCAATTTTCAAATAAATGGAAGAAAGAAGAATTTAGTACGTAAATCTTATGATTATGTCAACAATGCATAATTGCCTGTATTCTTTTGATAAATTTGACACAGCAAAGTATATCTTGTAAATGTATGGTTATAGCTGAAATGAATACATATCTCAACTGAAAAGGATGGAACTTTCCAATCTTCATAGTGCCAAGAAGTGCAAAAAACAATTTTAGATATATTTGCTGCTTGTCATTCCTTGTTGTTTTGCCTGTGATCTTACAAACATCTTTGATCTAAAACAAATATATATAAGGTGCTCTCATGGTAATACATATATACAATGAGAATCACATTTCTATTTTCATCCTTTAAAATCCAATAATCATATTTGATATAGTGGCAAAAACTGCATGGGTCTGCCAATAAATGCTTAGTAAAGACATTCATTCGCATATTCAACAAACAGCATCTTCAAGAGACATCAAACTTTTGGTTGTATTCTAATGAACTCTACTTTCTGGTCACATCCCAATTTGCTCAGCGATTGTCTTCCCTCCAGCTGTGATGGCAGAAATGCGTTCTATAGTGGACATACAAGCTTTATCCACCAACACTGAGAGGGAGGTTGTTTAAAAGAACCATTTTACTTTCTGTTTGACTGTGTCTGAGAAGCAATTTACAGAAGTAGTAGGAGCCCATCGCAAGACCACAGGTGCCGCAAAATGTCACTTTGCTTGCTCTAAAGTAACAAGTTTCACATAGCCTGGGGGAGACTATCGCCTGATGTGTGTTTTTCTGAGGAGACCTGTGGATTGGTGCATTGAGCTGTAGCCAACAGTTTTAGCTGACATCTGGAACTTCCCCTGATTTCTGCAGGACAACCTGTCTGTCTGTCAGGACAAAAGAAAAACAGCACAAACACAACTTGGTTCGATGGCAATGCATGAAAAGGAATTTTTGAGCACCTGCAGTTTGAGGTTGGGATTTTCGGCAAGTACTTCAACCAATGTACTAAAGAACCATAAAGGATAGACAGGAATGATAAATGGGTTTCACACTTAAGAACTTGTAGCAACATGAATAATCTGCACTGATTTAAATGAGAGCAAATTACTTGCTCATGGTCCATAAAACTATATTCTATCAAGTATTTATGGTATGTCATTCAGAGGGAGCTCCACTGCAGCACTGACAATTTATCTTTAAGGTGAAATTAAATTTGGGCTGTCAGACTTTAAAACCCCTAACCAAATCAACTCTACTAGCAGGCTTTCTGAAGCATTAGCTCCAATTAAGCTGGCAGTCACAAAACCTTGTCTATGTGCTAGTTTTTTTTCTCTAAAGAGTGTTGGTTGTTTGCACATTATAAAAAATGTAAACCAACAAGCAGTATTTGGATGGAGATCTGTATCTAAGCACTCACTATGCAGAATTATCTGTAATCTTCGATATAAAGAGCTTTTGCATTTCATAGACATAGCGTTGCATTTTTATAAGAATCAAAATTCTGTAGGCCAATGTGTGTTGAAATCCTGAAATGCTAGTTAAGGGTGAGGTTAATAAATCAGAATTCAACTCTCAAATCTGAATATTATATTTGACATCATAGCATGAACTTGTTCACCCAGATCAATTCATATTCATTACAGAGGTTTTATTTATCGACTCCCACAAACAGATTAATGAGGGGGAGTGTGAAAGTCAGCAAACATACAATATATACAATTTTAAAAAGAGTGAGGTCACTGATGTGTAGGTGTGTGACTTAGGGTCACCATTTTAGAGATAACATTTCTGTATAGTTTACGTATTTGTTTTAATCCTAGAATGCCTATTTTTATTGAAATTTTAAGTATAGTTTCTTCTTTTGACCTTAGGATTAGTTCTTCTTTTCCAAAATGTATTTTCTCCTCTTCAGTTCCTAAATTCAATAGACAGTAAATGTATTATTTCATTTATTTTTGTCAGAACAACATGCAGGATTAGAAACAGAAGAGCCTGTACATCTAGTATTTTAAATTTTAAGGACGTTTTCATGGCCACTAGTTCCCTATCTGTCACTCACTCGGCGTTGTGTTGATGTAGTGACACTAGGGGTCGCCCTTGGGAGCCCCAAACACCTCTGATCTTTGAGAAATGGCCAATGGGAATTGGCAAGTGGAATTTGCATGCCACTCCCCAGACATACGGGTATAAAAGGAGCTGGCTTGCAACCACTCATTCAGATTTTTTCAGAGCCGAGCAGTTGTGTTCAGCAAGCTGAATTCTTCTGATTCACCTCTGAAGATCCAAAGCTGTTGGATTTACAGCAAATTGCAACAGTTTCTCCCCCTCTTACACTGGTGGTGTGCAGAGGATGCTCCTGAGCACTTCAGCAGCTAAAATAGTATATTCTTCCTAATAAAAGAGTATATTTCCTATCTAACAGAGTGGCACTGATGGAGCATCTTTTTAAAGATGCCTTTCTGTCTGTGTATAATTCCTGGTTGCGGTCGATATCCCTCCACTTCTGACAGCCACAATCATGATCTCACGTGCTTGGGCACTGCCCACATTGATACATTGTTTGTGGTTCCTCATCGCAAGCACATGACCATAGCAATGTTGCGTACACACTCGTTTGCCCTGGTCGAGTTCTGCGATGGCTCGTCTCAGGGCGACTTCGCGAACTCATCCGTGGCTCACAAAGAGGATGAGCTCTCGATCGCAGCATCGGAGAGCGGGCTCGTCCAGTCTGATGGCGAGGACTCGACTGGGATCCCACCCTCGTCTGCGAGCATCGGGCTGTAGTGGAAATCTCCACTCCGCCCTGAACCGTCGTGACATTTGGTTCCTGGGTTCAGAGCGGTGCTCACGGCCCTGCCCCGCCCCGGTTCCTTTCTTCCTGGAGGTGCATGATGAGTTCACGAAGTCGTGGCGGGCACCTATCACTGCCCGGACCCGATTTATGGGCTCCTCTGCTCTCACCACCCTCGATCGCCATGGGTGTACTCGGCGATTCCCAAGGTGGATAAGGCTGTTGCGGTGCACTTGTTTCTTGATTCGTCAGCGTTAGCTGGCAAGATCAAGTTAGCTAAAATTACACAGAGCAATCCTTATGGTACTATATTTCACATGCTTTGCTGTTATGTAAGCTTACCTGTCCAATAAGAAGAACGCCTATTCAGGGTCGGTTTTGATCCCCAAAACCATACGAAGGTCCCTCCAGGAATCAAATACCCTGCTGATGTTCACTCTAGTTTTCATTTGACCACAATCACGTTCCCGATTAGCCAGACTGTTTGTTGTCGCTGTTGAATAGCAGAAGAGAATCACTGAGGCAAGGCTTACTGGAGAGTGCATAAACGTGCAGCCTCCTGCGGAACCATCCGAGACTCCCGTCGAGGACTTTGCCCAGCAGTTCTCGACCATTAAGAAGCAGATTGAGGCTATCCAGCACATCCTGCCCTGGCGCTCAAGATCCCGCTCCCCGTCTGCTCATCGCCAGGCAAGACCCTCTCCACCATAGCCTGCCCCAGTAGGCTGGGAAGCAGATGCCACCCATCTCACAGCCCATCGCTAGGAACCTGAGAAAGGCTTCAAAATGCCCCAGAGACGGGTGACCAAGGGATACGGAGACCCACTACCGTTATCACAATCACCAGGCACCGTTCCTTTATGGCAGGTATGGCGCTCCAGAGTCAAACTTTCAACCCTTGGACAGACCTGTGCTTTCTGCGGACCAGAGTACCCTTGCAGCAGGTGTCCAGACGTGTCGTGGTCACCACAGACGCCTCTAAACAGGAATGGTGCACCGTGTGCAATGGGCATGCTACCGCTGGCTCCTGGACAGTACCCTGGCCGCATTGGCACGTCAACTGCCTAGAGTTGCTGGCTGTATCTCTTGCTCGGCGGAGGTTTCTCCCGCTAATTCGGGCAAGCACGTCTTGATCCGTTCAGACAGCACAGCGACGGTAGCATACATAAATCACCACGGTGGCGTGCACTCTCATCGTATGTCACAACTCGCCCGCCATCTCCTCCTTTGGAGTCAGCCACGACTCAGGTCGTTACGTGCCACTCACATCCCTGGCAACCGCAACACGACCGTGGACGCGCTGTCGTGACAGGTTTCGCCCAGCGGAGAGTGGAGGCTCCACCCCCAAGTGGTCCAACTGATTTGGGACTGGGATGGGGCACCCTCTTACGTTATCCTGAGGCCGCGACCGTGCTACGTGCCAAAGGTTCCTACGACCCCTTCAGGGACCCGGTCATGAACACGCAAGCAAGCTGCCCTGGGAGGAGGCAGAACCAATCTTCTCGTTGCTGTGTCCTGTACGTGCTTTGCGTATCTATTTGGACCACACGCAGAGCTTTAGATGTTCTGAGCAGCTCTTTGTCTGCTCCAGTGAATTGACAAAGGAAGGAACGAGACATTGGGTCGCTCCTGCCACAGCACTAGACCTACCACTATAAAAGGCTGTGCCTTATTCTCAGCTCCTCAGTGCAAAAACCTGACTGACAGACGCACGCCCGCTTCCCTTTATACCCGTATGTCCGGGGGCGGGACATGCAAATTCTGTCTGCCAATTTCACATTGGCCTTTTCTCAAGTTCAGGGGTACATGAGGCTCCCAAGGAAGACCCCTTGTGTCACTTCATTCGACACAACGTCTCATTCCCTCCCTTAAAAACGTAAAAATTCCAAACATAAAAAGAAATCTGGAAAGCCTGGGCAGATGGGTGATAACTTCACTTTCAAGAACAATGACATTTCTAACCAGCTTGTAGTTCATTTCAGCATCTGCGAGTTCTCTGACCACTGTTTACAGGGCAACTGGTGAATATCCATAATTTGGCTCTTCTGAATCTTCAGCCCTGAAATGCAGAAATAGAAAAAAAGTGGCAAAATTAAAAGAACAATTTATTAAAATCTGTTTGAAAATACACACCTATATAAAAGATTAGTTCACACAAAAATCATGTCATTATTTACTCACTTGATTAAGACCTGAATTACTTTATTTCTTCCATTTTTTTATAAATCATCTACTTAAAAAGGCTAGTTACCCAAAAAATGAAAATTCTCTCATCATTTATTTACCCTCAATTATGACTTACTTTCTTCTGAAGAACACAAATTACGTTTTTAGAAAAATATCTCAGCTCTGTAGGTCCATACAATGCAAGTGAATGGTGACCAGAACGTTGAAGCTCCAAAAAGCACAAAAAGGCAGAATAAAAGTAATCCATAAGATTATCATGCTTAAATCCATATCTTCAGATACAATAAACAGATCAAAATGTATGTCCTTTTTTTTTTTTTTTACAAATCTCCCTTTTCACTTGCAGATGTGAAAGTGAATCTAAACTGGCTTTCAGACGTAAACGTGGAAGTGGAGAGTTATAGTAATAAAGGATTCGATCAATTTCTCACCCACACTAATTACATCACTTCAGAAGACATGGATTTAACAACTGGAGTCATAAGGATTACTTTTATGCTGTTTTCAACTGCTTTTTGAAGCTTCAAATTTCTGACACCCATTCACTTGCACTATGGCCTTACAGAGCAGAAATAAATATTTGTTTGTGATCTGCAGATGAACTTTATAAACATCTGGTATTGCATGAGGGTGAGTAAATGAGAGAGGTTTTATTTGGAGTAACCTATACCTTTAAGTTATGGGACAGACTCAAATTATTCTGTGTAGAATCAAGATCTGTTGAACCACAGAACAACATTAAACAACTTCGTCCATAATACCTTTAAATTACGAATCAAGAGATCCTCAGCAAGTTTACCAGATCTATTCCAACTCCAATGTCTTCTGATGATATAAAGTCAAAAGCGAAGCCTGTGCCGATCAAGTTCAGCATACATGTGTTTGGTAAATTCTGGTTCACTATCGAGAGGTCTCTTCTATTGCGTAAGTAGCTTACGCTATGGGAAAACTCTGTTTCTCGAGAAATATTGAAGTCTTTATGTAAACGCATTGCAGCTGCACAGCAGACAGCAATGAGCGAGGCAGCTCGGTCATTGGCTGTGCTGCAGCAACTTGCTCGAACCAATGACGGGGCGACTCTGAACGCGCGACCAATGGGCGCGCACTTCGCGCTCGCGTGCTCAGAGCCCACCAAGATGGGCGTGGCTTAGGGCTATATATTAGGCGCACCGTCATGAGAGTTCTTTAGATTTAATCTCCTTCAGCAAAGACCTTCTCTTCGCTGGATCCTCTGGATTGTTGGAGTCTTTCGCCCGCTGGCGAAAAGCCTACAGCAGGACCGCTAAGAGGTCGCCGGCACCTTCAGCCGCCTTCGAAGCCTTCTGCTACGCCATCCGGCGCGCATCGCTATATCCTTTTACTGCAAGCGCTCGCCTCTGCGACGCTTTTTGATTGAGTAAAAGAGTAATTTTTCAAGGCGTTGTTGCAAATGCCTTCAGCCTGCGCCTCGTGCAGAGGCCCTCTTCCTGACGGGGATCGTCACATCATTTGCACTCGCTGCCTGGGACCTGACCACGCAGAAGCTGCTCTCACTCGAGGCGGATGCCCCAAATGTGACTCCCTGGGCCTCACCGAGCTGCGCGCTCACTTTGCCGCCTTCGCCGCGAACGAGCCTGCTACCACCGTGCTGCCATCCCCTCTGTTCGAGCCGCGCAAGAAAAAGCGCCGCTCACGGAGGCCGCCAGAGCACGCGGACTTCAGTGACGTCACGCCGGGCCAGTCCCCACGTGCTTCACCACTAACCGAGAACTCCCCGCCGCCAGTCCATTTCAACGCAGGCGGACCAGCACCCCTCCAACAGAGCGGTGGGTCTCGTCTCGTTCGGCGCGTCAGGGGACGACGGTGAAAAGGATGACAGCCTTTCCATTGACGCTGCATCCGACGACTGGCCAGGCTCGGCCTTCAACCCCGCGCCGTCGACATTAGCGGACACGAGCACGGGCACCAGCATGGACTCAGATATCATCCGCATCCTGTCTAAAACGGTAAGAGAGTTCACTGAACGCTTCACTGAAGCTCGGAAGTATTCGCAAGCTATGCGTCACCTCCTGCCCAAGCGCTCCAGCTTGTCACAGAGCCGCCAGAGACCGCCTCAGCAGCAGCAGCGAGCCAGGGCGGCGCCTCCCGTCTCCAAAACGTGTAAAACATTACCCAGTCCCCTTACAGGCGGCTGGAAATGTCTGTACAGCAGTCAATGGGCCAGTCACAGAACTCGCTCACCTGCAATCAAACGCCGTTTTAACGGCAACACACAGAAATCACATTTTCTGCCTGTGTCACTAAGGGGTCACGTGTCCACACTAAAGTGCGCATTCCCACATATCAATACTGTCCAAACAGTGTCATGTATGCACCACTACACACAAGCACTGTTCCCACAGTTATACACACTTCCCCAGTAAAAGCGGGAAATACTATAAAGGTAGCGAGCGTGCCTGCTGTGATGCATGCACCCCTACACACAAACACTGTATGCATGGCCAAAAACCCCGCCGCGAGCGGGAGGCTTTATGAAAGTGGCGCACGTGCCTACTACAGTATATGCACCCCCACCCATAAGCACTGCCCATACAGTTCCAGACAGTTCTCTAGCTCATGCCACGAGCATCACAGATGCGACACGCGAGCCAAGAAACTCCCCGCTAAGAGCGGGAAGTTTTATGAAAGTGGCGCGCGTGCCTATTACAATGTATGCACCCCCACCTGTAAACACTGTCTATATAGTTTTAAAACATTTCTCCAGCTCATGCTGCAAGCATTACGGAGATAGCGCGCGTGCCTGTGATTTCACACGCACCCCTGCACTTGGCACTCGTCCCCTCCAGGTCCCCTCGCGTGCCTCTTGAGAGCTGTAAGCTCAGTGTTAGTACATTTTCTGCCTGCGTCACTAAGGGGCCACGTGTCCACACTAAAGTGCGCATTCCCACATATCAATACTGTCCAAACAGTGCCGAATACTTCCCCAGCTCAGCTGGACGCTCCATAAATGTAGATCGTGTGCCTATTGTCATGTATGCACCACTACACACAAGCACTGTTCCCACAGTTATAAACACTTCCCCAGTAAAAGCGGGAAATACTATAAAAGTAGCGCGTGTGCCTGCTGCCATGCATGCACCCCTACACACACTGTATGCATAGCCAAAAAAAAACCCCGCCGCGAGCGGAAGTGACTCCCCGCTAAGAGCGGTAAGCTTTATGAATGTGGCGCGCGTGCCTATTACGATGTATGCACCCCCACCCGAAAACTCTGTCCATACAGTTTCAAGCATTTCTCCGACTCATGCTGCAAGCATTTCGGAGATAGCGCGCGTGCCTGTACTCTCACACGCACCCCTGCACTCGGCACTCAACACGGCTGCTCAGCGCGCACCTGCGCCTCTGAGAGCTGTAAACTCAGTGTTAGCACAAGGCAATTTGCCGGTGGGGCCCATACGTCACTGCGACACGCCCCCAGCCAGCATTCAGCCCATATCTGTGTGAGCAAAAGCCTGGGAAAAAATCCCTGACATGCCGAAATGGGTTTTGAACATAATAAAACACGGTTACTCACTTCAATTCGCTCGCAGACCACCCCTCTTTTCAGCGGTGGTCGAGACGAAAGTGAGGAAAGATGTGTCACATGTTCTACGCACCGAGGTGCTCAAACTGATAGAGAAGGGCGCTATAGAAACTGTTCCTCCCTCTATGAGCGAGGCGGGTTTTTACAGCCGCTATTTTCTCGTCCCGAAAAAGGACGGTGGCCTCCGCCCCATCCTAGATCTCAGACATCTGAACAAAGCTTTAATGATTCGCACGTTCAGAATGTTAACAACCAAACATATCCTCGCGCAAGTTCGCCCCAGGGATTGGTTTCTATCAGTGGATTTGAAAGACGCTTACTTTCACATTCTGATAGCGCCTCATCACAGGCCTTTTCTGAGATTCGCTTTCGAGGGACAGTCATACCAGTACACAGTAATACCATTCGGCCTATCATTGGCCCCCCGTGCATTCATGAAATGTATGGACGCGGCACTTTCCCCCCTGAGACAGCGGGGAGTGCGAATACTGAATTACCTCGACGATTGGCTAAACCATAGCACAATCAGAGGGTCAGTTAACGATGCACAGATCTTGGATTATCAGCCATCTAGAATGCCTGGGTCTGAGAATCAATTTTGCAAAAAGCGTGCTATCCCCCAGCCAGAATATCTCTTTTCTGGGAATAGTGCTAGACTCAGTGCAGATGACAGCGCGCCTCTCATCAGAGCACGCGCTCTCTATTCGACGCCTTGCAACATCATTCAGAACAGGCGCGCGCCCCGTCAAACGATTTCAAAGAATGCTCGGTCTCATGGCCTCGGCATCAGCTGTACTCCAGCTAGGATTGTTGCACATGCGTCCTCTCCAGTGCTGGCTCAAGAGCCGTGTCCCCACTAACGCGTGGCGCTCGGGCCACTTTTAGATCAGAGCGAATCACAGCTGTATAAAAGCCCTGACGCCCTGGAAAGCCGTCAACTGGTATCAAACCGGCGTGAGTCTGGGCGTAAATACGCGGAGAAAAATGATCACGACAGATGCCTCCAAAATAGGATAGGGGGCCCTTTACGAGGGCAGGCCTGTCTCCGGCTTTTGGTCAAACCCGGAAAAGCGCCTACATATAAACTGTCTGGAAATGAAAGCGGTCGCCTTGGCTCTCAGAGCCCTGCTTCCGTACCTGAAAAACGAACACGTCCTGGTCCGAACGGACAACATGATGGTAGTTTCGTATATAAATCGCCAGGGTGGACTCAGGTCGAGCTCCCTGCACTCTATGGCCAGGGAGCTCATCTTATGATCACAGCACCACCTGCGCTCGCTGAGAGCAGCGCATTTGCCAGGCGCCCTGAACCAGGGAGCGGACATGCTGTACAGAGACAAGGTTCTCCCAGGAGAATGGTCTCTCCACCCCCTGACGGTTCAGTGGTTATGGCAAACCTTTGGCGAGGCAGAGGTCGACCTCTTCGCCTCCAGGGAAAATGCGCACTGCCCCCTTTTCTTCTCAAAGAGCACGGACGCGCTTGCCCAAGTCTGGCCGAGCCGCCCCTTGTATGCTTTTCCCCCGATCGCGATGCTACCTCAGGTCATCAGTCGGATCAGGGAAGTGAAATGTGCAGTGCTCCTGGTAGCCCCACTCTGGAAAAACCAGACGTGGTTTCCAGAACTGATGCAGATGATGCAATCTGCCCCATGGCCGATTCCGTTGAGGCTAGACCTCCTCAGGCAGGCCAACGGGATGATTCTTCATCCCCGCCCCGATCTGTGGGCCCTCCATGCATGGCCCCTCATGGTCCCTCCATGCATGGCGCTTATATGCCCAAAAGTGGAAAGTGTTCAGTGACTGGTGTGATACCAAGAGCTTGAACCCCAAATCGTGCGAGATACCAAGTGTACTCGCCTTTTTTGCAAGAGCTGCTGGAGGCGGGCCGCACACCCTCCACGCTCAAAGTCTATGTGGCTGCCATAGTGGCGTCACACAATCCTGATAAAGGATGTTCATTAGGGAAAAATGACCTAATCATTCGTTTCCTAAGAGGCGCTAGGAGGATGAACCCTCCTCGCCCCCCCTCGGTGCCGATCTGGGACCTGGCCACGGTCCTGGATGCACTGAAGAGTGCCCAGTTCGAACCTCTCCGAACCGTGCACCTTAAACAGCTCTCGCTCAAAACTGTGCTCTTGCTGGCGCTCGCCTCAGTCAAGAGAGTGGGCGACCTGCACACGCTGTCATCAAGCGCTGCTTGCCTGGAGTTTGGACGTAACGACTGCAGAGTTGTCCTTAGGCCAAAGCACGGGTATATTCCTAAAGTGCTCTCCACACCCTTCAGAGTACAGGTGATATCTCTGGCAGCGCTATCGTCCCCAGCAGATGGAAGCGACGCTAATTTACTCTGCCCGGTCAGGGCGCTCAGAGTATTTGGAACGTTCTGCCCTGTTCAGACAGACGGAACAATTATTTGTATGCTTTGGCGGCCGCACTAAAGGTCTCGCAGTTTCAAAGCAAAGAATATAGCGCTGGATAGTGGATGCTATAGCGCTGGCTTATGAAGCCAAGGGCCTTCAATGCCCCTTAGGCGTCAGAGCTCACTCTACGAGGAGCATGGCCTCCTCGTGGGCGTGGTCGAGTGGGATACCCATTGAAGATATTTGTGCGGCGGCAGGCTGGGCCTCACCTTCGACATTTATCAGGTTTTATAACCTACAGGTCCTCTCATTGCATTCCAACATTCTATCAGCCTGACTATAGAATGGATTGGAGTATGTATATGCTGAGCATTATCTCCTCCCTTATAGGTCCGTCTCTGACTGACTTAAAGGATTTTTTATGCAAATCAGTACATAGAAAACTCAGTACATAAGATATGTGCTTGTGTTTGTACTATGAGCGCCTCGCCATGGACCACCTTGGAAGGCGCTCTATACTATCCCATTATGTAGCTCGCCGTTGGCCGGCTCGTGGAATAATCACTTTGCTTTAAGGCTCAGGCATCTGCCTCTGGCTTTATAGAGTGAAGTCAGCACGCACGGCGTTTTGCATGGTGTTCCCATAGCGTAAGCTACTTACGCAATAGGAGAGACCTCTCGATAGGGAACGACTCGGTTACTAACATAACCTCGGTTCCCTGAGAGGAGGGAACAAGTATTGCGTAAGCTGCCGTGCTAGTGCTTGGTCAGTTCGCTTCAGTCGATTGAACCTAAAGAACTCTCATGACGGGGCGCCTAATATTTAGCCCTAAGCCACGCCCATCTTGGCGGGCTCTGAGCGCGCGAGCGCGAAGCGTGCGCCCATTGGTTGCGCGTTCAGAGTCGCCCCGTCATTGGTTCGAGCAAGTTGCTGCAGCACAGCCAATGACCGAGCTGCCTCGCTCATTGCTGTCTGCTGTGCAGCTGCAATGCGTTTTACATAAAGACTTCAATATTTCTCGAGAAACTGAGTTTTCCCATAGCGTAAGCTACTTACGCGATACTGGTTCCCTCCTCTCAGGGAACCGAGGTTACGTTAGTAACCGAGTCGTTTGTAAAGTGCTATTCAGCAAACACCTGAAACTGAGAGATAAGACAGGCTAGTTACATCCACAATGGATTGAAAAATATCCCTACAAATTATCAAACTTGTGCATGTACACTACAGTTTATGTTGCCAATTTAGATTAAATAAAGGAATATGGCTTTATTTGCGCACGTACACACACACACACACACACACACACACGGGCGTGCGCTCATACACGCACGCACGCACGCACGCAAGCACACAAACACACACAACACATATGCGCGCGCGCACACACACACACGTTACTTACTTCAGAAATGTGTCAGCGAACAACAAAATACAGACACCTTGTTCAAACTAGGGCGGGAAACTAGTACAAACAAGTCTTTTGAGCGCTCAGTATTCTTTAGCATGGGAAGAAAACGAATAACAAGTCTATCAGTTCAATTGCACAACATAACCTTTTAAAAAACTGAATTTAATGTAAAGAATCACAGGCTAACTCCACTAAACAAAAATTCCTCAATGATAAAATGCATTTAAAATGTAGAAATTGTACCTCTGTCAATGAACCGAAGAGCTGCTTTTGTTAAAATAATATCCTGTAGAAGGACAAAACACTCTTTAGATAACTGATTGATGTTCGTCTTTTATTTTACATATTCAAAAATATCATAATTAAACTGAAGTTAATCTAAGAGTTTACTTCAGTAACCTAAACCTGCAACTTGCTGTTCCTTCCAACATTAAGTACTGTTTGGGATATGTATGTAAATACATCACAATTTAATATTTGTGTAGTTCCCATATTACAAAAATAATAACAGAAGTTATGATTGAACTTGATAACTTACTGCTGACAGCAGCGAACATCTTGATGGAGGAAAAGTGCATGCTCAGAGACAGCATGCGTCTGAACAGAAGTATATTCCTTCTCCTAAAGAAAAGTCCTCTAAGCTGCATGTATGTAAACCTTAAGTAAGTGCAAACTGATTTTTTTCTCTCGCATATGTTTAAATAAATAAGTGGATATTATATCCAAATGAATATGCACGACAATAAAGGTGTCTGTTCCTGCTCAATATTTATTTGTTTTTTTATGTACTTGCTTTGCACATCACATAAAAATATCAATTGATTCTTTCAATACACAATAAGTAAATTTTGTTCATTCAGGCCCAATCCTTTTTTAATTGCCGCTATACATTGTATTTTGTAATGATTGTGAAAGGGTAATATAGTGATGGGTAATCTATGCTTGATTTACATGTCATATAATTGTAATGAAGCATAAAGCAGTTATAATTTTTTTTATTTAACTCTATGGTTTTACATAGATAACATGAAATGCACTTATTTAACAAAAAATCATTAAGTTAATACAAATGTAGTAATAAAGTGAAAGTCAAAATCTGGTCAAATTTAGTTCCCCGTCTGTCCCTCACTTCGACGTTGTGTCGAAGAAGCGACACTAGGGGTCTCTCTTGAGCGCCGAATATACCTCTGATCTATGATAAAAGGCCAATGAGAAGTTGGCAGACAGAATTTGCATGTCCCGCCCCCGGACATATGGGTATAAAGGCGGGGAAATGCATCTGTTTCATTCAGAAATTTTCTTCAGAGCCGATGGTCGTGTATGCAGTGAGCTGCGAGTCACACACCTGTTACTCTACCTCTGAGTGATTACAGCTGTTGGATCTACGGTCCACTTCAGCGGCTTTCTCCTTCTCTGCAGTGCAGTTTGCCCCTGGGCGCTTCGACAGCACAATACTAAAAGAGTGTTTTATAAAAGAGAGATTTTCTCTAAAAGAGTATTTTCCTCTTAAAAAAGCAATACACAGCGGCATTGAACGTCCTTTTCAGGACGCTTCTTTATAAATCAGAATCAGAATCAGAATCAGCTTTATTGCCAAGTATGCTTACACATACAAGGAATTTGTCTAGGTGACAGGAGCTTCCAGTCAACAACAATACAAACAATACCAAAAAAAACAGCAGCAAGGCATAGGTAATTAAAAACAAAAAAGAACACAAAATAAATAATTATACATATACGTACATAAACTCACCTTCATACATACCCACATACACACACGTAGTGCAAATCTAATACAATCTGTTATATAAAGAACAAAAAACAGTATATTATGTACAGAGCAATGTAAGTAATGGCAGAAGTGGATAAGTTGGATAATATAATTTAAATTAAAATTAAACTGTGTATTGCACATAATTATTGCTCAATGGGGGTAATTTAACTGTTCATTAGATGGATGGCCTGAGGGAAAAACTGTTCCTGTGTCTGACGGTTCTGGTGCTCAGTGCTCTGAAGCGCCGGCCAGAAGGCAACAGTTCAAAAAGGTAGTGGGCAGGGTGAGTGGGGTCCAGAGTGATTTTACCAGCCTTTTTCCTCACTCTGGAAGTGTATAGTTCTTGAAGGGAGGGCAGGGGCAACCAATAATCCTCTCAGCAGACCGAACTGTCCTTTGTAGTCTTCTGATGTCTAATTTCGTGGCTGCACCAAACCAGACAGTTACTGAAGTGCAGAGGACAGACTCAATGACCGCTGAGTAGAACTGTTTCAGCAGCACTGGTGGCAGGTTGAATTTCCTCAGTTGGCTGAAGGAAGTACAACCTCTGCTGGGCCTTTTTCACAATGGAGTCGATGTGTATCTCCCACTTCAGGTCCTGTGAGATGGTAGTGCCCAGGAACCTGAATGACTCCACTGCTGACACAGTGCTGTTTAGAATGGTGAGGGGGGACAATGTTGGGGTGTTCCTCCTAAAGTCCACAATCATCTCCACTGTTTTGAGCGTGTTCAGCTCCAGGTTAGTTTTGACTGCACCAGACAGCCAGCCGCTCAACCTCCTTTCTATACGCAGACTCATCATCATCTCGGATGAGGCCGATGACAGTGGTGTCGCCTGCAAACTTCAGGAGCTTGACAGAGTGGTCCTTGGTGGTGCAGTCATTGGTGTACAGGGAGAAGAGTAGTGGGGAGAGCACACATCCCTGGGGGGCACCAGTGCTGATGGTACAGGTGGTGGAAGTGAATTTTCCCTGCCTCACAAGCTGCTGCCTGTCCGGCCAGAAAGCTGGTAATCCACTGACAGGTAGAGGTGGGAACAGGGAGTTGGTTTAACTTAGTCCGAGTATATCTGGTATGATTGTGTTGAAAGCCGAGCTGAAGTCCACAAAAGGATCCTTGCGTATGTCCCCGGTCTGTCCAGATGTTGCAGGATATGATGCAAACCCATGTTGACTGCATCATCCACAGACCTGTTTGCTCGATAAGCAAATTGAAGGGGGTCCAGAAAGGGTCCAGTGATGTCCTTCAGGTGGGCCAACACCAGTCTCTCAAATGACTTCATGACCACAGATGTCAGGGCTTACAGGTCTGTAGTCATTAAGTCCTGTGATTTTTGGTTTCTTAGGGACGGGGATAATGACTGAGCGCTTGAAGCAGCATGGGACTTCACATTGCTCCAGTGATCTATTGAAGATCTGAGTGAAGATGGGGGCCAGTTGGTTAGCACAGGAACGAAGGCAAGCTGGTGAGATGCCATCTGGTCCTGGAGCCTTCCTTGTCCTTTGCTTCCGAAAGACACGGCACACATCGCCCTCACAGATCTTTAGTGCAGGTAGTGTAGCAGGAGGGGGAGGAGGGGGTTGCAGGAGGTGTTAATGGTTGTGTGAAATGAAGGTCCGAGTGCATGTGGGGTGTGAAATCGGGCCTTTCAAATCTGCAGTAAAACACATTCAGGTCGCCAGCCAGTCGTTGGTCCGCCACAGGGTTGGGGGTAGGAGTCCTGTAATTAGTAAGTTGTTTCAGGCCACTCCACACTGATGCTGGGTCGTTAGCTGAAAACTTGTTTTTCAGCTTCTCAGAGTAGCTTCTTTAGCCACTCTGATTTCCCTATTCAGTGTGTTCCTGGCCTGATTATACAAGACTCTATCCCCACCCCTGTAAGCCTCCTCTTTGGCATGACGAAGCTGTCTGAGTTTTCCTGTGAACCATGGTTTATCATTGTTGAATGACAAAAATGTCCTAGTAGGGATGCACATATCCTCACAGAAACTGATGTATGATGTAACAGTATCTGTGAGCTCGTCCAGGTCTGTAGTTGCAGCTTCAAAAACACTCCAATCAGTGCAGTCAAAGCAGGCTTGTAGTTCAAGGGCAGAAGAAGCCCTTCTGCCCCTGTGTAGTTCCTGGAGAGTGGAGAGTGGCGGTAGAGTGATCTCCGCTTCAGACGGCCACAGGCGCTGTCTCGTGTGTCTGGGCTGCGATCACACCGAGGCAGCGTTTGTGGATGGTTCATGTTCTCACTGCGAGAACGTGACCATGGCAACGTTGCGGTCGCGGCTCACACATCCTGCACCGCCACAATCCTGCCGCCATGGGCCAAACCCCATCTGCTCGCATATGGCGTCCCCCTGCGGCTAGAAAACGTGCTCCGCCTCAACCCGGAACCAGCTCTCAGCCCCAGCGATGAGCACCCGGCAGGAAGCGCACTCCCCCCGTCTCACGGGCCCCCTCGAGGACCCGGAAGGCTCCCAGGCACTCCTGAGATGATCGACCCAGAGACTGAGACGTTCACTCCGGAGCTGGTAAGCAGACCACTCCATCCCCTGGTGGAGGGCCAGGAGGAGAATCTTTATTTGAATTGATTTCATTTGCCGTACCCACATTCTCAATAAAAGAGCGAGTTCCTTTGTCTCTGGGTCACCTGGCCCACAAATGCCGTTCTCACAGCACTCTGCCGCCAGACCTCGACAGTCCTCTGGACGCGGACCCTCCGCCTCCAGCCAAGACACGACTGTCCCCCGGCCAGCCGGTTCTGACGAGTCTAGAGGACGCCGACGCTGGACCTCCTTCTCAATCACTAACCCGGTGAGCAGAGCAAGGTAAGTGCTTCGAGTCTTTTCTCAGCACCAGAGCCTCGGGACGCACTTTCGCCTCCCGATGCCGTACTACCTGCTCCACCCCACTGCAAAGCCCCTCCGGGTACGTCAAAAATAATCATCCCTTTAGTGACCCTAGCACGGAGCTTGGATTCGTGGCTTTCACTTCCCTACCCGTCTCGCTGGCTGGCCAGGACCATCCGACTCGGTTACGCAATTCAGTTTGCCAGGCCTTGACCCCCCTTCATGGGCGTCCCCTTTTCCGCAGTACAAGGCGAACATGCCAAGTCCCTGCGTGCGGAAATCATGACCCTTTTGCTCAATGACGTGATAGAGCCTGTCCCTCCAACCAAGATGAAGAAGGGTTTCTACAGCCCTTACTTCATTGTACCCAAGAAAGGCGGCGGTTTACGACCAATCTTGGACTTGCGAGTTTTCAACCGGGCCTTAAACAAACTTCCGTTCAAAATTTTCACGCAAAAACATCAGCAACTAGAATGGTTCGCAGTGGTAGACCTGAAAGACGCATACTTCCACTTCTCAATACTACCTCGACATCGACCCTTTCTACGGTTCGCGTTCAACGGCCAAGCGTTTCAGTACAAGGTCCTCCCCTTTGGCATATCCCTGTCCCCTCGCGTCTTTACGAAGGTTGCAGAGGCAGCCGTTGGCCCGCTCCGAGAAGCCGGCATTCACATACTCAACTACCTCGACGACTGAATCAACCTGGCCCACTCCCGAGAGTTTTATGCGCTCACATGGACCAAGTGCTCAGGCACCTCAGCCGTTTAGGGCTTCAGGTCAACTGGGAAAAGAGCAAGCTCGCTCCGGTTCAGAGCATCTCTTTTCTCGGCATGGAGTTAGACTATCAATGTCAGCGCACCTCACCAATGAGTGCGCGCAGTCAGTGCTGAAATGCCTCGCCACCTTCAGGCCAGGCACAACGGTTCCTTTAAAACTATTCTAGAAGCTCCAGGGGCATATGGCATCCTCCGCTGGGGTTGATGCATATGAGACCGTTTCAGCACTGGCTACAGACTAGAGTCCCGAGACGAGCATGATGCTGCTGCACGCACCGTGTGATGGTCACCCCCGCCTGCCGCCAAACATTCGAACCCTGTACAGGGTTGCTTTCCCTCCAGATTGGGTTACACTGGCACATCAACTGCCTGGAGTAGCTGACTGTTTTCTTTGCCCTGCGGAACTTTCTCCCGCTACTTCAGGGCAAAAACGTCTTGATAAAATCAGACAGCACCACCGCGGTAGCGTACATAAATCGCCAAGGCAGCGTACGCTCCCGCCACATGTCACAACTCGCCCATCTTCTCCTCCTTTGGAGCCAACAGAGACTCATCCCCGGCAACCACAATGTGGAAGCGGACGCGTTGTCACAACAACGCTTGCCCAGTGGAGAGTGGAGGCTTCATCCCCAGTCGGTCCAGCTGATTTGGGAACGTTTCGGCAAGGCTCAGGTAGACCTGTTCGCCTTCTGAGGGTCCTCCCACTGCCCGCTCTGGTATGCCCGAACAGAGGCTTCCCTCGGGGCAGACGCACTGGCACACAGCTGGCCCACGGGGCTGCTCAAGTACGCATTTCCCCCAGTGAGCCTTCTTGCACAGGTTGCTATGCAAGGTCAGGGAGGACGAGGAACAAGTCACTCTAGTGGCTCCCTATTGGCCCACCCGGGCTTGGTTCTCAGACCTCATACTCCTCGTGACAGCCCCTCCCTGGCAAATTTCCCCGAAGAAAGACCTTCTTTCTCAGGGATGGGGCACGCTCTGGCATCCGCACCCAGGCCTCTGGAAACTCCACGTCTGGCCCCTGGACGGGACGCGGAAGATCTAGCTGATCTACCAGCTACTGTCGTAGACACGATCAACCAATCCAGAGCATCTTCCACCAGGCAACTTTACGCCCTAAAGTGGCGCTTGTTCGCGAATTGGTGTTGTTCTCAGGGCAAAGACCCACAGAGGTGCGCAGTCAGGTTAGTGCTCTCATTTCTGCAGGAGAGGTTGGAGGGGAGGCTGTCCCTGTTCACCTTGAAGGTGTATGCAGCTGCTATCGCAGCCCACCACGACGCAGTAGACGGCAAGTCTTTGGGTAAGCATGACTTGATTATCAGGTTCCTAAGAGGCGCCCGGAGGTTAAATCTCTCCCGGCCAAGCCAGTTCCCCTTCTGGGATCTCTCAGTGGTCCTCTCTGGCCTTCAGAGACCCCCCTTCAAGCCACAAGAATCACTTCAACTTAGGGCCCTCTCCTTAAAAACGGCCCTTTGTCTGCTTCGGTGGACAGCAGAAAGGGAACGCTGTCTCCAAACAGAGGCTCTCCCATTGGGTGGTGGACACAATTTCATTGGCCTATCGCACCCAGGCCGTGCCAAGTAGTGTCAACAAGGAGTGTTGCATCCTCATGGGCACTGGCCAGAGGCATCTCCTTGGCAGACATATGCAGAGCAGCGGGTTGGGCAACACCTAATACCTTTGCGAGATTCTACAATCTCAGGGTAGAGTCAGTCTTGTCCCGTGTTTTCTCAGGTCCGAGCCGGTAGAACTCTATAACACGCTGACAGATTGACCGGGTGTATCACTTGCACCTAGCGCCTTTTCCCTCAGCTGAGGTAATACTTTGCGCTTCTCTTCCAGGAGAGCCCACTCACTCGGCTCCCTGGATGACTCCTCTCTAGCCCTGTGGGTCCACAATTCGGCGGAGGAATTCGCCAACCCAATCCACTGCGGGTACTCAAATTTACCCTGTACTGGAATAGGTGCTCCGCAGGTTAGGGCTCCTATGTGGACGTTCCGCCTCTGTGTATTTTCCGTGGTACGGTATCCTTACGAGTGGACCCGCGTCTCCCTTGGGGAGTTCCCACTGCCTCCCAGTCGCCGTGTCTGTAGAAACTCCTCCCTCCGAAGAGGCGGGATCTACCACCGCACCACTTCCCACATGTGACCTAAAAGTCCATGTGGTGTATTTCGCCACTTTTACCTCCCCATCTCTGGGCGGGTGTGGTCTCCGCAGGGTCTTTTCCCCCTGAAAGAATAGGAAATTGGGGAAGACCCCCTTCCCACAATGCATGTAAGGGCCCCAGCCGTTTTGCTCTATGCGAGAAACACAGAGAGAAAAGAGGCCCGGCTAGGTTCGGCCCATTCCCATGTAGGCAAGCGTCACCTTGTTCCCCTAGTCTAGGGTAACTATAAGGGTTTCCGATGACTTTATGGGGCATTGGGGAAGGGTACGTGCAGTCTGATACAGCTGGTCGTTTTGGCACGTCAAGTACCTGCCTACTCCTGTGTCAGCAGTACACGTACACGGCTCAGCGCATGGCGTGATTTAAATTGGACCCCTAGTGTCGCTTCTTCGACACAACTTCGAAGTGAGCGACAGACGGGGAACGTCTAGGTTACAGCTGATGGAGGGAACGGGACGTTGTGTCCTCCTGGCCACGTCGCTGAGCCGAGCCACTGTCAGACCATTTCCGGCTCCTCAGAAAAATCCTGAATGAAACAGACACATTTCCCCACCTTCATACCCGTATGTCTGGGGGCGGGACATGCAAATTCTGTCTGCCAACTTCTCATTTGCCTTTTTTCATAGATCAGAGGTATATTCGGCGCTCAAGAGAGACCCCTAGTGTCGCTTCTTCGACACAACGTCTCGTTCCCTCCATCAGGGAACGGAGGTTACATCTGTAACCTAGACGTTTTTAACTGTCTCATAGGATAGTCAGAACCTTCACAGTCATAGTTACCTGTGATATTTAATGTATTCCATTATACAGATTTGTTTTGTTAAATCTCGTGACACATTTCGATAAAGTTTATTCTTGTAATTTTCATAAAACTTTCCTGTCATTTTAAAATACAGGCAACATTTTCAAATGTACTGTTAAAAACTGTTTTTTTTTTTTTTTTTTTTACAGTGTATAGAAAATCATGCCTTAATGTCTTAAAGCCCCCAGAGAGCAAGCTAAACTGAGTGAAGCAAGGAAAAAACTTTCAGTGTTATTTAGTGGTGAAAAAAAAACAAAAAACGTGAGAGCAACATGACCTCTAGTTTTATGATATACATACATAATCCAATATTATTTAGCGGCTTGAGCAAAAACTGATCGGCACACGTAATATTTTTAAAAAACATTAAAAAATATTTGCTTAAAAAAATAACATAAAATCTATTTTAAATCATAATTTTTAATTCATCTTATCAGCCATTGTAGCCAAGTACATTCAAAATGTTTATTAATTTATTAATGTTTAATAAATATTTACCTGCATATATTTTTACAATTTATTTTCAGTTTTATTAATTATTATTATAAGCCACCAATAATTTATCATTGTCCAGTTTGTCATTATAATTTGATACAGTATTATTATAATTACTTTGAGGATTTGTTGTTGTAATATATTTTGTTGTAGTAATATATTGTAATAGTAATATATTAGTCTTATTTAATTTGCTTTCTCCAGGATTTTATATTCTGACGCTGCAGTGTATTGTTCAACATGTTGCAAAAGGCTGAATTTTATATTAACATCATTGGCAACATACATTATTGACAATAGACATACAAGACAGGGCGACCCCTCACCACACTAGAGCAGAAGGAAAAAAAAACATTTCTGAAAGTGCTGAAACTTTGCTTGGTGCAGAACAATCTGGAATAATGTTAAACATTGTAACAGTCCCCTCTTTGCAACCTGAACTTGTTCAGAACATTAAATCTTTGTGACATATGGGGCCCCACGCAATTGCATGTTTTGCATGATGGTTAAAACCACTACTGCTTATAACGTGCACATGTTGTACTCATACCTGTTTACATTTCAATGTCAAAACCAGAGAATAATAAATCTCATGTAATTGCGGGTTTCTTAAGTTGTCGATTTTGGAATAATTGTTTTTGTTACTTATGAGCGTCTTGCTCTGTGTCATCTGGGAGAGGTGCAGCTTTGCTGCTGCTGTTTCTGCATTGCAAATCTACTGATTGCGTGATGTCGACATGTTTGATGCACTATTAGCGCAAGACATGACACCGTTATTCCACAAGCTGTAGCGCTACATTCTACTTGGCATTTTCAATGGATCTTCTCGCCTATGTACTGTAGATCTGTTGCTCTGTTGTCCTGTGAGCACACAGCTCCACCTCTCCGGGAGGAGACATTTTGGCAGCTCTCAATGTTAGGCGGATTTCTCTTCCCAGTCCACCCCTGATATATATATATATACACAACAGCAAGTTCCGGTCCTCGAATCTGATTTTTACGAGAGACGTTCCATGAGCCCTCCGATGCTTCACTGTGTGTACCACTCCGCTTGTGTTCGTGCTGTTCTAAACTAAAGTGTAAGCGTATTGCATATGTGTTGAGAGCTTACGTTTTTCTTTTTTTCTTTTTTACATTACATATGTTAGCCAGCAGGTGCTGGCAAATTATAATTTTTGTGTGTTATATGTACCAGTTAGGTGAAGTGAATCCACGTCAGCTAGTGTTTACATAAACAGCTCTTCTTGATCGCTTGTATTACTACTACTAAAGCGAGGAAATAGCTTTAAGCGGCTTTAACATTACGGATCATCGCAGCAGAGAGACACAACAGACTGATTAATTACACAATGGGTGCTCTTTAAAATGGCATAGGACATTGCGGTTTCTATAGTGATTGACTCTTGCACACCGGCTACCGCGAAATAGGGAGAAATACCCCCGCTTAGACAAATACCCCCGCTTAGACGCTATTTTTCCACTGAGAAAGCTGAACTTCAGAAAGCTGACAGCATCTCTGCTTGGAAGTGGCAAAAGGTGATCGCACACACTCTGTCTCTCTCTCTCTCTCACTCTCTCACTCACACACACACACACACACACACACACACACACACACATCCTTGTTTATCCAATAACCTGTTAGAAACAGCACAAGCCATGATGCTACTTCTGAAGTGACATAATTTAATTACTATGAAGGCTTGGACGCATCATTTGGCTTGAACCAGAAATGTATATATATTCTCTCTCTCTCAATCTATACACCCCTATATATATTTTTTTCTTTTCTCATTGACCTCTTGGCAACAGACTGCAGTTGGTGCAGTTGTACTGTAAACTATAGATAGCTACTTTTTTTTTGCACTTGAGTGTCAAAAAAAAAAAAAACATCCTGTCAAATAAACAAAGCTGCCATTCATTGTCAACCAAGTCAACAATATATGTCTCATGAGGAATGTCTTGGATTTATCTTTGTGATGTATTCAGTACAGGAACTTATCCAGTTCTTCCACACCTCTCCTTCTTTATTAATCTTCAGAGCTTGAACAGTTTGCACTTAGTAGCCTAGTAACATACTTGATTTGAGTAAACATTACATAATTTAGACACAAGGGGTTCCATAATTTACAAACAAAGGAAACATCAGAACAGAAAGTGATTCACTTGCTGTCATTATTTTCTTTTCAAAAATATTACTAATTATGCCATGTGTGTTGCAATGCAACATTCTATTATTTTTATTGAAGTCATTTATTAGCAAGTAAATTCTGCTTCTGTGTAGGGGAAACACAATCTGTGTGAATTCAGGTATTGCTGTTAAATCTACCAAAATTGTAATAGTTAACCCTACTGTCTTGTTACTTACCAGCATAGAAACACAACCAGACCTGGGGTGCATTTCCCAAAAGCATTGTTAGCAAACAATGGTCGCAAATTTCAAGGTTAACAACATTGTTCAATGATCTGGCATTTCCAAAAACCGTAGTTTCAACAAACATTCCCAAACAGTGGCGCAAAGTTGTATATTTGGAACAGCTCTCCGACTCTGGTTAGATGCATAGTTAGTTTGTGGTGTCGAAGTCATTGATTTCGCCACAGCTGGGGTGTGTTCTATTCAGACTTATCACCCCTATGACTATTGATTTCAAAGACTTCCCCATCCACTTTTGAAGGCATCAAATTGTGGTGCTCAAAGTTATTTTTATTGGAAATTCCATTTGAAACGGTCTTCCAGCATGACTGTCCCAATTGTTCTCCCTTCAAAGTGCCATCCGAAGGCATTATTTATGATGTTTGGACACTGGTTTGACTTCGTTTTTATGTAGAAAAGGTGAGTTATTTTATTATTTACAAGCAAATATCTTTGTTACAACATTTTCCAAAGATACATTTCATATATGGTTATAAATGCAAAACACAATATGCATGTTAATGGTTTTCACTTAAATAAAACATTATCTTTACTATACATACATATGTAACATATCTGCAGTAATTTGATATAGTGTCAGAAAAGCATATGTAAGTGTACAATTCATTCATTTACATATTTCAAAATATGACACTTTCATATATGTAAAAGATAATTTCCCAAATCACAGTGTAATTGTGTCTAGCCAAAATAAATATCTATAATGCACAAATAAATGAACATATGGCCATATATCTGATTTCTGTTTGGGATAACATATATGTGTAAGTGGGTTTGTGTTTATTGTGAGGTGTTCACAGAAGTAGAATATAATAGAATATGGAATATACTCAATAGGCTTTGTTTAAAAAAAACATAGACAGAGGTAGAAAATTGCACAAAATGTTTATTAACACAAGTTATGTCAGTCAGATGAAATAACAGAAAATACAGTAACCTAAGTGTATTTAAAAATGAAAAAAGTAACCAAACATTTTGGAGGTTGTATTCTGCCTTGATGTGGGTTCAGTGGATCATCATCATCAGTAGCAGCAGCATCTTCGTCATCTGCAGCACCAACATGACCCCCCTCTTCCTCCTCAGGGAGATGAAAACATTTCTGACAGCAATGTTGTGACTGGATTTTTTGAGGAGTTTTGGGGAAAGTCAGCGTGGTGTTCATAAGCTGTAACAGCAAAGGTGTTACTGCTTTCACAGCCTTGCTGACCTAAGACTTGATGAGACACAGGCCATCACCAACTACCTCCATAAAACTTCCCACAGCACAATAATGCAGTGCAGCTAAGAACTGCTCTGCTGGACTTAAGGTGTGGTTTCACAACCTGCAGCAATTCAAGGCTCTTGGTTCTTGGAATCCAGAATTTCTTAGGATGTCATCATCAGATAGAGAGTCAAGTGGGGAGAAATTTGTCCTTATGTAGGCTTTTATATACACTACCTGACTTCTGCGTCACCTTTTGTGCTCAAGCTGTATTCTGCATTGTTGAGCATTTGATACACACATAGATACTATTTATTAGGAGAACCATTAATACACCTCCTACTGATGCACCTGAGGACTTGTTAGAAACACCTTGGTGGCTAATAATCATTTAAATTAACTAGCTAAATGTGAGTGTTTCATCAATGATTTTTGACTGTAATAAGGCACAGCTTAATTTGAATATCAAAGTATTATATTCAGGTGTTAATAGGTTTTTGGTTTTTAAAATAGTCTGTTGTAATGATGCTTTTTCTTAGTTTTTAGAGTACTTTAATAAAAGTGAGTTTTGTGTCATGTTTGGCTTATATTCTCACGACTATTGAGAAAATATTTCCATAGCCAACTTCAGTTACTTGACCACTGCAAAATAATACAAGTTTGAATTCCATTCCATGCATATGCATCATAATTAGACGTGGATCTGGCATTATAGCTATACTACTTTGATTAATCAAGTTACAATTATGTGCTCATTTCCACATGTTAATGTATGAACACCCAATGTATATTAGAAAAGAACTTACTCAAAACAGATATTATAAAAGACTAAATTTGGTCATCAGTGTGTTATTTTATTTTGTATTTCAATTTAACTGCTGAAGGTTTTTAACCTCTCTG
This sequence comes from Xyrauchen texanus, assembly GCF_025860055.1. Lineage (NCBI taxonomy): Eukaryota > Metazoa > Chordata > Actinopteri > Cypriniformes > Catostomidae > Xyrauchen > Xyrauchen texanus. Next base: position 21,337,961 of record NC_068298.1, on the reverse strand, counting down.
TCATTGAAAAGCAAATTGAATGCCATGCACCACACAGCTTCACCAGAGCCCCATTTGCCAGACCCAGTCTGTTTCCACCTCCCACGACAAGGACGAGGGGTTGGATTTTAGGAGTCATGGTAGCCAACAATGTAGCCAAAATAAAAAAGAAGAGGGTTACATCTGTGGATCTGTGAAAAACAACATTTCAAAAAGGTTACAAAGGTGTCAGCCACAAATAATTGGACTTTCCATTTTGAGTAAAGAATAATGCAATTTGCAGATACTGTCTGTTAGTAAAAACACGGTTAAAGAGGGCTTGCTGGCCTGTTGCTGTAATTTTTCTAATTTAGCCCTCCTATATGCCATACATTTCTCATGATGCCAGTCTTTCTGCTCCCTCAGAGGTCTTAATTCCTTCCTGATTCCCTGAAGTTCAGCGATTTTTTTTTCCTCTCAGACCGAAGCAGCTTCTCACTGCAGCCACAACGTCCCCTGTTTCTCCTTTGGTGAGAGATTAATGGCTGGTGCTCTGAAATGTCAGGAGGACATTGCTCAGCACATGAGGAGTCAGGGGATGGGAGCAACATCCCAGTACCAGAACCCATTGCCGAGGTTGATAGTCCAGGCTGGAGGTGACCTGATGTTGAAGGGCCAGACAGGAGGTGACCTGATGTTGAAGGGCCAGACTGGAGGGGGCCTGATGTTGATGGTCCAGGCTGGAGGGGGCCTGATGTTGAGGAGCCAGGATGGAGGGGGCCCGATGTTGAGGGGCTCAACCTCGAAGGCAAAGGCACAGTGTTGGTTAAAGCACATGTGTCTATGCCTCCAGGGATCCCTTCCGATGCCTCAGGCCAAAACCTTCTCTTTCTCTGCAGTCAGAGGAGGAACAGAACTGATACCACCACCAGTCTTATTTGCTTCCCTTTTACGTGCCGCAGCCCTCTGTTTTGTGACACTTGCAAAGTCCCTCCACTTATTCTTTACCTCTTCAGGGCTTTGCTCATATTCATAGCCAGCATTTGTTTTTTGGGTGATATCTGTCCAGATAATGTTTTTTTGTCAGCATTTGTAAGGCTGTTTTTCAGCTTTGAGAATAGCTGTTGTTTGTTATTTTCCACCTCCTCCAAAAGAACTGTAATTTCAGTCTTTGAAAACTGAAAAGACGGTGTGTAATGAAGACTCAGGTTGGTTGGGATCCATATGCGGCTTTATTTAAACAGCAAACTCAGATCATACAGGCAAGGTCGTGGGTCGGCAAACAGAGTGAAGCAGAGAGGCAGAGGCGTAACAAGAACAGGCTAGAGGTCGGGGCAGGCAGCAAACAGTCATGGTAGGTAATCAGGCTAGAGTAACTGGGCAGGAAGCTAACAAACAGGGTCAGGGAAACGCTAGGTCGGTACACGGATAAACTAGAGAGGTTTCTAAAGTTGCTTGGAAATGTCGCCGGGGCTAAACAAGACTTCGCAAGGAAGGAACAAACAGACACGGTTAAATAGGGTGAGGTAACGAGAAACAGCTGGGCGAGTAATCAGACCTAGGTGTTTGGGCTAGAGGGAAATGTAGACTACGAGATCAGTACTCGGGTGAATGCGATCTCCGGAGGCTTGAGGAGGAGGCGCCTTCACCGGTGTTCGTGACATGGTGATGCAGATGGATGCCTCGGTGTGGAGCTTTCCAACTCTTTTGTTGTTTTTGTTTGTTTGTCCTGTACTTAGTAATCTTTTTCTGATCAGTTTTACCAGGGATGAACTGCTGAATATTTGGCAGCATATACCAGACAATCCTTTCTTGTTTTTTGACTATTTAGACGCTTTGCTGAACATTTTAGTCAGAGGCGCAGCTGTGCTGTTCAAGAGACACAGGCGAGGGAGAAGAGCTGACTTGATAGTCAAGCTCCGCCGGCACAGCTTTCGAACAGCGCTGCCGAGTATACATCTAGCGAATCTCAGCTCTCTTCCTAACAAAACTGATTAACTACATCTCCTCACCTGTACAAACAAGGACTTTTTAACCTCTGCTGCCTTGTGCTTCACAGAAACCTGGCTGAGTGAAGCCAATCCAGACAGCGTGCTACATCTGCCGGGCTTTCAGCTGTCCAGAGTGGATCGAATCGTTGATTTACCGTTGAAAACTAGAGGCGGTAGAACATGCTTTTACATCAATGAAGGTTGGTGTACAGATGTAACAAAGTTAAAGAAGATGTGCTTTCCTAATTCGGAAGCTCTCTTTATTAACTGTAAGCCTTTCTACTCGCCACGGGAGTTTTCCTCGTTTATTCTGGTGAGTGTTTATATTCCGCCACATACATGCATGCATGAGCACCGTGCTGCAACAGCTAGCTGATCAAATCACAGAAACAGAAAAACAATATCCAGACCCTGTTATTTTTATTCTTGGGGATTTTAACAAAGCAAACCTCACATGTGAACTGCCTAAATACAAACAGCACATTACATGCCCATCCAGAGAGAGAAATGTATTGGATAATTCCTACACAACAATAAAGGATGCATATTGCTCTGTCCCTAGAGCAGCTTTGGGACTCTCTGAACATTATCTGCTTTCATTTTCAGAAACTAAAATCTGCTTAGCCTGTAGTAAGGACCAATGAAGCAGAGCTGGAATTACAAACCTGCTTTGACTGCATTGATTGGAGTGTTTTTGAGGCTGCAGACCCCAATCTGGACAACTCACAGATACTGTTACATCATATATCAGTTTCTGTGAGGATATGTGCATTCCTTCTAGGACCTATTTAACATACAACAATGACAAACCGTGGTTTACAGCAGAAATCAAGCAGCTTAGTCAGGCCAAAGAGGATGCTTACAGAGGTGGGGATAAAGTCTTATACAATCAGGCTAGGAACACAATGAATAAGGAAATCAGAGTGGCTAAAATACGATAATCTGAGAAGCTGAAAAACATGTTTTCAGCTAACGACCCTGCATCAAGCATGGAGTGGCATGAAACAATTACGAATTACAGCACTCCTGCCCCAACACTGTAGGTGACCAACATTTGGCTGACGACTTGAATGTGTTCTACTGTAGATTTGACACCTCCTGCAACCCCCCTTAAAATTAAAATAGGATTAAAGTAGCATGTCCATTTTGAGATCTATATCATTCTTAACCATTATTCAACAAATGATCAATACTTGGAATCCACCCTTAATCATTCATGTAACAGCATCAAAGTCCTGCATCATGATTTCCTCCACTAATGTCTCCAGCTAGTAAAGCCACTATCTAAATTGCTAACAGCTAATACCAGACAAAATGGTACATTTTAATATGTCCTTTCTGGGGAGTTTTGATTGATTCTGATGCAACTACTAAATTTTAAATATTAATACTGATTAGGGTTAATTGATGCCTCTAAGTTGATGTGATCTTTAAGCAATATCACACAACCAAGAGTGCTGTTTACTGAATATCATCATTGCTGTAATTCAGCTTTAGGCAGGAGGCTGCAAAGGTTAATATGAACTTACATTTTAGACACATTATGCCAGAAGGAGGTGTTATTTTTACCAGAGATGGAAGGATTATTGTGTCTGAACAACGGTTGTATTTTGTTTTATAAGGATTAGGATCATTCTATAGCAGCTTTGTAGCCACTACTACAGTACTTTATTTTTTCAATATACTGTAGCACTATAGCTTTTCCAGTAACAAGGTACTTTTTCAAAGGAGTAACGATATTAATTGATAAAACACTACATTGTCACATTGCATATGCAGCTACCGATCAAACCAAAACTCAGTGATCAAATGCGCTTAAAACACTCTCTCTCTCTCTCTCTCTCTCTCTCTCTCTCTCTCTCTCATGGAAAGTAAAAAGCATTGAAGTGAATCGGTTCGTTCTGACATTTGTAATGAGCTAATTCACTTGAGCTCATGCATAGAAGTCATTGCATCATCTTTTTTTAAACTTGCAGCTATTTATCACTGTTTAAGACTCAGTTATGTGAAGTAATGTGTTTAATTAGTTGTATTTGAGACTGGTCTCATAGTGAAATCAGAAACAGTAGGTTGACTTTTCTTTAGAAAAATTGGTCTGTGCTTATTAAAATGCGAGTTGTGAAGCAAGTTCTTTTCAACTGTAGAGGCCGTAATATAGTGAAGAGGAATGCATATTTTATAAACTCTTCCCCCAAACCCTAAACATAAACCTGACCATTAGTGGAGTATATGTTAGAGGGAAAAATGGCAAATCACACAATGATAGTGTAAATGCGATTTGATATTTTGATTTTTTTATTCAATAAATATATTTGTTTGACAGGGATATATATTCATTTATTTAAAATAAATAAATAAATAAATAAACCCCAGATAAAAGGGCACTTTCTCTCAAGGAAGATAAAGGGCAGGCGCTCAAGCCCCCTTTGATGTCAATGTGTGCACGTGTCTAGTTGCACTTTTCAGTCGCACACAATAACACACTGCTAAACACTACGTTATGCTTTTAAGCTTCACTACACATAAACTTTGTTAGCTTTTCAGCTGAACACTACACACAGTCAGCTTCGTGCATCTCTCTCTCTCTCTCTCTCTCTCTCTCTCTCTCTCTCGTCTGCTGCTGTCTCCTCTCCTTAAATACTCTCGCACACAGGTGGACCTCATTCACCACCACTTAAATTTGATTATTTTTAAAATGTATAATTTTTAACTTTGGTATATTGTAATTAATACATTCATAAATTAGTTTTATTGAACTTTTCTTAATATACTTCTTTCTATCTTAGCTTAATATGCAGACAACTTTAAGTCACTCAGAAGTTCTTTTTCTGGAAAACTGTAAATGTTGTGTCTCTGTGGCACTATTAAAGTCCAGTGTTTGTTTAGAGCGACCCGCTTGGAACCACCAAAACAAGTCAACCAACTGACAGTCAGGGGTGGAAAGAGTAATGAAAAATCATACAAAGTAGAAGTACTGTTACTTCCAAAATTAAGTGTGAGTAGAGTAAATGTAGCTTTCCTAAAAACTACTCACCTAAGAGTAAAAGAGTAGCTCATTAAAAGTACTCATGAGAAGTGAGTATTGAGTACCGAATTGCAAAACCCATTATAATGAACACTGTATGTCAATATTTAAAATACATCACTTATCTATGATAAACTACATGAATCTGATTCCAAAAAAATAAAAGGGAGACATGATAACAGAAATGAAAATATTAAAAGTTATTTTCAATATTCAATATTTTTTAATCGTAATGTATGAAACAATTAAAATCAGTTTATGTGTAAGGTCTAAATTTCCCTTAATGCGGACAGAGCGTTATTGTTGTGTATAAAACATGTTCAAACAATGCAAGGAATGCAAAAAAATGCTTTATAAGTAGGATCACTTGGCACGTCATGTTCTGCACAATAGAGGAGGTAGAGCAGGCATGAGAAAAATTGTTTGCTAAAGGGGCTACATCATGCTTAAAAAGGAATAATTCACCCAAAAATGAAAATTCTCTCATCATTTACTCAACCTCATGCCATCCTGGATGTGTATGACTTTCTTTCTTCTGTAGAACACAAATTAAGATTTTTAGGAGAATATCTCAGCTCTTTTGGACCATACAATGAAAGTGAATTGGTGCTAAACTATTGAAGCTCCACAAATCACATAAATCAGCATAAAAGTAGTCTAATCCATGTCTTCAGAAGCAATATGATAGATGTGGTGAGAAACAGAACAATATTAAATTCCTTTTTTACTATTAATTCTCCTCCCTGCTCAGTCAATCTCACGTTTAACTTTCACTCTCTTCTTGTGTTTTTGGTGAATCACATTCATGCATATCGCCACCTACTGGGCAGAGAGAAGAATTTCTAGCAAAAATGTACTTAAGCTGTCATATAAATTCTGAATTCATGGATTAATCCACTGGAGTTCTTTGTATCACTTTTATGTGCTTTTTGTAGTGCGGAAATTTTGGCACCCCTTCACATACATTGAATGGACCTGAGCTGAATTATTCATCTAAAAATTTTAATTTGTGTTGTTCTGAGAAAAAGAAAGTCAAAGACAGATGGCACGAGGGTGAGTAAATGATAAGAGAATTTTCTTTTTGTGTGAATTATTTATTTATGTAGCACATGGGGGGCCACACTGTCCTCCTTTTGAGATAGAGTGTTCAACACATCAGTGAACATTGACCGGAATTTATAGCCTCGGCTGGTGAGATCATTGGATGCACTTGTGGCCAGGCTATAAATAGACGCGTCACCAGCGTATCTTCAGATAAAAAAAATTCAGAGCCCATTCTGTGTGAGTGTGTCTCACAAGCCTGTCACAAACTTTCTTTCCTCTGCTAGGAGGTAGGGTTTGGTTAGGCAGTGCACAGTGAACATTGTCTCCTTTCTCTGCTTTCTATAAATATATATATATATATAAATAGAGAGAGAATGACTGAGAATCAGTCCCCTTGTTTACGCTCTATTGCCGAGAGGGACACGCATCAGTTTTGCTTTGTTTGTTTGGGGGAAGAGCATGCTACTCTCATGTTGGAGCTGGGCGGATGCGAGCATTGCGATCTATTTTGGGGCGAAATGCTTCGTGCTTGCCTCGCTTACTTCCGGGAGTCCGGTCTATGTCTGCCTTGGTCAGCGCGGAGAGACACCTTTGACTCAACCTTCCGGGCATCAAGGACAAGGATAAAGTTTTCCTCCTTGATGCCCCGGTTTCGCCTACTGCCCTATTCCGAGACGCCATGAGCACAGTTATCTCCAGGTTCCAAGAGGCAAAAAGCCACAAGGAGGCCTTCAAGCAGTTCCGACCTCGCCACACTCAGGGGGCGGGTCCGTCGGCCACCCAGACCCGCCTCCGTACTGTTAGAAGGGAGGCTCAAAAGCAAAGCGTGGCGAGTCGTGCTCCCCCTCGCGGTGACTGGGGACAGTCTCGTCGCCCTCAACAGCCACCAAAGCAAGACCCTAATTTCTAAAAGAAAGAAACCCTGATGGTCTTGGCTAGTCTTCTGATGGTATCTCCCCTCGGGATGGGGCGCGTGAACCACTTCGCCCCTCCTGGTACCCCCACGAAACCACTCCATTCCCGCCGCCTTCGGTGTTTCAGGAGGTAGAGGTTCCCATCAAAAAGTTGGGTGTTTCGCTGCTTTCTGCATTTATCCAGGACGCTGAACACTCGACACCCCCTCAACAGGAAGTGTTAAAAAATTAAAACCCATCTCTGAGAACCTGGCAGCATAGAAACTTCTGCCAGATATTTTACATGGGTCCTAAGATTAGTAGAAAAGGGCTACAGAATTACATTTGCTCGCCACCCTCCGTGTTTCAATGGCGTGGTCTCCACTACCGTATACCGGATCAGGAATGTCTACTGTGGAACGAACTGCAAAATCTCTTGGTTAAAGGGGCCATCGAACGTGTTCCCCTTCCAGAGAGAGAGTCAGGTTATTACAGCAAACACTTCCTGCTTCCCAAGGAGGGTGGGGGGTTGCGTCTGACCTTAGATCTTAAGGCTTGAACCGCCCAGTCTGGGTGTTCAAGCCCAAGATGCTCCCTATCGAGACAATCGTGTCACAAGCCCAACATCACGTTTGGATGGTCACCATCGATCTCATGATGCACTTCTTCTCTTAGAAGTTCTGCCACAACACAGGAAGTTCCTGAGGTTCACTTTTGGGGGCGAAGCCTTCCAGTATCGGGTTCTTCCATTCGGCCTAGCCCTTTTTACCTGCACATTCACCAATGCAGGATGCAGCGCTGGCTCCTTTGCGACTCCAGGGCATCCGCATTCTGAATTACATAGACGACTGGCTGATCTAGTGCAGTTCCGGGAACTGGAAGTTCAGCACAGGGATATCGTCTTAGCTCATCTAGTTTCTCTGGGGTTGAGGCTCAACGCCAAGATAAACATCCTCTCTCCCACTCTGAACATTGTCTTTTGGGGAACCGTATGGAGTTCGATCACAATGCGGGCACAACTGTCTCCCGCTAGAATCAAGTCCACTAAGAATACCCTGAGCGAAGTCAGGCTTGGTCAAGGTTGTACAAGGTCTCAGGCCGACTGTGTCCTCGGTGATCCCTCTGGACCTTCTGCTCATGAGACCATTTTTGTTGTGGCTCAAAGCCAGGGGATTTCTTCCAAGGGCCAAATCCCCTAGGCTAATAAGGGTTACGTGCTGCGGGCTTCGTTCCCTTTCTATGTGGTTCAGACCCCGGTTTCTTACCTTGGGTCCCACTCTAGGTGCTTCTAGTTGTCGCAGGCTGCTAACAACAGACGCCTCCCAGATGGGCTGGGTAGTGGCCTTAAGTGGTCATCCATCTTAAAGGGATTAGGAGTGTCATCAGCAGAGAGTTGATGGCTGTATTTCTGGCCCTGAAATACTTCCTCCTGAGGCTGTCATGTCTTGGTGCAGGTAGGCAATACAGCGGTAGTCTCTTACATAAACCATCAGGGAGATCCACGTTTATGTCAGCTGAATTTCTGGCACTTCGGATTCTCCATTAGGCCCAGGGCAGCTCCTGTCACTCAGGGCAGTTTATATCCCTGGATGCCCCTATATGTGAGCAGATTTACTGTCCAGACAGAAAATACCGACAGGGGAGTGGACACTCCACCCTGAGGTAGTGGGTGAGATTTTTCCCGGGCAGAAGAGGACCTCTTCACCTCTATGAACAGCGCAATGCCTCCTCTACTTCTCCCCGAGTCACCCAGCCCCCTTGGGTCTGGACAGAAAGGCACATACATGACCCGGAATGCATCTGTATGCGTTTCTTTCCCCGGTTTTTCTGCTCCCGGGAGTCTTGGCCAAAGTTTGCCAACAAGGGTCTTGCCTCCTACTGATAGTGCCACACTGGCCGAACAGGGTATGGTTCTCTGAGCTAAATTCTCCCCTCGACGACTCGCCTCGGGCGATTCCGATCAGGAAGGACCTTCTTTCTCAGGCACAGGGGACTGTATTTCATCCCCGGCCTGAATTGTGGAACCTTCTCATGCTGAGGTATACAGGGCTTTCTCCTGAGGTTATCAAGACAATTTTAAGTGCTAGGATTCCCTCCACTTGGAACAAATCTGGGTAGATTTTTCAGGGCGGAAGAGGACATTTTCACCTCTATGAACAGCGCAATGTCTCCTCTACTTCTCCCCGAGTCACCAAGTCCCCCCCTCTGGGGCTGAACACGGTGGCGCATACATGGCCCAGAATGTGCCTGTATGCGTTTCCCTTTATTAAAAGTTAATATTGCAGAACTAGTTAACTGCCAGATCGCTTCAGTTCTGGACTCTCTGCAGGAAGAACCGTCAGCAGGCTTATGCCCCGCCACTCTCAGGGTCTATGTGGCCGCCACTTCGGCTTGCCACACCTTGATGGACGGAGTGCCCTTCAGAGGTGCACCCTCTACTCGCTCGCTTCATTCGTGGAGCCATGCGACTGTGGCCTTCTGTTAGGACCATGGTTGTTGGAAGCGAACACAGACAGTGGGAAAATAGTACAATAAAAGTACAGTTACAGCACTTAAAATGTACTCAAGTAAAAGTATAAAAAAAAATTAAACTACTTAAAAAAGTAAAATTCTTGGGAAAAAGTAATTACAGTAACGTGAGTATTTATAATTCATTACTTTACACCCCTGCTGACAGTTCAAACAACAGAAGACAAGGGGTACATACGGAAAGCAGTTTTGAAAACATTGTTTATTTTTGCAAGTCCTTTCGGTAGCTCTAGTGTCATAGCTTCAGCTTTAAAGTTAATTTATTTATTTTGTGTAGTGGGATGTGTCGTGTTTGATCTCACCGAGGTCACCATGCTAGTCAGGACCACCACTGTATGTGTGTTTGTATTAAAAGGGACAGTTCAACCCAAAGTGGAAATTACTGTCATCATTTACTAACCCCCATGCTGTTCCAAGCCTGTATGACTATAAAATAGTGTTATACAAAATGAGATTGAAAGCCTCAGTCACCATTCACCTTCATTGTTTAAAAAAAAAATTGTGAAAGTGAATGCTGATGGAAGCTGTAAAATTCAAAAGAACAGCTGAAAATTCAGATGATGACTACTCTCATTCAGGTCATTAGTGTTTAATTATTTTTTTTTAAACTAGCAGAGAACAATCAGCTGTTTTTAATGTGCATATGGAATTACAGAGGGAAATAAAGAGAGGTGTCATGAATGCAGAGAATGAGGCTCAGGACCCAAACGCAGTGTGAAAATAGGAATTTGTTTATATACAAAGACAAAATCACAAAACAAACTAAAACTCCCACAATGGGGAAAAACAAACAAGTTCAGGTCAGAGCTAACTGAAGTGGGGCTGGGGCACACAAAACAGAGACCAGGACCGACTGGACCGAACCGAACAGAGATGGGATACCAGACTGATAAGAAACAAACTAGAATGACAACGTGAAACCAACTGAACAAACAAGACTAGAAACAAGACAAACTGGCACTGGATAGCAAACAGAGGAGACTAAAATAGGGAGAGAAATCAAATAAGTTAACAGGGGACAGGTGAGGCAAATGAACTAATAATAAGCAAAAAATGAGGCGAGGTATGACATAAGACAGATAGACACGAGGTGATACAGAAACATAACAAAGCCATGTGCTTTCACAAGACAGCACAACACCTGAATGGCATGAGCGCACATTGCCAAGACAATAAGGCAATATATGCCCATGCAAACAGACAAACAAGACGAGAGAATGCTTTGCAATGCCAAACAAAGTGATGCCATGCATTCTCACACTAAACGAAACCTGAGTGGACATCACAAGTCAAACACCATGCAATGCATGCAACAGGCAACAAAAATAAGACAGGACACCTGTGTGAGTCTTCGGCCACACACACACAACCGACACCTTAGACTGAAGTGACCGAACCTCAACACAGCATGAAGACAGCATGTGATTGGGCCATGCGACGCAAGCATGATGCAAGACAAACTATTGATGCGAGTGCATGCTGCCAAGATGACATAAGCGTGATGCACCGACAGGAAGTCAAGATCCAAACACCGTACTCCCGACATGAAACAAGATGGGCCGAATAACACATGGCAGGGAATACAACCAAAACCACGCATTCACACAAAGACAGACAATGATGCCACAGTCCTGTCAGACAAAACCCAGACTGACAGAATGACATGACCGTGACAGAGAAGTGTGAGTGAGGAAGAGTTAGAAGGAAAAAAAAGGAAATGTCAATGCTCTCGAAAGCTCATCTACATCTCCCTGAAACTCTCTTTTCTAAGATTTAAATTCAGATTTATGTCAGCATAAAGTGAAAATCTTTTTAGCAGTGAATTTTATTTATATCACAGTAAAATAAATAATTAAAAAGAGGTGTTTTGATCGGACCAATCAAAAGCACATACATTTGAATAAACCTTGCACGGGTGGGAAATCCATCAATGCATCGCATTGCATCGATATATCAAAGAAATGTTGATGCATCAATTATGACATTTAAGAATCAGTTATCATTATATATTAATACCCAATGTGTCCATCTCATATTACACAAACCTTCTTGCAACAGATACGTAGCAGAGCAGAGCACGTGAGATTAAAGGGAAAGAAAGTGCACTTTAAAATAAAAAAAGTTTATGCAGCCAAGTTCACCCGACGAACCTACATATGATAAAATGGATGGATGGATGGATGGACGGATACTGCCGAGTTCGGCTTTCTGTGTCATTATTCAAAACTGTTTGCATCCATTTGACAAATGTTAATTGTAAGTTGTTTGCAAGGTTGGGAGGGTTACATTTGAAATGTAAAAATTACATGAAATGTATTTTTTTATGTATTCCGTTAGATTACTCAATGTCAGTAATGTATTCTAAATACTTTGGATTAATTCTTCAGCACCGGTAGATTTTTTCACTTGTTTTGGCCATAAAAACTCTGCCAGTACAGTAAGACAAAATATTCATGTCTAAAACTAAATAAATCTAATTGATCTTGTTTTAAGGATTTTTTATATTTTTAAGATTTAGATATAAAATTTTCTCTTTATAGTAAATGCTACAGAATATGGAGCAATTTTAGACTGTTCTGAAGGGAGCTAAACCGTTGATTACAGTCACCTGTGATTGGTCAATGACAAGGGGCAGCCGCAAAAAGATTACAATTTTGTATATTTCTCAGTGTGTGCCATAAACAGTCCTGCATGAAAATGCAATTTGGATTCTTGTGAACAGGCTTGACAAGCAGAGGCGTCTCTGTTTAGCCACCTGCGCCTCTCTCCCTATCCCAAAATAAACAGGGAACTCATAGTTACCACATCCCGTGTTTCCAACGTTATATGCTACTAATAGGCAGTTTTTCATTCCATGACCCTGCTCGATTAAAACCTGGATTGTATCTGCCAGCACATGACTTTTCATCTGTAATTATTAGTTTCAGATTTCACCATGCATCATGATGCATAGTAATTGCTAGGTAGAGAATCATAATCAAATCATTGTCAGAGCGATTTGTCACACCCTATTACAAACTTGTTAAATCCCACTTCACTTAACCTAGCCTATGAACTGGGCTTAGCATGTGTGAGAGTCTTTTGGATATAATTAGCATAAGGTCAGGAGAGTGAGGCTGTGTAAGGAAAGTATAGGCTGTGAGTGCCCCACAAACACTATTACACCACAAGTGAAAATTCAGACCATCACGAAGAGAGAGCTCTCCATGGCTTTCCAAGAGGTTGCATAAATAAGGGAGAAAATATTAATTATAACAGGGAGGATTCAGAAGAGAAAATGCAAAAATACCATAGTTAAGGCTTTGCAAGATAGTATGTAAGAAAACAGTTTGAAAGAAGAGCAATGAGGCTAAAGAGGGGAATTAACATAAATACTTCCCTTTTGGACAAGCAGGGCTGAATTCTGAAGGCAACTCGCCTCCACATTGTTAAGGGTGCCAATTAACAAGCAAAAGCCTTGCAACTAATTAGCTTTAGCATGTGGCGCAGTTGCTGCTGCACAAACAAACGTTTTGAAAGGGTGAACCTACAGGGATGTCAGGGAGTGTTAACTGTGTGTGCACGTGCGTGCATGCGTGTGAGTGTGTTTAACTCACACCTGGTGGCAGTACGGTTGGAATGCTTACTTTACCTCAGCTTCCCGTTTTAATGAAAACACAGACACACTTTTCCCTACAGATGAACAGCTTCTCTCATCTTTTTCTCTCTTCCTCTCCCTCATATCACCACTTTTCCACCTTTCCATACTTACAACCTCCTGCTATCTTTCTACTCTGCTCATCAGACTGTAGTGTTTGATCTCTCCTCTATCCTGTGTGTTGTCTGTGCTCTGCAGACAGCCTGCAAAAGGAAGGAGTAGGGTTACATCGGAGCAGTGTGATAATGTCAGAAGAGCCCTGAGGCTGAACAGGGTGCATCGATCAGCAGACGTGAAACAGCACCTGCCGATAACCCCCACCCCACCCAACGCACCAGGTCATACTCCAGAACACTTAACCTTTTAACGTGTGCCACCTTGTTTTGAGCACAAGCCTAAAAGGACATACTCAAAATACAATGGCTGTAGTGTATCCCCAAATTGTATTATAGGCATAGTTTTGGTCTCTTTTGAAAGGAGACACTTGGACGTTTGTTGTTAAAATAGTACAAATCAATAAAAGTAATGAAAAAAAAAGGTAGAAAAGTTCACATTTATTGTAAAGTGAGCAGCAATTTATTTATTTTTTTATAAATATTTAAATGAAGTAATATATGACACTGACCTTGTTGATGTATAGAAACATAATGGAGCAAAGCCGCATGTCTTATAATGATGTATTTCAAATTTGAGGAAGATAACTTTAAAACTCTTAGTTATATGAATAATTTTCCAAGACCATATCTTGTGATTCTGGTCGCAAGTATTATTAGCCATTAGCATTAGTGCCTAAATACAGAATAGTAAACATTATAAAATTAACATGATCTTGTGCATACATTTTACTTCCAATCGTAATCAAGTTGTTATAGCACTGTGTTTTAATATTCTCATGTGGATTCCAATCATATAATGAGGCAGAAAACAGATTATTGGCAGGTGAATATGATAGACGGTACAGTTCTTCTGCAATTACAGCTACAGAACTGACAGTATTCATATACAAATACCAGAGACTGCATGGAAATAATAGACAAACCATATATTTTTATCACATCGCATAATTATATTGCATAATTCATGGAAAATTGACAAAATATTTTGTTATGAAGTAAATATGAGAATATCTAAAAATGTCTGTAAATGTGCACACTGTTGGACTAAATGTTCTATTGGATGTTGTACATTGAAGCCTGCTAAGGATTTTACATCATTGTATAGGTACGTGCGTCTTTATAACGGTTTCATTTTCATAACTCTCGCTTTGATATTTTGATATGTTCAAATAAAAATAATAAAAAAATAATTTGATTTTAATAACATACAGTTAATGCAAACAATCGTAAGACGATACCTGCCAGTGAAGGAGTGGTGCACTCAGTAAAATGTCTGTATATATTGTGCTGACACTTAGGAGAGAGATGATTTCCAACTCATATGTGTTTGTCTTTTTGGTTAAGTTCCACTATTATTTATTTTGTCAAGCCGGTTCTCACCTCCTCCTTTCCATTAATCCCTTTACACTGGTACCGATATCCTGGAAAGGAGGAGGCGAGAACCGGCTTGACAAAATAAACACATAGGTGTCGGACAGCTGTCCGTAAATCTCTCTCGCACTGCTGCTTCCAGTCAGCCTTTATCCCTCTCTGAGGCATGATTAGACTGATTAGGGGCTGGGTGTGCGGAATCACGACCAGGCCCCGCCCTCCGCCCTGTCACATTCATCTTAACCACTTTGCATGTACATTTAAACTATACACAATAACACCTCCAGCATTTATTTAGTCTGCACTCTATTTTATGCACTTAAAATAAAAAGTCACATTACGCTTTGTAGCAGAATCACTGGAGGACAGAGTATATATCAATTAACATATACTGTAATGTGATTTTAATAGTTCTTCATAGCAAAAATACAAGCCCTTCCACTTGTTGGCTCTAGAACATTTGGTGAAATGATGAGTGACGGATGAACTGGGAGAAGGCTCAAGTGGAATAATTAGTTCATTGTTTGCCTTTTCAAATCATCGCCGCATCAAAACAGCTAGTTCAAATGGTATTGGCTATAAACATTTATTCCAGGACTTCTGTTATTATTTGAATGTTGGTAACATAAAAAATAAAGATATTATGGGGATGAAAATACTGTTTTGAGCAGCTGTTTCATTATAGCAACTGCTTCAGTGCCTCTTTCTGGGTCAACTGGAGTGCAAACAATGGCGCTGAGGCATATCACACGAGTATGGTTGCATGCTTCAGGGACTGCCTATACCATTCTACTTTTACTACCATTACCACTACTGTCTATTGTTACTATTTCTGTCTGTTTAAAACCTCAGACTTTATCTCAGACCGAACCTCAGACAGCTTTCCTTTTTTTTTTTTTTTGGACCTAAGTCTATCTGATCTATGAATTTGCTTAATTTGGTTAAGTGTGAAAGCATTTCTGAATTCTGGTGTGCATCAGCAAACTACATTGAGTCCACTTGAAAATGTGATCTGGGGTTTGTTTCATGTGAACTCTGTGGTTCTCAGTTAATATGAATCACTCTGTTGTAGAAGTGAATCCATTGATGATGATGTATAAGTTGCATCTAAGCATGCCTCTGGTCAAATTTATTATAGTTCAAAACATTCGAATAAGTTATCTTCAGAGAGCAGCTTGCATTCATCTTTCTATGTGGTGGTTTTAGTGGTTAATCCAAAGGGAAAAATACTTAATTTAAGTGACATGGTCTTCCCCTTTCAGAAGTTGTGCCCTACCTAGTGGTAAACAGTTACTACTGCTAGTCAACACATTAATAGCATACATGAACTGTGTTTTGGATCCAAATAATACAATGCGAAAAAAGACCTGTGGAGGTAGGGGGTGGAATCGAACTCAGGTTCGAGCCAAGTGTGAAAACTGCGTAACAGTACCTCCAATGATGTCCAAACCTATACCTGATGTCCAAACATACCCATCTTCTATAGTTTTACCCTCTTTCACTTTCAATTCAAACTTGGCATAATTTAATCATGCCTGTCTTGACTTTACACAATTGCCATTCCACTATCTCACTGTGTTTGATGATTTTCCCCCCTATAATGAGTTCCACATTTTGTGCTAACCCTTCCCCATAAAGTACATTCCAACTTTCTCTAGGCTATGCTCTCTGTCTTATTGTCTCTCTCACAAGTTTTTCATTCCTCTTTTCTTCATCATGTTCATTTTCTTGTATGTAAGTGCAGTGGTTTCCCTCACCAGCCTCAGCATAAATAAAGAGTGGGGCTAAGATTGCAGCGGCCTATGATTGAGAGTGTTTTGTCAGGCGAATGAATTGCTGAGTGAATGAGAATAGAAAAATGCTGATACTCACTTCAAAATTCCACATACTGTATTTAAATGTCAGCCTTTCCCTGGAAGCTAACAGGAAGGAGGAGCAGTGTGCCATAACTTGTAGATGAAAAAGAATAGAAGAGGAAGATGGAGATTAAAGACAATGTACAGTAAGTGAAGAGAAGCAGAATCTCTGAAAGGATATAGAGAGTGAGAAACTGATAAAAAAATATATGAGAGAATAATTTTAAGTTATAATTTTCTGGGCACAGTTCATGATTTAGATTGTAATGGTAATAAAAAACCTATATCCAGACCTGAAAACTCATTCATACACCTTTACCATAATAACACAATATCAAGTCAGAAATTACAGACATATTTTAGGTTCAATACAAGTTAAACTCAATCAAAAGTATTTGTATGGAGATTGAATTATTGCATATTAACATACAAATGGAAAGAGATTCACAAATAGAAAGTTGGTTCACATGAAAATTTAATGAGATCCACAAATAAATAAAATAAAATTTGCAAATAAAAATATTATCGACACATATATTTCACAAACTCAACTCAGCATTAATTTGTGAATCGTGTGCATTTATTTGTGGATTTGCTTCCCGTGCATTTGTGGATCACT
The DNA here is from genome assembly GCF_025860055.1 of Xyrauchen texanus. NCBI lineage: Eukaryota > Metazoa > Chordata > Actinopteri > Cypriniformes > Catostomidae > Xyrauchen > Xyrauchen texanus. The sequence goes on along the minus strand of NC_068298.1, from coordinate 21,320,922 downwards.
AAACGCATTTGTCCATTTTGAAACAAATCAAGATGTGCACACAAATCTACAAATAGGTGGACTCATGGACTCATACACCCCAGAGTGGACTCCACTCATTGTCTACACAAGCCAGTCAGATAACAAAGAAATAATTTTTATTCATAGTTCATGAAAATAGTTCTGTCAGAGCCTGGTGAGAGTTTCAACACACGACACACCATTATGAGTACACAGTGCCCCCTTATGGGTGCTTAGAAAAACCTCCAGCTGGTGCCACATGAAGGAACACTGAAAGACCTTTATGCATAGATGGCTGGTTTGCGAGAATTACGAGTTCCGTGATAATTTAATTATTCTTTTGTACCAAAACAATGTAGTGAACAACACCTCCCATCCTCTCCATGGTACTGTTACTGCACAGCAGAGTACCTGTAGCAACAGACTGCTCGCAGCACTCTGTACAAGAAAACGTTTTTGCAGATCCTTCCTCCCTGCTGCCATCAGGGTGCAGAACTCTGCCTGAGCTGGCTCTCAAGCCAATACATCTGTTTATCTGTTGTTTTTTAAACCAAGAATCATCACAAAGTCACATTTCACTTACAATGTAGTGTACTGTTTAAGGTTACTACAGGGACATATCTTCCGGGTTATTTTTTTTTTATTTATTTTTTGTATTGTTAATGTTAGACTCTATTTGCAGGGGGTGCCATTTGTAAAATAAAATGTGTTACAATAACTGGTTACATTTGGTCAGATTTAACAACAAAATCTGCTCAATTTGGTCAGATTTATGTAAATAAGCATTTCATATTTTTATAAATTTTTTCTTAATTGTTTTTTCTTAATTTATTGTGTAACAAATACTTAAAAATAAATATAAAATCTAAATATTCTATTTAAATCTAAATGTGAAATGTAAATGTTAAATATAAATGTAAAACTCAAACATAAATCTTAAATATAAATGTAAATGTTAAATATATATGCTACATATACATCTAAATATAAATCTTAAATATAAATAATTCGAATAAATACTAAACGTAAATCTTAAATCTCAATCCAAATGTTAAATCTAAATATAAATCTTAAATATAAAAATTTTATGTAAATGTTAAATCTAAATCTTGAGGACATGCAAATGAAAAATACCCCTGGGCTGTCTTGACTGATGATTTAAGCAGTCCAAAGGAAAAAAAAAGTAATGGTTTAAAAATACATTTTAAAAAGTTCATTATAAAGATTAAAAGCTTTTATAAACCATGGAGATGAAGGAACGTCACATGTTCTTATGTATAATACCAGATTGTGATTGTAGATGCAGCTGGTTTAAGTTACAATACATATGGCAAACTTGTAGATTTATATTGTCTGGTTCTGGTTGGCAACGAAGTGTCCATCATTTGAACCCTACGGAAATGTTTTGAATGGCCCTTCGAAGCAGCTATTTATGAGCCCTCAGGTTTGGAACTACTCTTCAACATGGCGGCCATGATCGTTCTCCCTAAGTGCCATTCAGAGATGGATTCATACTGTTTGGAATGCAGGCCAAGGGTCATCTGCCACTGCTGTGTGCCGCTGCCCTGTCGCACTGCTTTAACGTCATCAGTCAAGACAGCCCAGGGGCATTATAGAGTGCAACAGTCTGGTTCTGAAAGTAAAAATCCCATTCATTTATCCCATAGATGAATTGATTTTCAACTATTACTTATAAACCTTTAAAGATAGACCTACCGTGAGCTACGAGTTTGTTCATCGATGGGATATGCTTCCGCTGAAGCCATCCGTCTGCATTATCTCAATGTCATTGTTTATAAATCGTGTTTTATAGCAGATGTTATGGTAAACAACTACATTACCTATGGTACAGCAGAGAATGCTTCACCAATCAGAGAACTGTGTCCAATGAAACGAGCGAAATGCGGTTCATAGCATAGCGGTTCATCAGTTAAATTATATAGAGTAAAGAACTCCTAGATCTTCTATCTGTCACCCAGCGCCCACTGTTCTCTTTTGCAGCCTTAACAAGTCCTAAACGAATCTCTACACTTTCCAAAAAGACCTGTCTTTAGTATACTCCAAGCAGAGAGTTAAAAAAAAGACAAGATCATTTTTCGGAAAAAGAAGAGAAAATGCAGAAGGGAGAAGATTTTTTATTACAAAGTAATAAAAAAAAAGCACAGCTAGAACTATCTCCAAAATGGTGCAGGCCATAAGGATTCGTCTGGGAACTTTTGGCACAGATGCCATTCAGAATCTGCTAAGCCGCTCCCGCCACTCATGAGAGATTCCATTACAGGAGAAATGGGATAGCAACACAATTATCTCAAGTCCAATTCTCCAAGCCCCATTGTGTCTGCAAACTGAGACCTGAGCCTGTATTACTATGGGCTGAGAGGAGGGGGTGGTGGGGGTGGAATTCACCCTACCCTGAATGCACCAAGCTTTTTCCATCAGAAAGAGGAAAGAAATAAGGGGGAGAGAAAACAAATGAGAAAAAAAAATGGCAGGGTTTGGATAGCTTGCGATTCAATAGATTGGCCTTGGGTGGTTCAGAGCAGCAGATGCCTCAGCAGAAAAGAGATCTTTTGCCATCTGGAGAACTCGCCCCTTAACAACAAAGAAGAGAGAAAAAAGAGAAATTGAGAGTATACAGGACAACAAAAAGGCAATTCAAAGCATATATGCTAATACGCATCCAAAAGTGCCTGTGTGGAGTGTGCATGGCTGAGACCGAAGCATACTCTGTTCATGGTGCCCTGTTCCTCTTGTCTGTCATTGTTTACTATAAAATGATGCAATTATGTGCAAGGGCCAATGCTGTGGCAGCATTACACCGACTTAATTTTGCAAAAGCTACAAGGCAAAAATCACTCTTTTGGGACATGTTAATTACAACATTCTGATTACAGTTAAAGGTGTTTCATGGATTATATCCAAATAAAGTGTACTGTATCTGTATTAAGTACGTTTATCAACTCTTAAAGGAATATTCTTTGACTGTAACTGTGCTGACAACAGAATAGACTGTTATAACATATGGCAAAGGGTTTAATTACACTATTGCTGTATCTATCCAAACATCCTCTTATCCAAAAAAAATTCACTTTAGAACCTAGTGAATACATAATTAGGTTTATATGTGTTTGTTATTTAGTTTGTTCATTTGGATACAGCTCAGGTTTCACTCATAGTAATGAATGACATTTATTATTATCATCATTACATATATTTTAAATTATTTGTACTTTTTTTACTCTTTGTGAGCGAGCAAGCAAGTTACACTTAAAAGTCCTTTGCCTTGTCTTTCTTCTATAATGATCTGTATCCCCTAAATAAATAAGAACCTCCACTGACAATTACTTACAGAAGTTCTTGCCAAGCTTAAAAAAAAAAAAAAAAAAAGGCATTTTACACTTTGTACATGCATCAAAAGCATTGTTAGGGATACTCTTCCAAACTCCAACATCGTGAGATTTGTGATAACAGTTAATAAGTGTCCTGGTAGATAAACCATGTAAAGGACTTTAAAAAGAGCCCAGAAGTGAGCTGAATTTAGGCCCCTTGGTTATCAGAGCTTTACAACACAATCCCAGTTTGAAACCTGTCAACGCATTTCATAAGCTTGTTAAGAGGAAATAAAAGGTGTGCACTACAGAAAGGAGACCTGCCCAAGCCTGGAAGCTTTTATCCTCCTTCTCTCCACAGACAAAAGGGATTTCAGTGGCACTAATTACACCAAAGTAATGACAAAAGGACCAAAAGGAAATCCCACTCTTGGCCCAGACTGAGGTTTGACCCTCAGTTTGACTTCCCTACCAGAGAGGGAGGAGCGTTTGATTAGCGATGAAGTGATTAGTGGTCTAGCAACAACAACAAAAAATCTCCACTGTGAGACTAGTTTCAGAAGCTCTGTTTCATAAGCTTTAAAGTTAGTCACTCAAACAAGTGTTGGAGGAATACCAGTGGAGTGTGTACTCTTCCCTCAACATGCTTTACTTTATTCTAAGCTGATAGGAGACCTTTTTTATTACTTATCCAAAATACAAATTACTGATTGTACTACCAATGCGCTAGTAGAGCCTGACTTCACAAAAGACAAACAGGTAAGAGATAGACAGACGTCCAACTATCATAGGAGTCATGTTGCTATTATTGTGGCTTATTGTTCACTAATGCAAACACGAGATAAAATACATAATAATAATCCATAATACATTGAAAAAGCTATCTGTTAGCATACCCATTTATCATGACTCTACAAAAGTTAGCAATTAGAAATCTGTCATCTTTGCTCAAGGCCATACACCGATCAGCCACAACATTAAAACCACCTGCCTAATTTCATGTAGGTTCCCCTCGAGCTGCCAACCCGCATTTGAGAATAGCATTCTGAGATGCTATTTTTCTCACCACAATTGTACAGAGCAGTTATCTGAGTTACAGTAGACTTTGCCAGTTTGAACCAGTCTGGCCATTCTCTGCTGACCTCTCTCATCAACAACAATGAACTGCCATTCACTGGATGTTTTTTGTTTATGGCACCATTCGGAGTACATTCTAGAGACTATCTGAAAATCCCAGGAGATCAGCAGTTATAGAAATACTTAAACCAGCTCGTCTGGCACCAAAAATCATCCATGCGATTATCTAATCAACCAATCGTGTGGCAGCAGTGCAGTGCATAAAATAATGTAGATACAGGTCAGGACTTTCAGTTAATGTTCGTATCAACCATCAAAATGGGGGAAAAAAATATATCTCAGTGATTTGGAGCATGGAATGAATGTTGGTGTCAGATGGGCTGGTTACTCTACAAAGACCCCATTGTTAATGGTAAACAGCTTTACTAGATGAGAAAAGGAGAAACTTACTCTGTTTCTCTCTTAGTGGAAGAGTGGAAAAAGCTCATTCAAATAATCTGCTGCTTTATTAGCAGTAGATGCAGAGCAGGGAACAGAGAGAGGGAAGACAACAATTGTAATCGCCTGAGCCGCAGCAACCTCATAATATTGTTAGGCATTTTCAGTGTTGTTGTTCCCCTGTGGGGCAGTATGCTGATGGCTAGATGGGACGCTTAACAACTGTGAATTCCTGGGGAAATAACTTTATTTACACCTCTTCCAGCTCCCTCCAGTCTGAGCGCACATCAGCTGCTGAAAATTACAGAACTGACAAATGATTTAAAGATGATTTTAACATTGTCTTCCTGCTGCTTTGCTGTCACATGAATTTCAGTGAAGCAGATAATGCTGCATTTATTTTCTTCAATATTGTAATTTCCAATAAAAACAAGCTAAAATGAAGTATTTAATAAAATAAATTAAATTATTATATTTTCTAAATATTTTTTAAGGATAATCTCTAAAACAACAGGAAGTGTCACATACATTGGAAACACTTTACAATAAGATTATATTTGTTAACATTAATTAATGCATTTTTAGGTATCATGAACAAACATTTAGTTATTTTACAACATTTATTCATCTTGATTAATGTTAATTTATCAAAATACAATTGTTCATTGTTTGCTGATTTAAACTGGTATTGCATTAACTAATGCTAATTTATTTTTAATAAATTAAGTAGATAAAGAAATTAACTTTAACTAATGCTTTATAAATGTTTGTATAAATGCTGTTTCCCAGTGCACTCTTAGTCCTTGTGGTGGTGTAGTTACTCGCCTCAATCCGGGTGGCAGAGGACGAATCTCATTTGCCTCCGCGTCTGAGACCGTCAACCTGCGCATCTTATCATGTGGCTTGTTGAGCACATTACCGCGGAGACATAGTGTGGAGGCTTCATGCTATTCTCCGTGGCATTTACGCACAACTCACCATGCGCCCCACTGACAGTGAACCACATTATAGCGACCACGAGGAGGTTACCCCATGTGACTCTATCCTTCCTAGCAACTGGGCTAATTTGGTTGCTTGTAGACCTGGCTGGAGTCACTCAGCATGCCCTGGATTCAAACTCATGACTCCAGGAGTGGTAGTCAGCAACTTTACTTGCTGAGCTACCCAGGCACCCTGTAATTTTCATTCTGATATGGGTTCCAAAACCTGAGCTCTTGCATTTCAAGTGGTTTCCATGTAGTTACGTTACATGCTTCTTGATGAATACAGCAATCGCTTTGAACGCTCTACCTGTGAGAATTCTTTAAACCTACCAAAGAGGGTCATAATGTCACCCACAAGGACACAAGGGAACCCATAAAAGATTTAAAGATGCTGGATATGTGTCTGTAAGCAAAAGCTGCAATGTAGCATGGCTTTTTTTTCTTTGTTGTGAGATCACAGGGAGCTAAGGTTGAGAATATAGGCAGAAACTATTTATAAATATGTATTTTTTTAATCTACTCACACACCAACACCGCCTCGAGTATCTCCTTATTTTCAAGTGATTCTGATGTATAGCATGTCTTCTTTTATATGTGTGTTACAATGACCTCAGTAAATTTCAGTCTGCACTTACACCTGAATAGTAGATGCTGATGGGCTGCTCTCACTGCTACACCAGGCAGGCTGTATCGCAGCATCAGGACCCGCGCCAGCTGACTTCATGACAGCTTCTTCCCCCAAGCCATCAGACTTTTGAACTCTTGATCCCTCACAATACATATATCAGCACTGAACTTTATTAGCCTTAGACTGGACTCAAATATTATACTTATCTTAATAACACACTGGCAACTGACTATCAACCAACAGCTAAATGTCAACACAACACTTCATATTTATTTCCACTGATTACATGGGGGGTGTATATTCTATATTATTATGTGAATATTGTAGATTGTGTTTTGTAACAAGATGTGTGAACTGTGTTATGAGTAAATCAGATGTTTATTGTAATTGTCATACTGCTATGCTGCTTGGACCTGCACCCAAGAATTTCACCCACTGTTGCACTTGTGTATATGGTTGGAGTGACAATAAAGGGATTTGATTTGATGCATTTTGAAAACCAGGAGAAGAGTTGAGCTTTTGTTGACCTGAATGCTTTCCCTCTTTGTGGTTATGGTTTCCTCTAATTGCACAGGGCTAACATGACCTACTTAACCCAGCCAAACAATGGATTTGGAGGTCTCTAATTGGTAGAGAGCTCCTCACAGTGGCACATGGCCAATTAATCCACGCCACCAGAGAGGTGGGCAGGAGAGTACAAAAACAACTGCGATAAGAGGACAAAATCTACTTCTTTTTTAGTTTCTATCTCCAGATGACATTTCAAAGTGTTGTTGGGGAGACTTTCACATCATCCTGCCTTTTATATTCCTTGCGTTTAATCCTACTCTCACATATTTCTCTAACTGTTAGAGAAAGCACAGACAGAAATTATTTCTCAGTTAATAACAGTAGGCACTACAAAGACTGCTTTGCTCTTTGAGTATCACAGCACTAAACTGTGGGGGGGTTCTTCTGATGCCAGATGAGTGTAGCCTGACATCACTTCCTGCAATAAGCAGACACAGTAAACAATAAAAGTACAAGTTGTGCAAAGTACAAAAAGTTATGCAAAGCAGAAGGGCAAAGAATACATTTGAACAGGCAACACACACAATATGTCAAGACAAATTAATTTAATTAAAAAGCATTCCTGTATTTCCCATTTGTCCAATCAAACATTTTATTTTAGTATTTTTTTATTTTAGACAGAGTGATCCTGTCATTGAATGTACCCTGAAATCCCCCCATTTTGCCTAGTTATAGGCAAGCGTCATCTCCTATCAGACATGTCTGTATCAATTCATATGTGTTTAAATTTTCCTGTGCTGCTACTAAAAGTGCATTGTATGAACAGTCTCAAACACACAGGTTCTGGTCCCATTGAAACCAGGAAGTAATCACGTTCACATAATCAATTATAAGCATGATTCAGAGTTTGCATTTTACCTCAAATGTTACACTTTTACTCCTCTGACACTGGGTTTAGGTTAGGGTGTATTTTAAATAAAATATGAATTCCCGCTGTATGACATAATTTCCAAGTAATAATACAATTAGCTTTTGCCGCCACTCTGTGGATATTTGAACTGTAAATTTGAGATCACACATAACACTTCCAGCTTCGTCCACTGGGGGAGTGGTTCGATTTTGGTTAACACAGACAGATTTACACTTCAGACCTACTGTTGCAGAATTAACTGAGATCAGTCCAAAACATAAATTGACAGAAAATTGGATTTGCTTGTGGATCGCATTGGGGCTTTTGAGGCTTGATCTAACACTTTCTTTAAACTGGATTTTGTTAGATTAAATTGGATTTTGTTAGATTAAATTTACTAATGACCAATTAACATTTGAACCAAAAAACATAGAAGATTTTTATATGTTATATGTTGCATGTTACAACTGTGAATGTGGGCTGCTCATCATAATTTCAAGAGATATTTAAGCTAAGTAATTTGTATAGAATTGACCTTTAGTAAAAAAAAAAAATACAAAAAAAATTCTTCTAGCATCTTCATGATTCCCAAATTTGAGTTGCTCTTACAGCATGAACAAATGCTGCAACGTGGTAATTCTATCAACACCTCAAAGAGAGATACAACAATGCCATTTCACAGTCCTCTGTTATGGTTGGAATCATAAAAAGACACATTTTTCTACTGTGTCTTTCTTCTATTTTTCTCCCATTTATCTATGCCAAAACGGTTCTATGGTTATCCCTAAGTCAGCCTTTGAGGTTTCATAAATGACATGTATTTTGGAGAGTCATTCCAGCATTCAAATCTGGCTTACACTCCTAAAACTTTTCAGTCTGCACATGACCTATGAAAACACTCAGGCACAAAGCTGCATCAGTGACTACTTCGTGATCTCAAATTTTGCTGTACACAAGCTCCACTTGCATCAGGGTACAAGCAAGCTGCTGACTCTGCAAAAAGTAAGTCAAGGCTGGAAAAATAATTATGATTAAGTAGGCTATGGCATTACTCCACCCTCCTACTAAATCAAACACCCTGCTGCTGAGAGCAGGTTCACTCGTCATGGAAATAACTGAATCCAGCACGGGCCTCTGACCCACATGATATAAATATAGAGACAGCCTAAGTCTTAACCTATACAACACCTGGAAGGTGAGAGGAAGGAGGCATACAGGTGTAATCAGTCACATTTTTGGAAGTTCACATGCAAACAAACTGTCCCTTATTCTGTCATATCCCAGAGCCTACCATATGGGCAAGTCAACCTTGAGCTGAGCTACCAAGGTGTTATTTGGTATGCCATGTGATGATTTGCCATACTTTCATGTTTTATGCCGGGTCACAGGTCTCTTAAAACATCAGGTTGAGACCATGACAGTGCCTGGGTTCTTTGCAAAACATAGCATCTGATTAAATGATTGCATTAGTCACACCTAACATGGTCCTAACCAGGTGTGGCACCATAATGCTTCCATGTAAATCTGAGGTCTTGTTTTAAAGGGAGAGTTTACCCAAAAATAAATATTCTGTCATAATTTACTCTCCACAATATTGTTCCAGTCCAGGGTTTCTTTCTTCTGGGATGCAAAAGGAGATATTTAGCCTTAGTCACTGTTGACTGTTATCTTTTTTTCTATACAATGAAAGTGAATGGTGACTGAGGCTAACATTCTGCCTGACATCTTTGGTCTTTTACTGAAGAAAGAAAGTCATAAAGGTGTAAAACACATGAGGACGTGTATTAGGGGTATCATGATCCATCGATCTGGATCGCTGCATCGATTAAATAACCAACGATACAATGTCATTGATTCATCAATGTATATATTTTTTAAGATATACCTTTATATTAACACCCTCATGCCAGCCATGTCCATATGCATTTCCATCAGGTGATGCATTATAAATGTAATAAATTGTATAAAATAGGCACATGATATAATAATATTGATCACAGTCCCCTGAATCGAATTAAAATCAAATAGCATCAGACTTTGAGGTATCTGCAAACATTGGTTAGCTGGCTAAGAAAATCGATGTAAGATAGTGAGGAAGTTTGTGAATTACACCACTAGAGAGTAAATTATGATGGACAAAATTTTCGGTGAACTATCCCTTTAACCAAAATATTTTGTTGGTTCCTTGGTTTCTGTGGCATTGCAATGGGTAGCCTTCAGACTGATCTCACTGTGAATTCAGCAACAGCAGGTTGAAAGACCTTTAGCTGAAATCAGTCTGTGCCTATTGAAATTTAAAATGACTGCTCTCAGTGGCCGAAGCTGAAAGTGTGCGCATGAGCATGTGTGAGCTCCGGTTTCCAGGTGAAATGTCCACAGAGTGGCACCAAAGGTGAGTTGTTTTTCATTGTAAATGTAATACAATCATCAGGAATTCATATTTTATTCACCATACACCCTAACCCAACCCTAAACCTAAATGTTAGTGGAGAAAACATGCAATCTTACAGGAAAAATGCAACCTCAGATTTGCACTCATCTTTCATTTTGTGATCGCAATTACTTCCTGGTTTACACAGGACCAGGACCTGTGTCTATCAATTGCACTACACAAAAACATTGATGCAAAGATGTTTGAATGGAGATGCTGCTTGTCAGTAAATTGACAGATTTGGGGCAATGTCAGGATTTGGGAACATCTCACTGGTCCAAAATCCCACTTTTCAATTAAACATGAAATCTGTTCTGATTGACTTTGATAACAGATTTTAGATTTCATTGTGGACAAACAAATTTCTTGTTGCTGGATTAAGATCCCTGATGTAATATGAATTATAGCTAGCAGTATCTCAAAAGTTCAGTCAGTGCACATGACATTTTTTGGGATCAAATGCTCCTATATTAACCTCTTCTGGGATGACCATAAGAAGCTTGTGAAACTCCAGGGAAGGTCTCTTGCCATTGCCATTGCTGAGATTGAAGTATGGGTAAAGTATAAATTCATTTTAATTTATCACAAGGTTAAAAAGTAAAACTTTGCTGTGGTTTTGGCTGACATTATAAAGGTGAGGAGCATTGCCATGGTGTTACAGTAAAAAGTGGGTGGAAATCACTTGACTTTTAAACACGGTGAAGGCTAAAAGAGCTTGAGGCGTGTAGTAAGTGCACATTGTTTATCTCAGAAGGAAGAAGAGGGGGTGTGTGTACATGGCAAGGCTGTTCTATGGGCCTCTCTTGTCTGGAGGTGAGAGGTGGTGTATATTTGTTCAGTAGAGGTAACAGGAACACTATGTGACCTTTTCAGCAAGGGTAATGAACAGCTTCAGGCGAGAGACTGACCTTTCAGCCCCTGCAACTTCCAGCTCTATATGCACATTGAAACCATGAAACCACAAACACAAACAAGCATATTGGCATGCACATGCTATGCTATTTGCATTTAGTACAATTCTGAACACTGTACCTGACTTATGTCATTTGATCAAGCCACACATGCAACTATTATTCACTTTCTTCCCTTCTCTCAGCGATGTCCCTCTAAATCTGAATTTATCTTATGTAGGTTGTCATTTTTGTCAGGATATTGATTCAGATGGCTGTTCTTTGCACAGAACAGGCTAATAAGATCAGCTATGAGTACCGACAACATACATATTTTGCCTGTCGGACATGAAAAGGGTTAAGACACAGCATGTCAACTGGCTTGGCTCATATAAGTGCAGTCAGATTCATGATCAATAATTTTTAATTTCATAATTATTTTATTTGATCCCACTTAAAGAAATCATATGGTGGAAAGACGAAATATATATTGTTTTATAGACTTTTTATTTTTGTTATTATTATAATTTTTTTTAATACTTGAAAAATGAAACTTAATGGAACAAATATTTGGTCAGCTATACCTAAATAAATTACATTCATGGAAATACATGTCAGATCATACAATAATGGGTCAGTTTACATCACATTAAGTTGTAAATACATTTTCCCAGTATCGCAGATATTTATTGATATGTAGATTTAGTGACGACGTCATTCTCTCCATGATTTGAACATTGTTCACAATATCCATCCAGTCAGTCTTTGTTGGAGGCTCAGTCTGTAACCTTTTTGTGTTACAGCTTTCTTGCTGGTGGCTAATAGCACCTTTAATAGATATTTGTCTTTCACTAACAAGTGGGCTGCTATGTTGCCTAAATAGATTGTGCAGAAAGAGCAGTCAATTTCTTCACCAAAAATGTTAAGTATTACTCGTATTATCTCCTGCCAATATGACCGAATGGCCTGGCAGCTCCAAAATACATGAAAATGATCTACCATCTGTTGGACTTGATTTGTTTTGTTATCATTATTATTATTATTATTATAACTATTATTATTCATAATCACTGTAATGTCATATGGTGACCCGAAACAATATTTAAAAGCTTGCTACATTTGATAACCAGAAAGAGTCACAAATGTGTCTTTATATTAAACAATATTTATTTTGCCTTATAATAATTTTAAACCTAACAATTATTTTATATATATATATCTTGTTTGTATGTATATTTAAAAATATAATTGATTATTTAATGCAACAAAATTTATATATTTTTAAGTGTGACTGAAATGTCAAAATAATTAAAATACTATAGGGCCACTGTATACTCATACTGTATATTCATACTTGTCTCTCCAGCTCAGTATTTGCAAGTAGAATTGTATAATTCACTAAGGGAAGCCTCCTCTTCTTGTTTTCATTGCAGGAGGTTGACACTTTAATGTAGACTTTCCCTTGCATTTGATCATCTTGATGTCACAAGATGTCTATACACGTCCGAGTGCTGACAATGCAAAACTGACCTCCCCACACTAAGAGATTTATGCACACACACTGAAGGATACATGGCCAGCATCACTGATAGGTTGTTGACTAGAGTTGTGAGGCCCAAGTGAAGGACAACATCATTAAGCACCATATGAATCCTAGCAGAAAACAGCAGCCCATCCACAAGTATCAGCATGATTCATTGGCTCTCAGTGCTGATAGGACAATTTAATTGTATTGAGCCTCCCCTCTCAGAGGCCGTCTGTCAAACGCCAGCAGGGGGAGGACAGAGGTGGCAGGAGGAGTGTATGGCTGTCTTTGTTGGAGCAGAAACATTTGAGCAGATGAAAAAATACACAGAAGCAAACCATGCACATAGGGGCATTTACAAAGAACTAAAGTACATTTTTCCCTCTAAGTAGACATTGAGGTTAGTGCAAGTAAACATTTTCAAGAATCAGATTTAATGATTATTCCACAAAGACTGTTCATGCGAACATGCAGACTAACCCACTCTTGTTTTCTTCCACACTCACACACAGTGTTGTTCGTCATGCAGGCAAGTCTGTGCCCACAACTAACTGTGAATCATTTTCACTTTAAATCGTGTTCATATATATTTTTTTAAATTGTAAAATATACAGTGTATATAGTGAATTCATAAAGTATTCAGACACCTTTTTTTGTCCACATTTTTTATGTTGCAGGCAGAGGATGGAACATAATAAAATGTGAAAAAAATTAAGGGGTCTGAATACTTTCTGAATGCACTGTATATCGAATATATATGTACATCAGGAAAAGAAAGGAAGATTTAACACTTTGGCAGTGGTTTTCTCCCTCCCACCAAGTACATACTTTTGTTAGGATAACTTTAAACATAGACATTTTGATTTATTTTTATTGAAATATATATTATTAGACTTATCAGGTAGATATTTTTTATTATAATTATTGTGGTTACTATTGTTCCTGTTGTATTGTTTCCCTCCATTTTCTGTAACTAACAATTGGATGGAAAGCCATTTACCAGTCAACAATCAAGTGAACTAGCAACCTGTCTTTCTGACAGCATAATCCATTTTTATGTTGTTTTTAAAGAGATTAGGTTTAGGTTACGTTATACATGGCACATTCCTGATGATAATGTTGACACCTCTCTCTATTGACTAACATGTGTGAATCTATCCTGATTCCTACCAGATATGTCTTCACAATCTTTTTGTGCGAGAACAGGCTGTACATACTCTGCATTTGTTTATGTTCCAATAAAAGGAGGGTAATAACATATTATTATAAATATCAATGTATCTTAGCTCTAATATGATAAGAAATCATATTAGTTGTTAATTGTTATTAACTAATGTAGTGCTCACTAGCTTCAAGTTCCATGCAAGTATAAGACTTACAATTATTAAAGATTTAGTACATTAATCTTCATAAAGAATGCCTTTTTTTCTTATTATGCACTAAAAGCAGTACTGACAAATACAACATTTACGTAATTCATCATTAATAAGGAGATGCATGTTACAATTCATGAGCTTCTTTTCTCATTATACCTCTGGTTTCATGCTCGACTTCACTCTATTTATGGATGTGATGAGGAACGTTGAGGGAGTGAGACAGAGAAAGTGTATTACATCAGCAATGATAAGCATGTATTTTTAGATAGTGTTTTCAGTAATATTGAGTTTCCTCTATACTTTTATTTAATACTATTTTTATGACTGCACTCATACCCTTTCCTAATTAAGTGGTGAGTTCCTGTAATTGGAACTTTGGAATGGTATCCAAACTTTAGTATTACTGTTATCTGGCAGAAAGTTAAATTAAATTGTTGGACTTGATGAGGAGGGAAAACACAATATAGTCTGGACTGCACTATCTAATTAGTAAAAGACACTTTCAACTCCATCTCATTGAAAACACATTCCAGGTAAGGCTTAGTTTCTATGTTGCTCCTGCTCTCAGTTGCAAATAAAATATTTAAAACTTTATTTCAAACTTCACCTTAATTTAACTACACAGGAAACGTGTGTAACTGCAGTCTTGTGTAGCCAGGCTGCGACTAGTGTAAATGTAACATTTATTTCACCAGATATTTTCAAGATTTATAAATATACTGTATACTGTATATTAGGAATGTCATAAAATATCGATATATCGATTATTGATTGGTACGTTATTTTCTTGATAAATTTGAGGCATCAGTATATTAACATTAGCCAACATCTAAATTAGAAGCCTAATTTGAGTGCTTTCCAATTCACTGTCAGTTTGCCTTTTGTATAATGTAGTCTGGCATAATAGCTTTGGGAGACAACAAGGGGTTGATATCACATTAATTGACACTGGTTGCACACCAGACAAGAAGTGCTGCATCGTGGGTAGGACAAGGCTTGTGAATCTAGTCACCATACACACAAAAGTTACAAAAGTTTTTGTGCTTCTTCAAGAATGAACAAAGTGATGTTGATGAGTTTTCAGGTTAGTGTTTGAAACTGGTGTAATGGTGTAAACTGAATAATTAGAAATGTAGATGTTTATTAAGCAATTTCTATGTATGTTGCCTTGAAAAGCTTTAATTCAAGCTGTCAAACTACAAAAAGACATACTTGTAACTGAAAATACATTGTGTAGGCTATATGATAAATGAAAGATAAACAATAAATCATCCAGTGATGGCTAGAGTAAATAATTGATGTCCTTTGATAAAGATTTGGGTTGCGCTTTATGGCATTACAGAATTTTGAGCAGCCTTGGGAATGGTAGATGGGCACTGCCGACAGACGGCAAGCAGTGGTGTGCATACTATTTATAGAAAACAATTGTTTCTAATTTTATAATGCACCATGTAGTTCACACCAAATTTGTGCTGAGAAATGTGTTTGAAGAGAAAAAACAGTTTGGGCAACGAGTAGCTGAATTTATATCTGATATATATATATTGTGTGTGTGTGTGTGTGTGTGTGTGTGAGAGAGAGAGAGAGAGAGAGAGAGAGAGAGAGAGAGAGAGAGAGAGAGAGAGAGAGAGACTATCTATCTCTACACTATCTACACACTACCGTTCAAAAGTTTGGGGTCACTTGCCTGAAATGTTTCTCATGATCTTAAAAATCTTTTGATCTGAAGGTGTATGCTTAAATTTTGGCATTTAGTAGTGTAGACAAAAATATAATTGTGCCAGCATATTCATTTATTTAATTACAAAACGAAAATTTTATCAAAAAAAAAAGTTTTTGAAATGGATGACTTGGACTGAATTATGAAAAGCAGCCATGAAGTGCCCAACATATAGATTGGAACTCCTTCAATACAGTTTAAAAAGCATCCCAGGGTGATACCACAAGAAGTTGTAGAGACATTTAAAAGTAAACTTTCATAAAATATTACACTGTGGAGCGGAGGGGAGCGGGGCCGGGTCGGAATATCCCGCGCCCGGTCCCCAATCGGCCTGATGAGGCGCGCGAGGGATAAAGGCGGCCGGTGACGATGGTTCAAGAGAGAGAGAATTACGGACATGTCCGTCGTGTGTGTGTGTGTGTGTGTGTGTGTGTGTGTATTGTTTATGTTTGTGCTTTTGATTTGAATTCAGTTTTCATTAAATTATCATTATCATTAAATTTATCATTCACAAGCCAGTTCTCGCCTCCTCCTTGCCCATCGTTTATCTGTGTTACATTGGTGCCGAAAGCCCGGGAAGGAGGAGGGATGCCCGTTGCGGTGTCCTCGACACTGCTGTCCACCCAGGGGAGCGCCGCTGCCATCTGCTGGGTGACGGAGTAGCCCGACTGTCCGGATGCGGGGAACGGCTGCCGTCCGCGGGGCAAGTGGGGACTGGATACCCCGACCGCCTGGAGCGAGGGAGCCACTGCCGGGGGCGGAGGAGTGCCCTGCCGTCCTCAGAGACGCGGAGAGGTCGAGGGAGACCGCCGTCCGCGAAGGGAGGAGGGAAGAAACTTCCCGACCGCCTGGAGCGGTAGGGCCGCTGCCAGGGGCGGAGGAGTGTCCCCATTTGCTTCCAGAAAAGCGAAGGGGCGTTCTGCCCACTGGGGGTCGAAGGTTTGACTCCGGTTCGCCCGGGGTTGAGTGTGGAGGAGTTTTCGAGGACCACGCGACGGTACATCAGAGAACCGGTGAGTGAGCTTTTTCTCTCTCTCCTCTCTCTCTCTTTCGCACCGTGTTGGCCTTTTCCCTCACCTATATTGTTTTCTTTGTTGTTGTTGTTGTTGTTGTCTTCCCCTCCTGTCTCCTCCCAGGGCGAGGAAGGCGGGGGTGACCACACGGGACGCAAGATACACCCCACCCCAGGGATTGGGGGGGGGGTGTACGTCATGCCGGTGGCACCCCGGCCTGAGATAACGCGTAGGAGTGTGGAGCGGAGGGGGGCGGGGCGGGGCGGAATATCGCGCGCCTGGTCCCTAATCGGCCCGATGAGGCGAGCGAGGGATAAAGGCGGCCGGTGACGATGGGTCACGAGAGAGAGAATTACGGGCATGTCCGTCATGTGTGTGTGTGTGTGTGTGTGTGTGTGTGTGTGTGTGTATATTGTTTATGTTTGTGCTTTTGGTTTGAGTTCAGTTTTTATTAAATTATAATTTATGTTGACAAGCCGGTTCTCGCCTCCTCCTTGCCCATCGTTTATCTGTGTTACATACACATTCAAAAATAATATTATAAACTTCTCAAGAGAGTTTCAAGATGCAAGACCACCAAATATACAGTTTAGCAATGTAAATCAAATTGGCTAATGTATCAATCATTAAATAAATAAACCTCAATGTGACATGAAAAAATACTTACTGTGAATGGTTTACATACTCTGTATATGAGTGTTTTGTGTGTGTGTGTGTGTGTGTGTGTGTGTGTGTGTGTGTGTGTGTGTGTGTGTGTATTAGGACACTACATCCTTTAAAAAATGTTCCTCCATGTTTTCAAATTAAGGCAGACGAAGACTTAAATTAAGTCTTAAATCCCACCACTATTGAGCAATTTAAGGCCTATTAAGTCTTAAATAGACTTAATGTATGCAATTTAAACAATTTAAGACTTAATAGGCCTTAAATTGCTCAATAGTGGTGGGATTTTTTTTTTATTGCTTTCAAGATGTCTCAACTTAGTTCTTATTACACTTACAAACATTCAATTAATGAATAATTTAACCTACCGCCCACACCCAAATGGTGCAATTGACTACATTATTTAATTCCATCACTTCAATAATTAATGTAATATGTGTATTAAAGCTCTGCCTTGCTTTCTTATAATTAAACCAGTGTCCAATATCTTTTTCCCAACATGAAGATGTTAGGTTAACATGCCTGCATAAGGGAATATGTATATTTTAGGTGCTGTGACAAGTCACCATTTTATCGTCTTATTTTGATCACCTTTCAACTGTTACAGAAGTACAAATAAACCAGTGTCTCATAATATGAGGTCATGGAAACAGCAAGTATGATAATTACTGGGTAATAATGTACAATAAGGGTTATATTGGGCATCATTAACAATGTATAAAGTCTTCCAGCATTTATTAATCTTGGCTAATGTCAATTTAAAAAAATACAATTGTTTATTGTTTGTTCATGTTAGTTCATATTGTATTAACTAATGTTAACTTTTACAACTGTTAGTGTTACACATTAAAGTTACACAAAATAAGAAAATGCTGTTTTAAATAGTTTTAGGACCCTGCTGACAATGCTTGAAATTCCATTTCAACCCACATAACTATGCTTAAAAGATATTTAGAGCAACATAATCAATGAAAACAAAAAGTTGGCCAGAATGTGTGCAAAAGTGAATAAAAGATATAACAAATATTTGAAATAGGGCCTATAAACACATAATCTCAAAATATATATTTGTAAAAAAAAAAAAAAAAAAGAATAAACACATACCTCTTAGAGAGTAGAGATCTTTGCAGGATGGTTGTTATTTTCCAGAGTCATTGCTCATATGTTTACTCTGTGTGATTTTATTTTTTATATTTTTGCATGTTTGTATCCATAGTGTCTGAATTTCTTCCCCAGCAGATTATTCTTGAGAAAACGTGAAATGCCCTAATGATTTTATCAAGCGCTGTTTCTGCTAAACTTTACACAAAATAAGCCTCAAAGACACAAATAGCCAC